>NC_045619.1:135817472-136132972 GCF_009829155.1 Mustela erminea
ACCAAGAAGCAATGAGATTTTTCAAAAATTAACCCAGTACAGATCTATGGATTTATTCCATTCTATATACAGTGCTAGGTTTTAATCCTTAATTTGCATGATCACTGTGAACCCTCCCACTCCCAATACTTACTGACATCTGATCTCTTTTCCAGCTAACTACTCAGAATATTCCCTCACTGGTGTAGGTTTTCTTGCCTGGACTGTTAATAAAATTGGCTTTGCATCTCTTTAAAGACTTGCTGTTATTTGTTTTGTTCTTTGACAATGGAAAATCCCAACTCTAGATGAGTCTGTCTCATTCTTTGGGTCTTGATCTGGACAGCTGAAAACTGATGAAGAAAATTAACATGAACTCATAGATTGCTATCATATAATACACACATGCCACATCAGCTGGGTGGTGTCATTGGTGGCTGTACTGGAATTGTTGACTCAAACTCTGTGGAATCTTCCAGACACTTAATTCGCAAATCAATGGCCTACCCTTAACCTTTTCCAATTTAAGCACAGAGAAACTTGATATTGTTGTTACTACTACTTAGAACTTGACATTTCTTTGGCTGCCATGTTTCTTTCCTCATTTCTTCTGAACACTCCTTTTATTATTTATTTATTTTTCTATTCATCCCTTTGAACTAGAACTCTAAGGTCTCATCCTTATATTTTCTTCTAATGACGTCCTCTTTCCATTATCTCTACTTTTATGAAAGCAATTCTCACAACTTTCAACTCTAGATCTCCACACAAGAACATTCCTTTGATTTCTAGACCTAACTTCTCATCTGTCTGTTAAACGAACCCTTGATGGCATTCTTAGAAGGAAGGGAAAGAGTGAGCCATGGGGCACCCAGGTGGCTCAGTAAGTTAAGTGTCTGCCTTCAGCTCAGGTCATGATCCTGGTCCTGGGATCTAGGCTGATCCTAGGCTCTCTGCTAAGTGGGAGTGCCTGTGTCTCCTTCTCCCTCTGTTCCTGCTCCTCTGCTCATGCTCTCAGGTACTCTTGATGAATACCTGATTGAGAAGGTGAGTGAACTGGATAAGGGGGCAAAGAGTGGAAGTGGATCATGTAGAGTCTCACAGGTCATTGCAAGGCCTTTGCATTCTACCTGGAAAATTCCGAGACTGACTTAGTCTTTGAAAATAATTTTGCTGCTAAGGGTGAAAGCATGGAGTATAGTTAGGAGGTAACAGCAATAATCCAGGCAAAACGTAAAGGGGGACTTTTACCTAAAATTCATATGGAGTTTTCTTTTCAACCTTTTTCTTATGACTGATAAAATTTCTTCCTCTAAAATAAAGTACCATCTTGTCTCTATAAATTATTATGAATTTCAATATAGTTTTGTTCTAATTCTCAGTCCTAAGTTATAATGTTTCATTTTAACTCAGCCTAAATTCTGCCTTGGTGGTTAATCTGTCCTGAATCTGGTTTAGCTCTTGGACATTAGGCCAACTCCAGAGCCCTTACAGTCTCTTTCAGTTTGTAGGTGATGGACATTTTTGGCTTTGGGAACCAGGCTTATAGCTTCCCTCATTTATTGCCCACTGTTGAAGTACCTGTAATTCTGCAGAAGGAATTCTTTTTTTCTTTTTCTGAAGATTATTATTTATTTTTAAGTGATCTCTACACCCAACGTGGGACTCAAACTAGCAACCCCAAGATCAAGTCACATACTCATCTGACTGAGACAGCCAGACTGCCCTACAGAGGGATCTCTTTTTGGTTTTCTTCTCTGTCTGTTTTTACATCCACATAGAAAATGAGGTTATATTAGTGAACACTTTGTTGAGAATATACAAAACTTCCCTTTATGTTCATGTTTTCACCAACCAGAAGAGTAAAACCATTCTTCTCTCAAGAGTTTTCTCAGACTTACCTGAAAAGTTTTTTTTTTTTTTTTTTAAGATTTTATCTATTTACTCAACAGAGAGAGATCACAAGTAGGCAGAGAGGCAGGCAGAGAGAGAGAGGAGGAAGCAGGGTCCCCACTGAGCAGAGAGTCCAATGTGGGGCTCGATCCCAGGACCCTGGGATCAAGACCCGAGCCGAAGGCAGAGGATTTAACCCACTGAGCCACCCAGGCACCCCCTGAAAAGTTTTTAATACAGTACTACTTGAACAGTAATTCTATCAATGACTTAGCAACCTGAAGCTTTTAACAAATTAACTTTAAAATAAAAGCATGCCTTAAAATTTGTTTGCTGAAAAAGGTTGCTTCCTTTACACAGACTACAACACTTTAAGCAGAGTCAAAATAAGAATTCTGAACATAAACTAGTTCCATGTGATCATGAATATTTTAGAATATAATAAAGATACAATGAATTTTACTGGCATTACATTGTCTCTGCAGGAAATATTGTAAGTATTAAAGCAGGCACTCTAAACCTTGCATGGAGTGTCGATTTTGAAGCATGTCTGCAGACTACTGAACATTCCTCCCATTGAAAGTAACGTCCATGTGCCCTCCTCTTGAATCTGGGCTGACCCTAATGACTTTCTTGTCACTAAAAGAATACAATGGAAATGATGCCAAGTGAGTTCTGAAGCTGGATCAGAAATGGCTGAGAACTTGCTGCTTAGTCCTCTTAAGATATTTGCTCTGGGGTCAGCTAGCCAAACATAAGAAATTTGAAATCGTTACACTGGAAACTGTCACACTGGGAAGTCTACATATAAGCATTCTGATTGATGGTCCAATTAACAGCCTACATCAAAAGCCAGGCAGATGAGTGAGCAAGCTTGGATGTTTACTTCCCAGTTGCACCTTCAGATCAGGTTGCAGCCCTACCAACATGAGAGACGCTAAGTGAAAACTGCATGGCCACATCCTTTTTGAATTCCTGACCTACAAAACTGTGAGCAAAATAAAATCATTGATTTAAGCTAAGCTCAGTGATAATTTATTCACAGTTAGTAACCAGAATGCATGGATATTACAGCCATTACATGCTTAATTGTCCTCTATTCATCTGGTCTAACTTACAGTCTTGCAAACTATGTATTAATATTTCCAAAGATGTATCCCTCCATAGATTGAAGTTACATGTTAATATGAAGAACTGGCTTTATTATCATTAAAATGTCCCAAGAACCTTGACTGTAAGCATTTTGAAGAGCTGGACATAATGAGAATTTTAAAAAATAGGTTCACTCTGCCAATTCTTTTTATTAGACCTGTTGTATTCTAGAGATTATTTCTAATTATATAATGATTAGGGAGTCAAGGGCCTTTGTCTACCTCTGAGCATATTAATTATCTTCTGTCTTAGTTCCACAAACTCAAGGATATAATTTTTATCTGCCTTGATCATGTCTTCCAGGAGAATTGGAATTTTTAAGATACAAACGTTGAACACTTTTTACTTTAAAAGGAAACATTTTTTTTAATCATTTCTAAAGTGGGAATTTCCAATTCTTGCAAAATATTAGGGATTTACAGGTAAGGAGGGGGATTGGGAAAGCACAGAGTTGCTGACTGGTTGGTAAAGTGGCCAGAAGCTATCTTTTTTATTAACTTACCTACCACACCCTTCAAAGCTGAGAAACAGTCTAGGGATACTCAGCTTTTACAAGACCATGCAAATATATCTTTTTCTAAAAATGTACCAAAATCTATCAACTGAATTAAAACTGAGCTTTGCCATAGAACCAAAAGGAATAAGGGGCGCCTGGGTGGCCCAGTGGGTTAAGCATCCAACTCTTTTTTTTTATATATTTTTTTAATTGATTTATTTAGTTTCAGCATAACAGTATTAATTATTTTTTCACCACACCCAGTGCTCCATGCAATCCGTGCCCTCCAACTCTTGATATAGGCTCAGGTGATGATCTCAGGTCCCTGGGACTGAGCCCTGCATCAGTCTCCCTGCTGGGCATGGAGGATTCTCTCTCTCCCTCTCTCTCTGCCTCTCCCCCCGCTGATGAACTCTCTCTTGCTTTCTCTCTCTAAATAAATAAAATCTTAAAAAAAAAAAAAAAGAATCAAAAGGAACACAATTTACTTTTTTTCTCTTATGCTTTTGACAACTTGTCATTCCTTTTTTATAAGTCATACAATTGCCATCAGGAGACTCTAGCCAAAGAGAGAAGTCCTTTGAACTGATTGGGACGGACATTCTCAAAGTCTGGCCTGGGGACACCTGTGGGTCCCAGAAACTATTTTTAGGAGGTCTGTGAAGTCAAATTATTTTCCAAATCATGTTAAGACTCCATTTGCTGTTTTTGATCTCGTTCTTTCTGGGTACACTGTAGCATATTTCTAGAGCCTGCATGGTGTGTGATACTGCAACAGAATAAATGCAGAACTACGCAAGAGAACCCAGTTGTCTTCTTATGTAAGATGCTAAAAAGGTTCACGAAAATGTAAAATAATGCCACTTTTATCACCAATTAATTTTGGTAAAATATTACTATTGTATAAGATTGTGTACAAATTATGAATACATTTTCTTAAAACACTACAAACATGCAATGGATTATTAAATGAATAAATATTTTTAAATTTTCATTTCTAAGGTTAAATATTGATAGATGTAACACATATAAAAAATTTCTTTGAGATCCTTAAAATTTTTTTATTGTGTTATGTTAGTCATCATAAAATACAGTAGTTTTGGATGCAGTGTTCCAAGATCCATTGCTTATGTATAATGTCCAGTGCTCCATGCAATATGTGCCCTCCATAATACCCACCACCAGGCTCACCCATCTCCCCAACCCCTTCCCCTCTAAAACCTTCAGTTTGTTTCTCAGAATCCACAGTCTCTCATGATTCATCTCCCCCTCCGAGGTCCCACAATTCACTTTTCCTTTCCTTCTCTAATGTCCTCCGTGTTATTCCTTATGTTCCACAAGTAAGTGGAACTGTATGATAATTGACTCTCTCTGCTTGACTTATTTCCCTCAGCATAATCTAATTTTTTAAATAATTTTTTATTTTTTAAATTTCTTTTCAGTGTTCCAGAAGTCATTGTTTATGCACCACACCCAGTGCTCCATGCAATATGTGCCCTCCATAATACCCAGCATCAGGCTTACCCAAGGTCCCACCTGCTGTCCCTTCAAAACCCTCAGATTGTTTCCTAGAGTCCATAGTCTCTCATAGTTCATCTCCCTCTCTAATTTCCCTCAACTCCCTTCTCCTCTCCATCTCCCCATGTCCTCCATGTTATTTCCATGCTCCACAAATAAGTGAAACCATATGATAATCTAATTTTTTTAACATGTGAAGAAGTTCTCAAAACCTTTGAGAACTCCTCGGTTAGGAATTCATCTGAGGAAATAAACATTATTTTACTGATGATAACTAACAACACCATGCTTCTAGGTAACTCAAAACCTTAGACTTCTAAATCTGTGTTATGCTGCAATATTCAAAAATTTTAGTAAGAATGAGAGACATCAATCACTGTGTCATATATGGGCTAACTAATAGACCTTGGTAGGCCAGTATTTGGAGTTCTGTGAAGCAAAGATCCCAGCTAGTGTAAAAAGGTATGTGTGTGCCCATGTGATTATTTGATAGGATGGCAGAAAATCAAGGAAAAATGTCCTGTGTGAAATACTACTAATTGAAGGATTAGGTCATCTTCTTTCTAAATCTCTCTCCTCTTCTCTTTTCAGACTAGATAACAGAGTCAGACCATTGTGACTATTCATCATTCCTTGTTTGCTTAGCAAAGTAGGTAATAGGAAAAGTACGAGAAATGGTCAGATCGTCCTGTTCCAAATTGTTAATACTCACTCCATTTAGCCTTTTGCCTGAGAACCAGTAAAATGAAAATACCAAATTGCTTTTGATTAAGAAATCCTGAAATTACATTTTAATTAGGGTAATAAAAATTAACTACCCTGACCAACCTGAGCCTTTGACCAAGCTTTGATCTGACTGTTAAGTTTTAAGGAAATGCGCAATTTGTTGTTGATGTAGTTTTTTTAATGACTTGCTTTCAGGTCTTTAGAATCATTATTTTTATTTAAAACCAAGCAAAAAGTGACTAACTGTGGTTTAAAAAAAAAAAAAAAGGTGCGTGTGGGGGGAACACATATATCTCCATAAGACTTCTTGAAAAAGTCCAGTTTTGGGGCGCCTGGGTGGCTCAGTGGGTTGAGCCTCTGCCTTTGGCTCAGGTCATGATCCGAGGGTCCTGAGATTGAGCCTCACATTGGGCTCTCTGCTCAGCAAGGAGCCTGCTTCCCCTTCTCTCTCTGCCTGCCTCTCTGCCTACTTGCGATCTCTGTAAAATAAATAAACAAAATCTTAAAAAAAAAAAAAAGAAAAAAAAGAAGTCCAGTTTTTACAGTGCCTAGGCATGATAGTCCGAAAGTCAGTTCTTCCAAGAAAAATACATATTTACTTACCATTTGCTAGTTATTGAGTACCTTATGGGAATATAAAAATTATACAGAAGATAAAGAGACCACATTGTCCTAACTTAATATTAAGTTATACCTATATGCATACAGTTTTATCAAGAGTTGTGAGATAAAACTACATTCCTTCTTGGTTTATAAACTCTTACCTTTCTAAATATTTTAATGGAGTTAATATAATATATATTATATATAATATACATGAGATATATAATATAATCTTATTATATATGTACATGTGTGTATATTTATGTATATATGTAAATGTAAGTGTGTGTGTATATATATCTGTACATATGTGTGTGTGTGTGTACATATATATATATCTGAGAGCAGCAGAGAGTGAGAGGGAGGGGGTAGAGGGAGAGGGAGACAGAATCTCTTTCTTAAGCAGGCTCCACACCCAGCACAGAGTTCAACATGGGGCTTGATCTCTCAACCCTGAGATCATGACCTGAGCTGAAATGAAGAGTCAGATGCTTAACCAACTGAGCCACCAGATGCCCCAGGACAATATTATTTATATGTCCTGCTGAAAAATAAAGACTGTACATCCTACGTACTATTCAGAAAATTTATCTATTTCTGCTTTTTCAAAATTCATTCAACAACCATTTATTGACCAAGTACTATGTGCCTTTGCTATAAATAAGGCATTGGAAAAGAACAAATGTCATGCAATTTATATTCTAGTGGGGTAGACCAATTAATATTTCACATAATTTTGATTACTTATAAATGCTAGGCAGAAAAACAAAACAAGAATATAAAGTGTAATAGGATGCAAAATGGGATATATTTAGATAGGATAGTCAGAAAGGTTGCTCTGATGGAGTGACCGAGATTACAAATGGCCACACATTCTTTCTATCTCATGTACCCATCTTTTTGAAATGTGAATTTGCTATTTCTCTCATCAATCAAAAGATATAGTTTATTTCTCCAGCTTTCGAATCTGGCCCAGATCATGTGACTTGATGTGCCAACTGGACATCAGAAAATGGGACATAAGCTAGAGTCTTAAAAAGCATTCATATAATAGGGTCTTATCTCTCTTGCTACTCCTTCTACCTTATACAAGCCAGCACCACACTACTGAATGATGACATCCCTGCTTGGTGTCTGTGAAATTCTTGAATTTTGGTGTTTGTGGTTTTCATCGTGTTTTTAAATATTTCAGTCATTATTTTCACCAACTATTTATTCTGCTCTCACTCCCTTCTGTGATTCCGAATTACAGTTAAGGTCACTTAAAATTCATTCATGGCTCAATGGAGCTCTGTCCATTTTTTTTAGCATTAATTATGAGTTTCTTTCTGACTCTGGATAATTTCTATTGCTATGTCCTTAAGTTTAGTGACATTTTCTTTTCTATTTTCTAATTTGCTCTTAAGCCCATTTAGTGACTTTAAAAATTTTTAAAAACCCTATTTTCTAATTCTAGAAATTATCTTTGCTGTGTTTTACATATTCAATTTCTTTACTCTTTACATCCATGCTTTCCTTTAAATTCTTCAGCATATTTCTAATACCTGTTTTAAAATCCTTTCCTGCTAATTTTATTATCACAGTCATTCTAGGGTCTTTTTCTATTGACTTATTTTTCTTTTGGCTATGCATTAAGTTTTCCTGCCTCTTTGTACATCTAATAGTTCTTGATGGGATATTGGGCATTTTAAATATTACACTACTGTCTTCCTTTAAAGTATATTTTGGGGTAGGCAACTAAGTTACTTGTGGGGTAGTTTGATCCTCCTGAGACTCGTTTTTTAACTTTGTTAGGGTGCATCTACATTCTTTCCTCCAGGGCTAATTTAGTCCTACTACTAAGAAGTAATATTTTGGGGGTCATTTCTGAATAATTTGGGAGTTTAACAATGTCTCTTCACTCTATCTGATTAGAATTCAAATATCTCCTCATTCTCTGAATACTTGATAAGTTTGTAATTTATAGTATCATTGGTACTTTTTCACCCAGCCAATCCATGAGAAGCTTAGAGGTCAGCCAAAAACTTAAGGTGATCTTGTGGATTTTTAGAGTATTTTCTCTGAAAAGCTACTTTGTTGGATCTCATCCCTGAAAAATCCCATCTGCCTAAGCCTCTCTGAACTCAAATCTTTGTCTGCTCAATTCATTGAGACTGTTGTTCCCTCCTTGGGTTCACCCTTCCTGTGCTGCACCCCTGAAAATGGCTCCAGGCAGAAATCTAGGGTGATTATGGCCTTACCCCATTTGTCTCCCTTCTCTAAGGGATTAGAATCCTGTGGTGCCTGCTGACCAATATCCAAACAAATATGACTTGTATATTTTATTCAATTTTCTAATTGTTTATGATGAGAGGGCAAGCCCAATACTAATTTCCCCATCGAGTATGGAAACAGAAGTTCAGAAGATGATTCTTTGCTTGTGTGAAGAAGAAAGATACAGCAGTGTTATAGACCAGTGGAAATGATCCAATTAGGAAGAGAAATCTGGTAATGTTTGAGAAAAGTATGTATTTCAGAAGCACTTTCTTTAAGAAAGTGAAAATGGATGTAAACCAGTGCATAACTAGAAGGGTTGATTTTAATAAGGAAATTTAAGTTTTATTTATTAACCCAGAGTTAAAGTAATATGCTAACAAATTCAGAATAATAAAGCAAAACTTCGTACATAATAGAAATACTATAACCATTATGTATTTTTTGATCAAAGGATTTGAGTGAGTAGAATAGCAAATAAAATAAAGCATTTGTTCTTCATCTTTGGCCAAAATGGAGTTATTTTTTTCCTCCCACATTACAAGCCTTTAAATATTTAATCCTTCTGTTTCACTATGCATCTATTTTCTTTTGAGGATCTCTGTATCTAGAAGGACCAAATAAAAGATATAAAAATACTATGTGTATATGAATTATTGTAGATAAATTCTGGGTTTTGGTGCTGGTCATTTGGTTGGGTTAAAAAAAAATACCGCTCTATTGTTTTCCAGTTAGGAAAACCAATGTAATCTTGCATTGGAATATAATAGGGTTAGTGCTAGGATTAAAACAAAATATAATCACTGTGCCAACCACAGTTGTCACTGAAATATCAATTTCCATCTTCTCCTTAGGTAGTGGAAGTTCTCATCTTGTTTACATAGTTCTGTCTTCCACTTAGAAATGTTAAGTTCTCCGGAAAGATTAACTAGGAAGACAATATTAGATCCCATCCACTAAAGAAATCTAATGAATTTAGTTCTTTTTTTGTCCAAAAAAGGCTCTCTCCAAGAGCTTTTTCTTTTTTTTAATTTTATTTTCTCTGAAAATACAAGTCAGAATTTAAAATGAATTTAAAATTTAAAACAGCTTATATTGATTTGTATGAGTATACATTTATATTATATAAAATTATTGGTAATCATATTCTACTTCCATTGATTCCTTGACATTTCAGTTTTTCAGATAATTGTGCAAAGTAGGGTAAATTCTCAAAACTTATTCTTAGATCCAGTTTCTCCAAACTGAGATCTCCTTATTACGTTTCCTGATTTTTGTATCCTTTGCTCATTGATGGGTCTTCAGGTCCTAGAATCATGCCTAGCACACAGTAGAAAGTCAGTATATATTAAGTTGGAATTAATGCTGAATATTAGTATCTGTTACTACCTCCAAGGACGTTAGTATCCCATGGAACAAATTCTGGAAACTGCTGTCATGGAGCTATTTCAGTTAGCCACCCTGATTTTTCCCCCCCTCTGTGCTGAGACCTTCTGTAGCACAATGAATGGGAAGCTTTCTTCTTTGTGTGTATGTCAGAGAGAGGCTATATCCTAAGTCGGGTAGCTAAACCTTTGAAAGTCACAATCTGTGTAGGATTTATGTGCCAGGGATATTGAAAGGATTAAATCTTTCTATGCTCTGCTAGTCTTTGGTGACAGGGCACTATATTTCCTGTTATCAGAGCCCTTGTCCTTGGCTCTCACCCTGGTGCCAATGGATTTAGATGAGCAGGCTGTGCATTGCTGTTGTGTGTACATGTGTCAGCTGCAGGAAGTCCATCCCGGGTGACAGCAGTGTCACTTTGGTATCACATCCTCTTTTACACCTGATCACACTTGCAGATGGGAATGCCAAGAGCACCTCGGAGTTACAAGGCTGGAGGAAGTGATTGGGAGAGTAGATGCCAGATGGACATCTTGACATGCAGAGGGGGCCTGAAGACCCTCAGTGTGAGCGCTGTGAAAATATATCAAGCCTGTGCCTCATGCACAGATTCTCACTGTGACTGGAATGCAAGGCACAAGGTGGTAACAATTCAGGAACCAGAGAGAGGTAGGCAGACCTACATTTATGACCCAAAGATGAAGTTTCCTAGCAGGCGAAGGTGAACTTCGATGGACTTCTGTCTGCTTGGCCTAGCTGTATCTATTCCCAGGGTGTTGGTGAGGTGAACTTACTTATCTGTGCTTGACCTAAGGGCTCTGTCCCTAATTCTCCTCACCTGGAATCCACTTCTACCCACTAACATATAATTAAATCCTTGTGTAACAGAACCAAACATTATCATAAGGGAAAAGGGTCTTTATTCTTCTTGTCCCCCAAGAGCTCTATGCCCTTCAGCGGATGGAGGCAACCAGCTAGGAGACTGAGGTAGAGGACAGGATTGAGAATATCTGACTTGCACTCAGATGCTGTAATACTTCTATGTGAAGCGGGAAATATCAGCTGACAGAAAGATGAGCTGTAAGAATGGGTTTGGATTAAGAGCTGAAGGTTGATGGGAAGAAAGAATCCTCAGGTTTGTGGTGTAGTGAGGTAGACTGTAGAAAAATACGGAAAGGTGTTTCAGGAAATTGGGGTTAGACATTAGACACAATTCATTTAAACATTTTTTGGGGGAAATGCAAATAAAAATGGGATCATATTTCCTAGTAATTACTTAAGGTATCTGGACTCTGCTCCTTTGAATGAGTTACTGTGCCAGAAAGAAGCTTCATAGATCCTGGAGTTGACTTGGATTATGTCTGAATAGAGTCAATTTTTGCCTGTGGTCTTTTTGCTGACTGCACCTGTATGCTCACTTCCAGAATGAATGGCCATTTGCAGGTTTGGCACAACATCTCGTGAGTAGTCACAGCACATACATAACTTGACTCCTGATCCTGCTTTGCGTTGCAGTTTTTCATAGCCTGGGTTGACAACATCTAAAATAGGTACACTGCCCCCAAATTGTTCCTGAGGGTGGGCCGGCTGCAGACAAAGCTAGAGCAGGTATAGCCTTGTTCTGAATTTCCGCATTCCAGAATCTGTTCTCATGCTGACACAGAGCCCTCCTAATGTTCCCCAGACAACTTCGCTGTTAATATTTATGTATTCTTGACTTGGCATTTTGCCAGTACCAGGAGAATGCACATTTAAAATGGACTATTAAATGAGGGTTCATTCTTAATAGAAAAGTATTCCCAAATGGTAGAATTTTAGAAACTGTACAGAGAAGGAATTTGGGGGCAGAAAATTTGCCTTCTCAGTATTCTTTAAATACCACACTCCTTGACTTCTGTATATGTGTCAGTCTTTTTCTCCCTTTGACATCCTTGTTGAGGCAGACATTCATCATCATCTGGTCAGTCAGCATTCATGTCTCCTTTCTAATGGCTCCCCCATTTTCTCTAGGGGAGCCACACCTTCTACATTGTGGGAAAATTTAGTGCAATGCTAAACTCTGGTGTCTGGCCCTCACTGAGGAAATCAAGAAAGCGAGATCCTTGCTCTCATTGTCTCTATAGGGGAAGGAGGGAGGCACATGATGTAAGTCTCGTGATGGGGAGGCCTTTTCTGCTAGACTTTGGCCCATGAACAAGTGATGTTACAACCGAAGAATGCTTCGAGTGCATTCTTCCCTGCCACCTGTTCGTACCAGAAGACCACTCTATTTATCTAATTCTGTCTCCTAGACCTCCAGAGCTGCTTTGGTTTCTGTTCATTTTCAAAACTGGTTTTGTAGCCCTCCAGTGGATTTTCTGAGCTCCCCAGATCCTTTTACTAAATAGTTTTTTTGTTCGTTTGTTTGTTTACAGTAGCCTGAAAATTAAGCCCCTTCTTATTACTGCAACCAAGAATCTAGGATGGATAAACTCGAAAACTACAAAGTTAAAATAATGATTAATAGTTGTATCCTATATGCACAAATTATCCTGAGTCCAAGTAAAATTAAAATGTTAATTCTGTGTTCTAAAAAAGGATATATGAAAATAAATTATATGTTTCTGGTCCTGCCTCCAACATCAGCTTTCGAAAATTAAAGACCTCGAAAAGGGTACTTCATCTCATCCTACTGTTTTAATACGTGTGTGTGTGTGTGTAAGCTTTTCATTTTGAAATAACTGTGGATTCATATAGTTATACAAACATAGAGATCGTTTATTCTTTACCTGCTCTTCCCCACTGTTAACATCTTTCAAAACTTACAAGTATGATACCATAAGCATGATATTGATGTCAATACAATTCCTGGATCTTATTCAGACTTCCCTAGTTTTTTAATGAACTTTTTAACGTATGTTCCATTTCATGCATATTTTATCACATGTGGAGGGTTGTGTATCCATTACTAAGTGAAGATCTAGAACAGTCTCATCACCATGAAAATTCATCATGCCGTCCTTCTATAATCACGTACCTTTCTCATTCAACCACTAATCTGTTCTCCATTGCTCTAACTTTGTCATCTCGAGAATTCTCATCTCAAGAATCATTTAAGCATGTCACCTTTTGGAATTAGTTTTTTTGTTTTTGTTTTTTCACTCAGCATACTTCCCTTAAGATCCATCCAATTTGTGGTATAGATCAATAGTTTATTTCTTTTTGTCGCTAAGTAGTATTCCTGGCATGAATGGACCACAGTTCATTTAAACATTCACCTGTTCAAAGACATCCAGGTTCTTTCCAGCTTGGGCTATTACAGACAAAGCTGTTCTGAACATTCACGTACACATTTTGGTATAGAAATATAAATTCCTTTCTATTGAGTAACCACCTAGGGGTAGCATGGTTGCAGCAGATGGCAGCCATATATTCAACTTTTTTAAAAAAACTACCAAACTGATTTCTAACATAACTTTATCATTTTGCATTCCTACCAGCCCGTATGACAGCATTCCAGTTCCTTCCCATGCTAACATTTGATATCGTCTGTAGTTTAATTGTAGCCATTCTAATAGGCATTCAGGAGCAGCCCATTATAGTTTTAATTTGCATTTATCTAATAACTCACAATGTGGGGAAACTCTCCTGTGTTTATCAGTCATCCACATAGCTTCCTTGGGGATGTGCCTACTCTAATCTTTTGTCTATTTTAAAAATTGAGCTATTTTCTTATTGTTGAGTTTTGAGTTCTTCATATAGTCTGGATATAATTCATTTATCAAAGATATGATTTGTAAGTATCGTCTCCCAGACTGTGACTTGTCTTTTTATTCTCTTAGGACATCTTTCAAAAAGAAAACTGTTTCGCTATGTTCTATTTCAGTGAAGGTCAATTTACCAACTTTTGAATCAGGGTTTTAGAGACCCGGCTTTGCCTATACAAAGCCACAAAGATTTTCTCCAATACCTTGTCTAGAAGTTTTATAGTTCTAAGTTTTATATTTAGGTCTGTGATCATTCTGAGTTATTATTTCGAATGTGCTGTGAGGATCAAAGTTTACCTTTTGCATACAAAGCTCTAAGTGTTCCATCACTGTTTGTCATTTGTGGGGGGAGGGGCAAGTCTGGTACCAAAAAAACTGCCATGAACATTTGTTGTGTGAACTTAACTTACTTTTCATTTCTCTGAAATGGATGACCAAGAATGTAATTTCTGAATTTTAATAAAAACTGCCAATTTTTTAGTATACGTTTGAAAAAAGAAGACATGAGGATTAAGAACTTGTATGAATTCGGCTTTTGCTTCTTCCTTCTTAGGAATTTTGAGCAACTTACTAAATGTCTCCATGCCTTTGTTTCCTTACTTATAAACTAGGGGAATAGTATAATCCATCTTACTGGGTTGTTATGAGGATTCAATGTATTAAAAAGGAGGAGGAGGAGTATTTAAAAGTATTTAAAAGAGTATTTAAAAGAACGCCTAACGTGGAAGGCATGGTCAATAATATTAGCTAGCATTGTTTGCAACCAGCATTGCTACTATTATCTTTTGTGGCTGTTCATCACCCTTGACTATTCCTCCTAAATTTTGTCTATTTCCCATATTATGAGATCCTAGGAAGCCAGAAAACTTGCATTTCCATCTTTTCTAGCAACAGGGGGAAAGGCCTGTGACTTGGGTGTACCCATCGGATTTTGGAAGTGAACAATAAAGGCAGATGGCCCTTTACCAGCAGTTCACTCCTTTAAAGAACTCTGGGCAGCCAGAGTGGTGTTCTAGAATTCAGTCCTAAGGGACATAGGTATGAGCAGAGAAGCACTGGTTTTTCTTCCTGGAGAGAGCCTCTCTTTTGTTTGGCTTTTTATTCCCTAGCTGTGCAGCTTCAGAATGTGGCTGTCAGGCCTTTCTGGAGATTACCAAACTAATATTATTTAATATTAGAATATTGTTTAATAATTTAATTAATACTATTTAATAATGTTCCTTGCTATTTAAATTACCAACTTTGTAAAGTCACATGTGTGGGTGTGTATGGCTTAAATGCATTTTTAAGGCATATACATACATACAAAATAGAGAAAATAGTTTTAGCCATCTATAAATAGATAAATATTTATTCCTATGTATATAGGACATTTGGGGGACTGTTGAAGAACTCTGAATGAGGTGGACTGTATCATAGTGATGTTTCACACTAACGTCCTGATCTTGATAATTTTACTATGATTATTTAACTGAATCTTCTCGGTTTTAGGAGATACACACTGAAGGACTTAGAAGTAAAGGACAACGTCTGTAACTTATTCTCAATTGATTCAGAAAAAAAATATGTACAAAAGGATGCTTGGGGTGCCTGGTTGATTCAGTCGGTTAAGAGTCAGCCTTGGGCTCAGGTCACCATCTGAGGGTCCTCGGATGCCAGATTCCTTGCTCAGCAGGCAGCCTACTTCTCCCTCTCCCTGTGGCTCCCCCTGACTTGGGCTTTCTCTCTCATGTCAAATAAATAAAAAAAAAAATATGTACAAAAGGATGCTCAAGCAAATGTGGCAAGATGTTAAGAAACAGGAAATGTGGGAGAAGGATACACAGTATCCTTTGTACTATTCTTACAATTTTTCTGCAAGTTAAAAATTACTAAAAAAATTAAATACAATGAAATACAAAAATTAAAATAAAGGGTAAAAAAATTAGTCAAAGTGGATTCTGTTGTTTGTAATTAAAAACTCTACTAATACATAAGAATTATGGGGAATCCAGGGTCAAGACTGTTTTTGTCAGCTCAGGCTGCAATAAACAGACTGGGACGCTTATAAACAACAGAAATTTACTTCTCAAGTTCTGGGGGCTGGAAGTCCAAGATCAAGGCCCTGGCGGAGTCTCCTCACACCCTGCAGAGAGAAAGCGAGCGCTGGTCTTTTCTTTTACTTATAAGGACACTAATTCCATGCTGAGGGCGCCACTCTCCTGACCTCACTGAAACCTAATCACATCTCAAAGGCTTCCAAATACCCTCCCACGGAGCTTAGGGCTGCAACATGTGAATTTGGTCGGGGTAGGGGAGAGCAGCAGAGAGGGAGCTTGTCCTCATGATTCTCCCCCTACACCCCCAGAGCTCGACAACCTCTGCTTGAAACCATGCGAGGGCAGTCGACAGTCATGGACTGGAGAAGACACGGACTTCCTCAACGCAGAACTCCAGGGTGCCGTAAACATGGTGGTGTCTCCTCCTATCAGACTCCCTCTCACACCTGCTCTCCTGATGTCCCTTCTCTGTGGGCTCCATGGTCCTGGGAAGGGTGACAGAAGCTACACAAAGGCCAAAACTAACACTCCTCCTCCTGCTCTGAAGGGAAGACGCTAGACATTCCTACACCACCATGGGAGCCTTCTAGAGAGGGAGACAGAACAGAACTCTTGCTTCAGTAAGCCTTCTGAGCTGCTATAATTAAAGACCGTTGTCGTCATCCCATTCATAAACTTAAACCCAACTTGAATTTCCCATGAATCATCTCTCGGTGAAAAGCAACATTCCTGACCTTTGGCTGTTTTCAAGCGTCACAAGGCATGCTTCTCGAGAGCGGGACACAAGAGATGATCCCACCTGGACAGTCAAGGCACCGGTGCTAATTTTAGAGAGTGCAGTGCACAGAGGGGAAGGTATCAGTGCCAACGTGAGATTCACAACATGGTTTCCCTCCCTGACTCAAGACGGTTCAAACTTATTCAGCTCCATACTATTTTTATCTCAAGTTCAAAGAGAAAAGCTTTTACCTAAAATGTACTTGTTTTAAAGGACAATTTCATATAGGACTAGGAAATGAAATTTCCTTTAAAGGATTTAATCTGAACTGATACGCACAATAGAGCAGGAAATTGTAATCTGCAGGTATCTGATGGACTTGTATACCTGGAGGGGAAGAGAAAGGAGAGAGAGAAAGGTAGGCGTGGAAGGGGGAATAGATCGTTCTATATATGTGTGCGGCGATAGTCTCCCGGTTAAAATTCAGTGCTTACAGTATTTACTTGGAGGTAGTCACTGCAGTGAAGTCCCCTTCCCTGGCTGTGTATTAAACATTGTATTTTCAACTTCAGAGAGAATGCTGTAAAATCTGGCTGTCCATTAGCATCCTGGAAGTGCTTTGAGCTACACCCCGTCTGAGCCCCAGCTGAGACCCAGGGAATCAGAATCCCTGTGGGAGGGGCCACAGGTCCCCCGCGGACCAAGCAGGGGCCAGGACCCAGCGCTTTAAATTCCACATTCTGCTTTCTACCATAAATGTGCTCCTGACACCGGAAACCTTTTTAAAATTCACAACAACTTGATACTGAACGTCCTGTAATGGTGCTGTTTCAACAGGAAAGCCATCCTCCCTTTTAGACACATGAATCTGATTTTTTTTTTTTTTTTTGCATTGTATTTGCTGTAAATCACGTGAGTATTTACAGAGCGAGATACACGTAGGCAAACGAATGTGCATTTCTTCAAGCACCTGCGGCTCGGGGATACCACCTCGACTTCATATTACAGTCCCCCCTCTTCAGAACATTTTCTCATTTGAGCCTATAAAGCAAGTAGGTCAGATGGTATCATCACTGTTTTCACAGATTAATGAGGCATCGGGAAGAACTGAAATGACAGTTTTGAATTCTCTTTGTGACAAGACTAGCACAGTTTTCTTTACACCAAATGCAGCACTATTTGCCCCTCTCTCTGCATATATAAATGCACTGATATAGAGAAACTCCTTTTACATAATATATACTTCCATGTAATAATATATAATTGTAGGTATATATAACATTATTGCATATTACTGTATCTTTCCCTTGTGTTTATACACATATTTGTTTATAGATATATAAACATCTCTCATAAGTAAAAATATTAAGGTGCAGCTTAGGTTTCTTAGACTGCCTTCATCAAAGTTAATAACAGACTTAGCTATCAAAACTGTTCATCAAATATGTAGGTAATAAAAGAAATCACATCAGATATATCTTTCTTAACCTTAGGCAAGCAGGTATGGGGAAACTGCAAGAGGGAATTACAAACAGAGAACCAAAACCTGCAATCACTTGAAAGGGCTCAAATCTTATTTAAACAGCATGTACAAAATTTGGTGCCTGAACTCAATTTTTATTTTAGGACAACATAACTTTCCCTTAGATTGTTTTCAAACCTCACTTCAACAAAACAGAGCTTTATCTCAAGGTTCATAAGGACTGCGCTTCGCTCGCAGCCATACCTCTAGCGTGTCTTTCTGCTTTGTGTTAAATGCTAACTTAAGGTATAAAGCATCTATTTCAGATCTGGACCATTCAGGGACTCACACTGGCTTTGCATGTTGCCCTCCACTCAGAAGGCAATTACTGCTTTCTCCCGCAATTTATGGATCCTTTCTAAATCTTTATCCCTGGTGATAAAAACATCAAAATGAAGACAAGTTCCTGAAAAGAAAGTGACAAGGAAGCTATCACATACATAGACTCTTCTGGGATTTTTGGAAATTTATTTGCTTATTGGAACGATATTTGCCAAGATGAAAAGACACCAGCAGATTCCTTTAGCCCCTCACTGACCAGGCAGCAGCTCCTGCTCTACTGATACAGGGAACACCCGTGAAAGATTCTGGGCAGTGAGGGGAGAGATTTCGTTGTCAGCGAAAAAGCTCTAGGAACCACCATGTCCTGGAAAGCACAAAGATGCTGGGAAACAACACTGAAACCTTGGGATACAAGAAGGCCACACTACATAGATTTAAGCATGAAAATGCTGGGTCTGAGCAGAAGAGAAGGGAACAGACTTCTTGCTATAAATAGTCCCAAAGATTGTAGAAGGAAATGTGTGCTCCGACTTGAACTCAGGGAGGATGGAAGAATCTGTTCAAACTACAAATGCCAAAAATAAAAGTTACCTCCTGGGCCAATGAACCATTTTACAGATGGAGAAACTGAGCCAAACAGATATACATACATTTTGACTTACGCTATTGAAGATTTGCTCATCACTGAGCCAAATGGTTACATAATATCCACTTTCATCTTCTGCTTTTAGAATCACTCTTTGCACCTCTTCCTAAGGCACTTTCTCTTGGAAAAAAAAAAATAGCTCAGGGACAGATGGCAGAATTTAGCTACAACCCTGTGTGTGTGTGTGTGTGTGTGTGTGTGCGTGCGTGCATGCACATGCACATGCACATGTATATTGTTTTATTATTTTATTTAGTTTTAAAATTTTAGGGAGTTTCCATAGATTTCATCACAATACCGGAGGGCTATTTATAAAAACAACTCCCATTTTCTTTGGAGAAAATTGCTGGAGGCTAATGGATGGAAAACTGGGATTGCTCTCTTTCTTTTTCCCTTTAAGAAAGCTAATTTGCACTTGGAAATATGTTTAAAACAAATTTCTCATCTGAGGCCCTCAAAGAGTAAGCTTACCTTCTCAGAGACTCCAGTTACTCAAGCATGAAAAGTGGTCATACCTATTTCCCATCCATGATGGCAAAGGCCACTCATCATTAAATGAAACATTTAAGTGGCCATATAAATGTTACAGGCTAGGAAACTGCTTAAGCAGCGAACAGGAACTGGAATTAGAAGACCAGGCCGGTCCTTGAGCAAATAATTAAAACCTCACTGTTTCTCACTCTTGTCTGCAAAAATGGAATGAAATTTCTGGTCATTCATCCATCTAACACGAAGCTCTGAGAACTAATGACTAGTTACAAGGGCTCCTTCTCAAAAGGAAGTCCTTGTGGGAGAGAAGAGCAATAAACAGCAGCTGTACTCTTCCTAGTTTCCAAGACAATTCTGATTGCAAATTTTCTGTCCTTTTTTAAGGTCATATGTCAGGCTCTGTGCCAGATTTTTCTCCTAACCTTAATCGAACTCCCCTTCCTTATGGACCTAAAACAAGGTTACAATTTCTTAAAGTAAGAGAATCCTAAGAAAAGTCAACAGAGAGTACCTAGAGGAGAAAGGTTTAGGAAACCTCCTTAGCGTCAGGCATAAGACACACGCTGATTTGCACAACTGATTTATAGGTATCATAAAAGAGTCACTTGCCAGCTCTGCCCCAGGCTCCTCATTTTTCTGGGGATAAAAGTGCAACTAGCAGTAGAGTAAATCCTCCCTGGTCTGTCTGTTTCCACTTAGCAGAATCTCCTGTACTATCCAAGTTCAAATGTTTTAGATGAGGAGTTCTCTCTCTTTCTCTGCCTCTGTTTCTGTCTCTGACTCTCTCTTTTACAATTTTATTCCAGGAGAAGACAGCAAGAGAATCATTGTTTTGACCACAAGTATTGGTTGAGGCTCCTTATTTTCTCTAACTTTTCCAGAATTGACCCTTTGGCTTATAGTGGGGTATGATGGCTTTTCCCTGGGTTTGAATGTTTTAAGACAGGCACTTCATATTCGAGGATGATCTAAGGAAAAGCTAGGAAGGTATTTGATCCTCCCCGCCCCCCGGTCTCCCAATAAGTATACTCTTGCATATTGGTCAGAGGTCACAGATTAGGTTTCACTGAACAGGTAGCTCGTATTACTGAGGACAAATTAGCAGGTCTATGAGGCAGAAACCAGAATAGGAGCAAAGAAGGAGAAAAGTCAGGTGAAAAGTATCCCTACGAGAATCCAGGATTCCATAGTTGGGAGGCCCTTAGAAATCAAAAATTCAATTTTGTCCTGATTCATGATTCTCTTCCAAAATATCCTCCACAGGTGATTGACCAGTCTAATTTTTTTATACCTCTACTGCCAAAGAATTCACTACCACCACTTTTCAAGGATACTTATTTTCACAGTTCATGGAAAGATAACTGGGACAGACCCAGCGAGAAGCTGGATCTGCAGTGTTGGGAGGTGACTTTGTTTCAAAGACCAAAACGTGGTCAGTGCTTCACGCCCCTCTGTCCATAACTGACAGATGAAGCAGGGAGAAACTCAGTAAGGATCTAGGTGACTTGAGCAGCACCAGCAATCAACTTGATCTAATTGACATTTGTAGAATATTTCATCCAACAACAGCAGAATACATTTTCTTCCAAGGCTCTCAGGGAACATTCTGAGACCACATTCTGAGCCACAAAACACACCTTAACAAATTTAAATGAGTAGAAGTCATAAAAAGGATGCTCTCAGTCTGAACTAAATGAAACTAAATCAGTAAAGATGGCCATAAAACCCTTAAATATTTGGAAATTAAATTACTCACTCTAAATAAGTCATGTATTGAATAAGAAGTCTTAAGAGTACTAAGAGTACTTTAAAATAATTTGACCTTAATGAAAATAAAAATACAACCTAAGAAAATCTGTGACGGGTAGCAAAAAGCATGTTTACAGGGTGATTTATGGCATTAACTGCATTATTAGAAAGAAGAATGATCTAAAATCAGTAATGGTTCCAACTTTATGAAACTAATGAAAGAAAAACAATTTAAGCTGAAATCAAAGAGATAAAAAGAAATAATTAAAAAATTGGAAACAATGACTGAAAACAGGAAAACAATAAATATAATCAATGAAACCCAAAGCTGGTTTTTTTGATAAGATCAATAAAGTTAATAAATGTCTGGAAAAATAAGAATAAAAGGACACAAATTGCCAGGAACAGAAATAAAAGATGAACCATCATCACTGATCCCATGAACATTAGAAGGATAATATAGTAATATTATAAACAACTCTATGGCTACAAATCAGATTGTTTAGCTGAAATGGACCAATTCCTTGAAAGATACAAGCTTGTGAAACTCATGGGAGAATCAGACAATCTAAAGAGCCTTATATCTATTAAAAATAGATATAAGAAAGAATCAGGTCAAGGTGGCTCCTTAGGTAAATTCTACCAAGCACTTTTAAAAGAAATTATCAATTCTCTACATTATCTTCTGGAAAACAGAAGCAGAGGGAGCATTTCCTAACCCATTCTAGGAGATCAGCATTATCCTAATATCAAAGCCATATAAACACATTGTAAGAAAGAAAACTGCAGATCAATATCTCTCATGAATATAAATACAAAAATTCTCAACAAATATTAGCAAATCACAAACAACCTGTAAAAAAAATTATACATGACGACCAAGTTAATTTATTCTAGGTATGTAAGGCTAGTTCAACATTAACCAATCAATCAATGTATTCTACCATATCAACAGACTAAAGCAGAAAACTCCTTATGATCACATCAATAGATGCAGAAAAAAACAAAATTTAAAAATTCTAAAGCCCATTCATGATTTTAAAAACTTTCAAAAATTTAGGAATGTAGAAAAATTTCCTCAATTTGATAAAGAACATCCACCAAAACAAGCAAACAAACAAACTAAAACTAAAGGTAACATCATTTTTAACAGTGAAATACTGGCTACCTTTCCCTTAAGATCAGAAGCAAGGTACAGTTATTCTCTCTCACCATTCCAACTTAACATCATATTGGAAGTCTTAGCTAATGGAAAAGGGCAATAATAAGAAATAAAGAGAGGGGAGTCCAGATGGCTCAATCAGTTAAGTGTCTGACATCAGCTCAGTCCTGAGATTGAGCCCAGTAGCTGGCTCCCTGCTTGGGGGATTCTGATTCTCCCTTTCCTTCTGTTCCTCCCCCTACTCTTGTGCTCTCTCTCTCTCTCTCAAATAAATAAAATCTTAAAAAAGAAAAAAGAAAAGAAATAAAAAGGTATACAGATTGGAGAGGAAGAAATAAAACTGTCTTTAATTGCAGATGACATGATTGTCTATGTAGGAAACTGCAAAGCATCTACAAAAATCTCCTGGAACTAATGGACAAGTAAAGCAAGATTGCAGGATACAAGGTCAATATACAAGTCAGTTTTTTTCCCACATACCAGCAATAAACAATTGAAATTTAAAATTAAAGAAAAATACCATGTTCAATAGCACCAAAGAAAAGGGAAACACTAAGTATAAATCTGCCAAAACATATATAGGACCTGTATACTAAAATCTACAAGAATAGTGACTTAAAAAAAAAATCAAAAGTTTAAATAAATGGAGAAAGAGTCTGTGTTCATGCTTTGAAGATTTCAATATTATTAAGATGTCAATTGTTCCCAACTTGATCTATAGATTTATATATACTTATAAACCTATAGATCTATATAGATTTAATGTATTCAGAATCCTAGCAACTTATTTTGAGAACATACACAAACTTACTCTAAAATTTATATGGAAAGGGAAAGGACAGAATAGTCAAAACAATACTGAAGAAGGAAAACAAAACTGGAATATTCACACGGTCCCATTTTAAGACTTATAATTAAGCTATAATAATCAAGAGAGTATGGTCTTAGTGAGAGAAGAGACATAAAGATTAAAGAAATAGAATAGAAAATCCAGATGTAGATTTACACAACCATAGTCAACCAGTTTTGTTTTTTAGAGGTTCAAGGTAATTCAGTGGAGAAAGGATAGTCTTTTGAACAAATGGTGCTAGAATACCATGTGGATATCTATACATACAAAAATGAATCTAGACACAAATCTAGACCTTCCACAGAAATTAAAATACAAGACTAAGAAACCTCTAGAAGAAAACATAGGAGAAAATCTTTATGACTCTGTGTTTGATGAGGAGGATTTTGGTTTTGTTTGTTCATTTGTTTTGATACTACATGAAAACCACAACCTGTTTAAGAAAAAAAATGATAATTTAGACTTTATTAGAATTAAATCTAGTCTGAGAAAGATAATGTTAAGAGAATGAAAAGACAAGCCACAGATTGAGGAAAATATTTGCAAAACCATACATCTGATAAAAGACTTGTATGTAACATACACAGAATTCTTTAAATAAAACAGGTAAACTGATTAAAAAACAGGCAAAATAAGGAATAGATACCTCAACAAATAAAACATACACATGGTATACAAGCATATGAAAAGATGCCCAGTATCATTTGTCATTTGGAATATGCTGATTAAAATAATATGAGCTAGCACTACACCACACATGTTTTAGAGTGACCCAAATCCAAAGAACTGACAATTCCAATTGCCGGTGAGGAGGTGAAACAACAGAACTCTCATTCACTGCTGGTGGGAGCGCAAAATGGCATAGCTGGGTTGGAAGACAGTCTGGCAGTATCTTTTTTTCTTTTTTCTTTTTTTTTGTTTAAGATTTTATTTATTTATTTGACAGAGAGAGAGATCACAAGTAGACAGAGAGGCAGGCAGAGAGAGAGGAGGAAGCAGACTCCCTGCTGAGCAGAGAGCCTGATGCAGGGCTCAATCCCAGGACTCTGAGACCAGGACCTGAGCCGAAGGCAGAGCCTTGACCCATTGAGCCACCCAGGCACCCCAGTTTGGCAGTTTCTTAAAAGCTACACATAGTCTCAGCTTATAATCCAGCAATTGTCTTTCTGGGTATTTACCCAATTGATCTAAAGAATTATGCCCACATAAAAACCTACACATGAATATTTATAGCAGCTTTATTCAGAATTTCCAAAAGCTGGAAGCACCAAGTTGTTCCTTAATAGGTCAAAGGATAAACAAACTATGGTACATCTATATCCTGGAACATGACTCTGACAGAAAAGAATGAGCTACCAAGTTATCATTCAAAACCAGGGATGTATCTCCAAAGCATACTGCAAAGTTAAGGAAGCCAGTCTGAAAAGGCTACATCCTGTATGAGTCTATGTATATGACATTCTGGAAAAGCCAAAACTGAAGTGATACTAAACATCTGAGTAGTTGTCCAGGGGTTGGGGTGGGAGCACAGGGGAAAGTCTAGGGTGGTGAAACTATTCTCTTTGTTACTACAACGGTGGGTACATGACAACGCATGGGCCAAAACCTTTAGAACCTTACAGCACAACGAGTGAACCTTAATTTATACACAATAAAAAAAAAATCATTGAGGAGTTCAGGGGATCCCAGGATATGACTCAGAATGGAACAAAAAGAATCTAATTGTATTCACACTTGTGAAACAACCTCACAAAAGGGGGAATATTTTGACCACGTAACAGGAAAGGAGTAGTGTGTAAGACTAAAGACAGAAGGAACTACACATAAGCACTATACTCTAGTTGATAGTGTTGTTTCCCAGTGGAGTATAAGAATGCGTTAACATTCTGAAATCACTATGACAAGTGAAATTGAACACTTAAGTAAACGGACGGCAGAGCTGAGATCCAGGTGTCTCACTGCGAGAGTGAGAATCTGCACATAAGTAGGGGGAAGGTAACGGATTAGAGTTAGAGACATTAGTATGAATTATCTTCAGCTTAATATTGCTAAGGAGTATTATATGCAGAAATATTTAGAGATATATGTATATGCATGCATTATTATGTACACCCCTATTTCTTAGCTCTGTCATCTCCATGGGCCTTCATGAATGACAACCTAGTAGTAACGAGCAAATCTACTGCCGTGATCTTGGTTCTAATACCATTCTCCAGTAAACGGAAATGGGACCCCTTAGAGAAATGGCCGACACTAAGACTAGGGCAGGAAAAATTCAAGATGCATGTGGAGCATCTTGTCTTTGAGCAAGGAAGTACTCAAAATAGAAACAAAATATATAACAAAATATAACAAAATAGAAAAAACAAAATATATAACAAAATAGAAAAAAAAACACCCATATAACAAAATAGAAAAAAAAAATCCCATGAGGACAGGGTTATTTCGAAGGGACTAACGAGACTACTGAAAGAGCTCCCAATAGTCAAAGCTGGAAGAATTTGAGGAACAAAATGAAGAAAGTTGTGTTAGATTATAAAAATATAAATATCTACTAGCTCATCATGATATAAGTGAATGGTTTAATAACTAATTAAGTGGAGGACAAGAGACAGATTTCCCAAGCAGAAGAAGACCAAATAAGCTTTACAGATACTCAGTCCTCAAGTAGGTAGAGCATAACTCCCTTTAAGTGTGGGCTTTGCATTTGACTTCCTTCCAAGGAGTATGGTTTGGAAAGGAGGGGGAAAAGAAAAGAACAACTTTCTAGTGGAGACTCGTGGCAGACACCGGGCGATCAAGTCGACATCAACAGTGATAAGCCATGTTGCTAGAACACAGCTTCGATATGGATATGATGGAATGGTGGCACTTGGCTAATTCTCTGGCCTTCCTCCCCAAAAACTCACCACCCTATCTAAAGAGACACACATCAGCCAAATCCAAAGTGAGAGACGTGATACCTGGCCAGTACATTTCAAAACCATCAAGGTCATCAAAAACAGGGAAATCTAAGAAACTTCACAGTCAAGAGGAGACAAAGGAGACAGGAAGACTAGATGTGATACCCTCCATGGGTCCTTGGAAGAGAAAGAGGACATGTACAAACTAAGGAATCCAACAAAGTACAGGTATTAAACAACAATAATCACAACAACAACAATAATAATAATGTATCAATACCTGGTCATTAATGTGATATATATGCCATTCCACTTACTATACAATGTTAATAATCGTGCAAAGTGAATATGAGATATATGAAAACTGTGTATTATCTTTGTTAATTTTCCTACAAATCTAAAAACATCCTAATTTTTTAAAGAAAGATATGAAAAGTAAAATGAAACATGGTTACTGGATCTGGATCTCATCCTGCTAGCCTTTCTCCTCAGGAAGGCATCTACAGAGGTGTAAGGGTGGGTCTGTTCTTGATACTGACCCCCAAATTAGGAATGAATGAGGAGAGAATGTCACCACCAGTCAGGCAATTAATCCCATGTACTAATATGTGTAAGATGACACGTTGGGAGATCGCTAAGTGTAATGGCCATCATAGGCTCTAACCTTTGGCTAGATAAAACATAAAAGATAACATGAATAAAAGCAGTATTGGATAAATGTCACAACAGGGGGTTACAGACAGAATGTGCTATAAAATTCAAAGGGTGAAAAAAAATCAGGGCAATCATGAAAGCCTCCACCTGGGAGCTGGGACACAAAGAATTCTGAAAGTAAAGGGAGTAGTGCAGAGCCTAGGGAGCCACCTGCGGTCTCCCACTAAAGAAGGGACAGAATCAGATGAGGATTTCAGGTGATGGTTCACCGGCACGCATTGTCTCCCTTGCCTTCTCTCCCCTTTCAGCCCATTCCAGAATGGCTTCTGCCCAGCCACTCCTCCACTGGTCATCATCTCCCTCGGCATGAGAAG
The DNA here is from genome assembly GCF_009829155.1 of Mustela erminea. NCBI lineage: Eukaryota > Metazoa > Chordata > Mammalia > Carnivora > Mustelidae > Mustela > Mustela erminea. The sequence continues at coordinate 135,844,613 of NC_045619.1, forward strand.
TAGGGATCACTCCCCCTTGAAAGGAGCTTCTGGAATACCACGCCTTCCTTGAAGGGGCGGTTTCTCCCAGTCCGCCTGCTCCCTTTCCCTCTTCCTCTGTAGTTCCTCTCCGTTGACCTCTTTCATTCTCATGGTTCGGTTCATTTCCACCTGTTTGATTTTATCCCACAGTTTATATCCTTAGCAGAGAATTCTTCTCTGAGTTTCACTCATACAGATACAGCGGTCTGTGACAGCTTCTCAGGGATGCCTAGGAGTTATGTCAGAGCCGTATCAAATTTAAGATGTCTGAAGTTGTTCTCGGGATCTCGCTTCCTCCTTCCTCAATTGTGCTCGGATAGCTCACATTTCCATAAATAGGACTACCCTCCTCCTAGTTCTACACAGAAACATGGGAGATATGGAAGCTGATGTTTGCCTCACTGTCCCTAGCAATCCCCTAGCTAGTCCTATCAGTTTTACATTTTAAAAATTCCCTGAGGGGCACCTGGGTGGTTTAGTCATTTAGAGACTCCGACTATTGATTTTGGCTTGGGTCATGATCTCAGGGTTGTGGGATCAAGCCCCGCATCGGGCTCTGTGCTCAGCAGAGTCTGCTTAAGACCGTCTCTCCCTCTGCACCGCCCACCCCCCCAAACACACACAATATCCCTTTCTGAAATAAATAAATAGGAGCACTGGGATGGCTCTGGTCATGACCTCCGGGTTCTGGGATCCATACCCACATTGGGCTCTGCACGTGGAGCCTGCTTAAGATTCCCTCCCACGACCACCCCCATTTTCTCTTCCTCTCTCTCTCTCAAAAAAAAAAAGTGAAAATTACCTGAAATAAAATGTGTGTGTGTGTGTGTGTGTGTGATGTATGTGTCTATGTATGGATGGACCCAGAGGACATGACGCTAAATGAAATAAACCAGACATGGAAAGACACACCCACATGATTCCACCTCCATGAGGAATCTGAAACAGTCAGACTTCTAGAACCAGACAGGAGAACGGTGGTCAGCAGAGGCTGAGGGCAGGGGAATGGGGAGCTGCCACTCAAAAGGCACCAGGTTTCACTTACACAAGATGAATCATTTCTGGACGTCTACTGCACCACATAGGACCTATACTTAACTGTACTGCATCATGTACTTAAACATTTGCTAAGAGGGCAGATATTATCTTAGGTGATATTACAAAAATAAAAATATTAAAAATAAGTAAATAATTTTTAATTACCTTAAATGTGTCTATTTTCTCCATTCCTTTCTCTCTTGCATGATGCCCTGAAGCTGCCTTACCCTCTCCTGAATAGACCTATGTGGCTCCCTCTGGCTCGTAGGATAAAAATAAAAACACTGAACACGCCCTGCTTGGTCGTGCTCCATCTCCACTTCTGGCCTCACCTTGCTTCACATTTTCCTTGCTCTTTGTACTTCAACCACACCAGCTCTCTCTCAGAACCTCAAATACACATCTCGTCACACAACGGCCCTCACAGTCAATGGCCCCCATCTCACACAGAACAAAGCCCAGACTCTTTGACAGGAACTACGAGGCTTTGTGTGATGAGACCCTTGCTCGTTTCTCCTGTCCTCTGCCAGGCTTCGTCCCCCCTCACCCATCATCATCCAGCAGACAAGCTCATTCTTGTCCTGGTGCTTTTCACCTGCTGCTGCCTTTGCCTAATGATCTCCCTTTTGATTCTTCACCCCTTAAGAGAGGCCGCCTTACCTAAGTAGGTTCCTCACCGTCTATCACACTACCCTACTTATATCCTTTAGAGCTCTACGATCTTAACAGTTAGAATTGGCTGACATGCCTTTAGTCTATTTCCTCCCCAAGGTCATAGGCTCAAGAAGACAGGGTGACACCTGTTTTGCCTTCCATGGCATGCAAGGTCAGGCTCCGGTGCCTGGTAAGGACTCAAACATTTGAAAGTTAATCTGATCATAAGCCACATGATACATAGAAAAGTTGGGAAGAAACGCAGGAATCCAGGTCACATTTGTGCCTCCCTAGATATTAAGAAGGTTAAGATAGTCCCCGCTGTGGGCGCCTGAGTGGCTCAGTTGTTAAGCATCTGCCTTCAGCTCAGGTCATGATCCAGGGTCCTGGGATCAAGCCCCGCATCAGGCTCCTGGCTCAGCAGGAAGCCTGCTTCTCCCTCTCCCACTCCCCACTTGTATTCCCTCTCTAGATGCCTCTTCTTCTCTGTCAAATAAAATTAAAAAAAAAAAAAAAGATAGTCCCCGCTGTGTTACTAATTTGACAATGTTGGGGAGAAGAGAAGAAAGGAACAGAGATGATGCAAAGCTGCGAAGCCTGGGCAGATATGCTGGCTCACCACCGATACACGTCCTCTGGAGAGGAAGTAGGATAAAGGCACCTTGCACTGCTTGCCTATTAGCACTCTGCCCCTTAAGTATATCAGGTTTCCTTCTGTGCTGTTCATGAGCTTTATAATTTTATTATGTATCACATAAAACCAAATTTCCATTGTAAGCAGGATACTTAAGAGATCTAGAGAGCTTTCCAGTTCTACTACAAAGAGGAAAGACTTTGAGATCAAGTAAAAAAAAAATTGCGTATTCCTCCCCATCGGCCACTCCCTGGCGTGTGTCCTTGGCATGTTCATTAAGGTCTCTGATTCTTGGACTCTTCTGTAAACTGAGAACAGCAATTTCATGTTGTTGTGAGATTTAAAATGAAACACATGGCCTAGAACGGGCGTGGTACCTGCCTTGTGGTCTTGGACATCCCAACCCATTCCTCATCCTTTCCAGTTCAGATCTGTTCCCATCCTCTCCCTGATCTCCACAATTCAAAATCCTTGATTATATGTCTACCTACTTTCCAGGGACAATGTGAGAATAAATAAGATAATACAGTTTGCTCCTAAATTCCCACTTTGTAGCTTATTTAAGCAAATTCTCACTCTTGGTTGAGCCTTGTCCTGGCCTTAAGAGATCTCTTGGCAGCTTTTTTATACCATCAGTTGCTGAGCACTACGGAAAAGGAGCTCAAATGGAGTATCAGTCTAATAAACACAGTTGGTAAGGAAAAATGCCATATACATTCCAAAATCAAGCATAAATGCCTTTTAAAATTATTCGTGGTTTTGAATTATGTCTGGAATTGCTTCATTTACATTAAGCAGGTTGATGAGAATGGGCTACATGCCATATTTCTGAAAAGATTTAATGCTTTTTGGAGAGAAGACAAACCATAAACATAAGGCATTATCACAAAAGTTTTATGCATGAGAAACGATCCTCCAAGATACGAAGGGTAAAAAGTGGCTATACTTTTCCTCTTTACTAAAACCTTTGCTTCCCAGATTGTAAAGAATTTACATTTTAAAAAATACCACTTACACCTTCTGTGAGTGTATGAGTCTCAAAAATTTCACACATGGCCAGGTGTTGCACCTGGTATGGAGAATTCTAAAATGGCGTACGTTGGTGGTTCCTAGTGAGGAAAGTAGATTCCTGAGGGGAGTGTCTTATTCATGATGTTCTTAGCAATGGGCTGACTTTGCATTTCATCTTCTCTCTCCTAGAATTCTAGTGCATTGCGTGCGCCATCTTGGGGATGTTTTGTCTGTTTGGCATTTTCACTCTAAAAACATGGCACTGGGCAGGGAGGAAGTAAGTTTGAAACTATTCTCAAGGACCCCAGGGAGAAGATCCTGCCATCAGGATGGGTTCTAGACTCTAAGTCATAGCCTGTGTAGTCACCTAGTTCCACCTACACACTCATCACAGAGTTCCGACTGCTCCAAGAAAGGGTTACTCTTTCCTTCAGTCTACTGTTACAACAGCAGGTGTCAAGAAGCTGAGTTTGAGTGTGAAACTGCAAAAGAAGAACGTGCTTGTGCCGTGTGTGATAGGGATCCCATTTAATTTTCATGTCTGGTGTCTTAGGAGAGAACCCAAGGACATTCAACTATATCCGCGGCTCCAGAATTCCTGTGCTGAACCCACTTCCCGAAGTTCCCTAAAGTGGTGCTCACGCAGCAAGTATTTATTAAATGCCTACTATGTGTCAGAAACTGTCAATTTTCCCTGAGGGGACACTGGCACAGGACAGTTGACTAGGTGGAGAGCAGTCCCAAATATGCCTATGAGAGACAATGATCTCGTATAGGGTGCAATAAAGAGCTCTTACCCCTACCTTGTGGACAGGATAAGTCCAAGAAAACTAAGCTTGTTACCCCATTCTCATTGTTCTTTCAACACCTGCCTTTTAGGACTTATGGAATCACCTCTTTGGGCAGAATGCCCTGAACCAACGGTGGGCCACAGGGAAGACAGAAGTGCCTCTGTGAGCCCTGTTCCAGAAGGGCCTTTGCTACCCTTTGTCTCAGCCATGACCCTCAGCCAACCCCGAGGAGGTAAACACCAGGGAATCTGGGATCGCATTCAAGTATCTCAGAATACTCATTACACTATAAGAAGTCAACACTGGAGCAATTTGTTCTAGAATAATGCTAACATACTTGAAATTTGCGATTGGGAATTTAATTCATCTCAGTGTATAAGAACATTTCTGTCTTTGTTCTGCTGGCTTCAGAAAAAAAAATACATATTTTCCCCCAGGATACCACCACCACCCATTTCCAGTACTTCTGGTTTATTTGAGGCAATTCTCACTCATGCCACCTCAGACAGCCTGACACTTCCGCTAGATCAGGGACTGAGCATAGAGTTAAGCAAGTTTGGAGTAATCAGAAATTTGGAATTTGATAGGGTGACGTCTTTTGTTTTTCACATATTACAAAACAAGTTAGGGGAGTCGATTCATTGACAGATGTGTACGATTGTGATGAAAAAAAGAGTTTCGCAATATATTTGTGTCTTGCAGCTAGGCAACCAGAAATGACTAACACATAGGAAGTATGCACTTGTGTGCTTCTTCCAACCAAATTATGGGAATTACAAATCTCTTATGCTCTTTATGCGAATATTCTCTATGTAAAAATAAAGAAAGAAATCAATAAAGAAAAGAAATAAAGCCCCTTGGGTCTAGGGGGCTTATTTTGGATGAACTTCTCTCCCACAGTCCTTCTATTTTCTTTCCTTAGTCCTTCCCACTGGGCATCAGGAGCAGGAAGAACTGTAAAAAGAAACGAAGGGAGTGGATTGTAAACTATTAATTTAAAAAATAATAATAAAACCTTCAAGGACCCAAGGAAGAATATTATAAAATGAGGAGTCAATCTTGGCTTCATTCTGGAGTAACATATTATATGATCCATGTTATATATTTTTTAAGCTTTCTTAAGCTTTCAGGAAATAGATTGGCATTGAAGTCAACACTATTGCCATACAATAGCTATGATTACATTGTAGCTCAGACTCCAACAATCTGCCATAAATACTGTTTGTGTTATTACTGTAATTCTACAGTATCTTCCTGTTGATCTTTTTTTTTTTAATCCAAGACATTTAATAGCCCACAATTTGTCCTGCCCTATGGAAATCTTTTCACACACTAGGCTACATGATTGCTTTTATGTATCCAAGTGGAGAGACTTCTATATTGGGATAACACCCGTGCCTTTTAAAGAAAGGAGTCTTAGAAAACTTCTCGACAGAAATGGTTGCATCCTGACCTTCGACTAGCTATATAGTTCAATAGCTTTTCCCTACTGATGCCAGGCAGCCAAAGAGGTAAACACGATAGGATACCAAATAAATGGGGGTCAAAGAAACAGAATTGACCAGAGGGTTAGAGGTTGTTCCTTCGGGATTTTAGAAAATGCAGCTGTATGCTTAAAATGATATTATGTAAGTTCCAAAGATAAACTACTTGGAATGGAGGGACTCCATTAGAACACATCCCTGGCATTTATAGAAGTCAGACTCTGCAGGGCTAGCAGCCAACCATTTCAGCTCTGACAGGGCAACTGTGAGCAGCTCAACTGTGTCCCACACACCTCAGTCTTCCCCCCTCTTTTCTTCTTGTCTCTCAGGAGGTTGGCTACCCAGAGGCCTAGAGGCAGAAGTATATTTTAAAGGCTTTTACTAAAAAGGTACCCAGAAGAAATCCATCAACTTTACATCCCAAACCTGCTGTACCTACAAATCCAACAGAGCAAAGCCCTTAGATTAACTCCTGGTAAGGAATGAAGATTTTTAAATCCAAATCACATGAAATGATTAAGAATTTTAAAAAACTCCCTATTACAGACAAATTGATCAGAATCCATCAAAATTTCAAATTCATGAATTCACAGGAAGTCATCTCTGGAAAGAACCTTATCCAGAAGTCTAAAGATGTTATCGATCTTAAAATGCGTCTCAAAGAGAATGTGATCTATCTGATGAAGGTCCATAGTTTAACGATTAGATAGGGACAACAATACAGGTTTCCTCACTCCTGGATTACAGATGGATTTCCAATTAAAAGTATCTTTAAACAATTCCATGTTTAATAAGCAAATAATTACAACTATTGTAAAGCATCCTTCTTTGTGTGTTTACTTAGCTTTCATCAAAAAATGACTCGAAAGTGGGCAGCACAGGTAGGTTTGAAAGTCAATATTCAAGATAAACATTAGTCTCTATTACACTGATAAAATAGCATATGCAGAAGGTAATATTGATAATAATTAACCATCCCTTTATGCGGTTATTCTGCAACCTGTAAATTCACATTAGAATTTGTTTCTTTTCACATTTACTCTTTTTGACTATTGTGAGACTTTGAGTTTCTCACTGATTGAGAGAGGAGAGAGGGAGTATGCAGGCATGCATGAGAGGCACAGGGGAGGGAAAAAGAGAATCCCAAGCAGGCTCCACCCTGAGTGAGGGGCCCGAAATGGGGCTCAATTTCACAACCCTGAGGTGGAATCAAGAGTCCGACGCTTAACCAGCTGAGCCACCCTGGTGTCCCAACGTTGAGTTTTTTAAAGGCATATGGTAGCTTTCATTTTGTGAGTCAGTGGGCAGTGATCAAAGACAGGTAAGTACTTCTTCAACCTCCCCTTCCCATGCCCATGATAAATATTACTGATCAGGCACAGCATCATCTCCAGTAAGTCTATACATTTATTATTTAATGCATTCATTTTGTTCCATAATTATTTATTGAATACCCATTAAAGTACCTCAGAATATCAGTGTCAGCCCTGGGCATTCTTGGACTAGCTTATTGCTTGGAACATAATAGATGTTCAATAAATGATGCTTTTACAAATGAGCAAATGACCAAGTTAGGCTTTTTTAGTGAGCTATTTTTACTTATGGTAAAATACGCATAACGTAAAATGTACCGCCTTAACCACTGTTAAGTGTACAGTTCAGCAGCATTAAAGGTACTCCTGTTGCTGGGCCACCAATCTCGAGAAGTCTTCCGTCTCACGAAACTGAAACTCTATAACCATTAAGCTACGGCCCCTCATTCTCCTTCCCTGCAGCCCCTGGAAACCACCACTGGGCTCTCCGTCTGTATGAATCTGAGTAATATCCACACCTCACGTAAGAGGAAGCAAACTCTCTTTGTCTTTTTGTGACTGGCCTATATCACTCCACGCAGCACCCTCAAGGTTCATTCAGTCATGGTACCGCCCATGTCTGAGTTCCCTTTCTTTTTAAGGCTGAGTAGTGTTCCATTGTGTGGAATTCTAAAACACTATATTTTGCTTACCCACTCAGCTGCTGACGGACACTTGGGTTGCTTCCCTGCTTTGGCTATCGTGAATAGGGCTGCTATGAACATGTGTGATGACATCTTTTTCATACCCTGCTTTCGGTTCTTTTGGTTATGTAACCAGAAGGGAAATTACTGGATCCCTTGGCATTTCATTGTTTAATTTTCTGAAGGACCCCCATACTGGTTTCCATGGTGGCTGAACCTTTTCACAGTCCCACTAACAATGCACCAGGGCTCCCCTTTCTCCATGTCCTTGCCAACACTTGTTACGTACTTTCTTTTGATATCATCCTAATGAGTTGATGTGTGATCTTGTGGCTTTGTGCTCCTAATCCAAATCAGTTCTATTTCTTAAAAGTGTGAAAAATGAGATTTGTAACACACACTTCTCCACTCATGATTTGCGTTTGTTCATCTTTGTAATAAATGCATACACATGTGTTCATACACATGCACGTATGTGTACACGGGAGCACATATACACACACCCCCTTTTGTATGTAATTTTCTACATATAGAAATACAAAATCAACGCCAAATATGACACAAGGACTTTTTAGATGTACTTTAAGGAGTAACAATGCTTCCCAAGCATAATTCCATTCCCCTGGGATACACAAGGGAACATGATAATTTCCATGTCTAGAGGGAGGGCTATCACATGCACAGTCTACTCTAGATCATCCTCGGTAACTGGGGTCAAGGACGAGATGAATTTGTAAAATCCACGGCTAAGTCCTAGTCAGCCATTTCTTTAAACATTTTCTTCCCTAATGCTTTTCCAGAGTGGCTTGTTGCAAAGATAAATGATTTATGTTTTGTTACCCTTTTTCCAGTGTATACCTTCAGAAGGAGATGTTATTGAGAGGTCAGACTGTTAGCTGCGAAATAATTCTTAGCAAGTTAGCGAAATGAAGGAAGAAAGGCGAAAATCCCCATGCAACCTACTGTTTAGATATTTAGCTTTGAACACTTACGGGTGGACAGTCGCCTCTGTTCATAGGAACAGAAAATATTTGTAAAATGGAGACTATGCCCCTTGGTGGCCCAAGGATCTGGGTCAAGAGAGTGGAATTCCCTATCTAGATACCTGCAAACAGTGTGAGCACGATACAATTCTCAGGAAGCCAGAGGATTATTTAGTCCTATCTACATAGTGCTGCACCACCTGGAACATTCCTTCACCCCTCATTCCCTAAAAGGTCCTTGAGAAAGGAAGCTAAGTCACTGCATTTTAGATCTGGTCGCTTTGATTCTGCAGGGTGTATCGTCATCTATAAAACAAGGGATTTGGGGATGCCTGGGTGGCTCAGTTGGTTAAGCAGCTGCCTTCGGCTCAGGTCATGATCCCAGCATCCTGGGATCGAGTCCCACATCGGGCTCCTTGCTCGGCAGGGAGCCTGCTTCTCCCTCTGTCTCTGCCTGCCATTCTGTCTGCCTGTGCTCGCTCTCTCTCCCTCTCTCTCTCTGACAAAAAAAATAAAATAAAATCTTAAAAAACAAACAAACAAACAAACAAAAAAACACAAGGGATTTGAATCTATGGATTCTAATGGCTATCCCCTTCCCAGCACTGAAATTCTGTGATTCTGCCCCCGTGATTACTTTGCATACACTATCATGGTGCCCACAGCAGTGCAAATTCTGGACCCCGCAGGCAAAAATTCCGAAACAGGGCTTCTAAAGCAAAATAAGTATGCTCAATTTCCTAAGGTTATTCGGGAGCACTTGAGGATGTTTCTATTTTCTAGTTATTGTTTCGGTTTCATCCTCTGGATTTCAGACGTCTCAGAGATGGGGCCTCCTGATTATCCTCGAATGCATGCACCCAAGGACGGAGATCCAGATTCTCTCACAGAAGGCTCTCATGGGTAGAGCTTCCTGATAAAAAATACAGGATGCTCAGTTAAATCTGAACTTCAGATGAACAATACCTTTTTTTTTTTTTTTTAATATAAGTATGTCCTGTGCAACATTTGAGACATACTTATACTAAAAAAAAACCCAATCTGTTTGTGGCTTATCTGAAGTTCAAATTCAACTGCAGAGCCTCTGTCTTCATTTGCTCAATCTTGTGACCTTGAGAGCATGAGTCCCATTGGGTACAAAGCCCATTGTGGCCACATGTGGATGGACATTACATAACCTCCAGGCTTCTTGGTATCCTCACCTGCTGACTGTATATAAGAATCATCTTCCTCGAGGGAGGGCCAACTCAACACAAGTGCAACCCTGGAAAGACTAATGATTCTTTTTCCTCCATCCAATGAATATTCATCAAATACCTGCATGATATTTATTTAGTAAAAGTAGGAATAAGCTGTTTTATTTTAATAATACATTAATGCTCAAATGAGAGGTTTTAATCTGTCAGCAGCGAAGCCTCTTACGGCTTGATTACTCTGGCATCTGTTTGGTTATGGAGCCCCCTAATCTGATTCTGTAAGGGTTAACAGTAAAGATTGTCCTTCAAGTTCCTAGTACGGCTCCTGGCACAGAGTCCTTGCTCATCTCAGGTAGACAATATTATTACTCTTAAAATAACTCTGCCTGAATAGCTTACCCCATAACCTGGAGATGGATTTACAAGCATCTTGTAATGAGAGCGTCTTATCTGAGACAGGATTTGGTACCAATTAGTCATTTAAGAGATAAGGAAACTGGGACCTTAGGGAAGTTAACTGATTTACTTAGTCTCCTGGCCAGGCAGGTGCATGACCTGGTGTCCTCTGTGCTCTTTGGTGTTACATCAGAAGACTTTGTGGAGATGTAAGCTAATGCTCGGGATATCTAGAAAGCTGAAATAATACATGATGGATTTACCCCCACAAAGCAAAAATAAAAGGTATATTTAAATACGTGTGCAAATATTAACTGTACCATTACGACGGTTTATAGGAACACAGAGACTTTACCGTCACTGTTGGAAGCTTAAACCTTTGGCATCTTTCCCAAGAAAGACCCAGTGAAATCATACAAGGAAACACCAGGGAGGTTGAAGCTAATGATCCTACTAGAGCCATCTCCAAACAAATGCCAATTTCCAATTGTGAAACAGCTCAAATGAGTATCCAAGTCACTTTGGAAACTATTAAGATGCTTGTGCAGATTACAATTACAAATGCTTATTAAAACAGCATGCCCAAGAAAGCAGAGACGACAAACAACCACGCACAGAAAGGTCACCGCCTGATGAAATAGTTCCATGAGGCAGCCCAGCACCAGAGTCCTCCCCTGGTTTTCCCTCCTCATCAGAGGCTAAAGAGGTGTGAGTGAGTGCTGGACCCAACTTTCCGTGAGAATTGAAGCCTTCAACTTACAATTCGTTGTTCTAAACATTTTCTTATGCTATCTGGCAGCTTGGACGTACAGGCACATATCTGAGCCGACCTCCTTTGGCTGCGGTTCCCTCGCAGTCAGCTCGGCAACAGAGACTAAATACTTCTGACATTGCTTAAGAAAGGAGTCATTCTAAGTGGGTTTACACTGTGCATTCTTATGGGAGGTCCGGCTTGAGGGTACTAGTGCTAAATCCTCTGGGTGGGAGATCGCACATAATTCTTATCCCAGCATCACGTGGAGAAGGAAACGGGGGTGCCGGACGTGTGTGTCAAGGGCCGGTCGGACACAGATCGCACAAACCCTCAACTTCGGTTCACCTTTATTCTTTCCAGAGTTTTGGTGCAATGCCTCTGGTTCCAGATAGGCATTTGAACTTTGGGGGTTTGGTAGATAAAATGCAGAGGTGAGAAATACTGTGAGATGAAACAAATGGAAAATTCTAGGAAACTGTCTTTGCTCGCCAAATAAATAGCAATCTCACTTAATAGCATTCCTTAGTGAAACTGACCCCTATAGCACAGCTCATTATTTAGATAAAACAAAGGGTTTTCACAAAGTTCTTACATAGATTTTTAATATGCTAGACTTTCTACTTTTAAGCTTTAATAACTAAGATTACTTGTATAATGGGAACAAATTCTAAATGGTCTTTAAAGGGAAAATGAACTTGGATTTCTCCGTTGTGATGAGCTCCAGTTCTATCAGCCACAAAACTCTCTTTCTCTGTCCACAAATGTATAAAATTTATATATTTTATAAATTACGTACATTTTAAAGTATAAAATAAAATCTATATTAAATATAAATACATAATGTATTTTTTGGTTTAATGTAGTTGTTGTTCATTTGCCAATGGAGCTGAAAGAAGCAAACATGCTAATGGTATGAGTTTGGGCAAATTTGGTGCCCTGTTTTCCCCATCTCTATAATGGGGATGATAATATGATAGAATATATAATATTCTATTGTATCTGCTTCACAGGGCTGTTGCAAGGATGAAATGAGACAGTAAGTGCAAATATTTAGGATAGGGCTTGGCAAATGATCATTACTCAAATAGCAGCTGATACTATACTTATAAAGTATTTATTATTGATATTTTCCCCACCCCATTTAGTTTAGTATTTTTAAATGACTAAAATTGTTTTGATGGTTTTCACATACGTTGGACACAACTCAGCCACTCCACTGTTTTGTCTGTAGGCAAACACACAAGCATATATACACACATACATATACCCACGAATACACACACGCATTCATGCATACACACATGGCTCAGTTTGCAGACTCATTTACCTGAGTTCTGCTGCCTATAGTTTGAAAGCACTATGTGCAGAGAAGGGGGAGTTCTAAATCTGTCAGGTCATAGCCTGAGATGACTCAAGACTCCCCATTCCCAGAAGCAGATGGGGTCATAGTCCTAGAACCAATTTCCATCTCTGCAAGTACCCTGATCTCCTTACTTTCCCCTTCGCCCTGTAAAGCTGTGCTGAAATAGTCTGTAAAAGCAGAATTTGGGCAACTAAAATGCTTTGAGACAGGGCCCTGATATTGGATTTTGACTTAATAGTATGTAATTTCGACTACAGGCTCATTACACATTTATTTTTAACTAGAACTCAAGAGAATACAGGCCATACCTACATATATTTTTCCTGTTTGTAGGTAGCCAAAATATGCTTTAAAATGTGCCTTCTGATTGTGGTTCCCTCCCCCGCCCCAAGGAAAGAATATAATTTTTGAGGCCTTTTTGCGACATGTCTACAAAATATCCTATTTTTAAGAGACTTTATACATGTAGACTGTAGCCAAAATAAGTAAATAACTTCTAAAAATTCCATTTTGGATTTATCGGTACCCATCATAGCCCTTACCAGTGAAAATCCTAGAAATGCACAGAAATTATCTTTATAAGTGGATTCTTTGGAATGTATCAATTTTAGGCCCCGTATTAGGGCCAGCCAGCTGCATCAAGATAAAAAATAAGAATTTGTAATAAATAGTCTAATTTTCTTTACTTCAAATGACTAGCTTTCCCAACTTACTCAAATACATGTTCTCTTTCTCCTTCTCCCGTCCTCTCTCTCTCTTTCTTTCTCTTTCGCTCCTTCTCCCTCCTTTCTATGAAAAGACAGTAGGCAAAACTCCAAAACTGGAGAAAAACAGTAATCTAGTAAGTCAGGTCTACATACAAGTAGTATGCAGAGGTAACTGCTTGAAAAAGACACCTTTTCCTCTGAGGTTCTCCAATTGAAGTTTGAACTTTTTCTCACCGATCATACATAATTATTCTACGGAACTTAATCCAATGGGGTTTTAAGGGCATTTCATTTTGAGGAAAAATAATGTCCTGCCTAAACTGGTAAGGCAGCTTTGACTACTGACTTAAAAACACAAGATTGTGTATGTGTGGCTATTTTGCTATTTCTTTTAAGCATGATTTATATAATTCCTCGCCTTTAGGTGGGGAGATTCCGTTCCCTTGCTCCAAAGCACCCCTGAGGTCCGTGTCAGAGGCAAAGGAGCTTTATCTGCATTCGTACCTACGGAAGTGAAGGTCAGTGGGCAGCAGTGTTCACAGCAAGGAACCACTCCTAGAGGCCAAGGCTGTTCCAGGCTTTGGAGATGCAAAGTTGGGTGAGGTCTAGCGCCCCCTGTCAGACAGCTTGCTTCCTTTTAGCCAGGGAGGAAACAGACTCTTGGATTAGTAGCTACAGTACAGGGTGACCCTTCCTAGGCGGACATATGAACAGGATACTTGCAAGAGAACAAGAAGTCCCACAAGCTTGCAAGTAGGAGACCCACGAGCACACGTGTCCTTTAAGAGGACAATGACAGCAACGTAGTGGGATGTTCTGGGGTCATGAAGGAAAGTGGCAGGAAGTCCCGATGGAAATGAAAGAAAGGATGGAAAGAAACAATGAAGACCTCCACTGTGGCAGGGGCAGTGAGGAAGAGAAGGACCTGAGCTCAACAGGTGCCTCCAAGGAGAACATGGGCGTATTCAATGACAGTGCAAACATGTGGGAGGGACAGGAGCGGAGCCATGATCACTGGCACTTCTCAAGCCTCCATCCGAGCTCTCGCTCTCTTCCTGTGCCAATGTCGCATGTAGGCATCTGACAGCCACACGCGCGTCTGATGATCTCCCCTACACAAATGAGTCGCAGATTTCTCCAGCTAGCTCGTTGGAATTCCAGAAGCACAGGGTTAACGCACTGCTTGAGATGTCTCCATAGCTGGATGGGAGGCACCGTGGACTCACGAGGCCTGAAATCATCCCACCTCTGGCTCTCTTGGAGGCTTCAATCTTGGCAGACGACAACCCCGTCATGCCAGACGCTCATGAGTCACTGCTGAAAAACAGGACGGTTTCCGTCACTCTGAGGATGAATGAACACAATCTTCAATGAGGCCCAGACTGTGCCTTTACACCTTTTCCTGCTCTTTTTGCTACTTAAGTCCTATACACATTCTGTTGTCAGCCTGACTGTCCCACAGGAGCACCTTTCCTGACACCCCTAACTAGCTCAGAGACCCATGTGTAATTCTCACGGCACGACATGCCCATTTACCCTTTAGCACGGGCGCCGTGTTGTATGTATTTTTATGATATCTCATTCATGCACTTCTCTCTGACCACACAGTAAAATCCAGGAGGCAGGGACCAGGTCTGTTTATGCTCACCGCTGAATTCTCCCCCTCTAGGGCATAGCTGGTACATCTGACGTGCCTTACCTGCGGGAAAACAGACCACCCCGGAAAGTCCATGGTTTCTAAGGAGGAAGAGGGAGGTGGATAAAGTCATCGCTCAGAGTTGAGAACGGACCGTGAATTCAGTCTGGGACAGGTTACAGACCTCCCCAGGATACTCAGGCAGGGGATGGAATATACAAAATAGTTCGGAGGGAAGTTTCGAGAGAAACTAAAGAGTCGTTATGCATGAGTCCTTGAAACTTGGCTGTGCTAAGAGAAAAGTTGCAAGCTCACCTGCCCCCGGGACCCCCAGAAAAGGCATGTGTGTGACATGGGACAGCAGGAGACAAGAGGTCGTGGGCATGAACCACAGGATGTGTGCTCTGTTGCAAGGCACGCACACAGGAAGATCAAAACAGAGAATCCTTTCAGCAAGACAAAACACTTGTGTAAATTCCACCCAGCCCTTTTGGAGGGCTGTTTGGTATCTTGGCGATGAGAGGGGAGAAAAAGGTCACAGATAAAGACCTAGGAATGCAGAGAAGGCAGCAAGGGAGAGGGAAAAACACTGATCCCAGAACAGAGCCAGTGGCGTGTGGTCTCTTGGAAGCCAAGAGAGGAAACTTCTTAAAGAGAAAGGGTGAGTCAACGGTATTAACGCCTCTCAGAGCTCAAGTGCCACAAGTAACCTCAGCCGGGGCAGTTTCATGTGAAACTTAGGCTAAAATTCATGGTTTCCAGCTCCAGAGCCAGGCTGATTTCGGTCCTTTTTCTACAAGTCGGGTCAACGCAGAGCCCTGCCCCTGCCCTCAGTTAACTCGGGTTCCCTCCTGCTAAAAGCATCTCACGTTCCTCTTCAATGTTGTTTCAAAATTCCAGATAAAACTTAGAGAATAACGAAAACCAAATCAACGGGAGAGTCATGGTGAAAATGCTTCGCATTATCATAACAACCTGGACAGGTGGATGGGGCAGGAATTATCTCCATTCTCTAGATGAGAAGACAGAAGCTCAGAGGTCACACAACCACCTATATTCTCCCTCCCCCGCCCTGTTCACAGTTAGCCCAAATCTGGACTCCTTCCTGGTTGCAACCCTGGATGGGTCCCTGCTAGTCTGCTTGGTGATATGCTATTAATAGGATCAGCCAAGCACACCCCTACCACCAGAAACACAGACACACACACACACACACACACACACACACACAGAGAGACACAGAGTAAGCCAAGCTGACCGTGGTTGAGAAGTTCAATTTTCCACATGGAAGAAGCCAGGCCACTTGCTGGAACTTTGGAGGCTAGAACCTCCTTCAGACCCCAGAAAATAGGCTGCCTGGTTTTTTCTCATCTGCCTCTACAATCATGTCTTTGATGGAAGCTGGACCTCCTCTCTAGAGAGAAACCATTTCTTCTGGACAGACTACGTAAGTGCCTGGGAAGCCAGATCTGCTCCAGTCCTGTCCCCGGCTCTTGGCACCTGTACGTATCGTCGACACGCCCCTGCCAGTGACCTGACCATCCCGGTCTGGCTGGAGATGTGAGGGTCACTGAACACTTACCAGCACCAAGCTACCTACCTACATTGTGAGATTTTTTTTTTTTTAAGATTTTATTTATTTATTTGACAGAGAGATCACAAGTAGGCAGAAGCAGGCAGAGAGAGGAGGAAGCAGGCTCCCCGCGGAGCAGAGAGCCTGATGCGGGGCTTGATCCCAGGACCCTGGGATCATGACCTGAGCCGAAGGCAGAGGCTTTAACCCACTGAGCCACCCAGGCGCCCCTACATTGTGAGATTTTGCTTGAGAGCCTCAAAATGTAGATTCTGAAGGGATACTGCCACAACAATGTTATTTACCTCAATGCCAATCCCAGTAACAGCAGAGGTGTGTGGTTTTATGTACAAGAGACATTAGCAGTATCCATCGCTTGCTGAGTGAGTAAGCTACACAAGAAGAAACTGTGAGGATGGCAACAGGTTGGCTGACATTACTAGACCACGTAATAGTGTTAGTGCCCAAAATTCAGGACTGAGAGCTTAATAGAGAGAGAGACACTCATCCCTATCTGCTAAAGCTGACTCAGATGAAACATCAATTTCCTCCGTGCAGCCCCCCCGCCAACCCCTCCACTGCCTGTCGTGTTTGCTGTGTACCATCTGGATCTCCTGGAACCGGTTTCCAAGTCCCCTGTCTAAACTGCTGACACCGCACAATGCTGACCTCCAGACTTCCAATTTTCTTTTCTTGCTCCCAATTTTCATTCTTAAGGAAGAGTCAGAACAGTGCCTATTAACATATTTTATCTTCCCTGTACTAGAGGTTTTCATGTTGAAAACTCTAGTTACAGCCTCTGGTTACACGCTGTCTTTTTTAAAAGAATATCTGCTTAACTTTAATCCATTACTTGAATCTGAAATAGACTAAACTCGGTTGTTATATGGAGTCACCTGTGGAGAGTTTAATGGAAAAGCAAGGCAGCAAATTAGTGCCATATGATCAGCTTGGGTAATACTAAGTTTGTTTACCCAAGGCCCCTCTGAAGAATGGACTGTATTTTTAAGATATGACTGGTTTTCCATATCTGCACAGAGGCTCGTCATTCCTTATTGGACATTTAATTTTCCCCATATTCATTTTCCTCCTTATAGACAGCTCTCTGGCTATTCAGTATGTGCATAATGCAGAGAAAAATAATTATAGGTAAGGGGACACAGAGAATGTCATAATTAAACCATGCATTTGCAAAATACATTCAGTATACCCGAAACATCCTGATTGCTATAATCAGGTAGATTAGGTTTTCAGCAAATACTTTTTTAAACAGAGGTTTATCTGAAGTCAGAAGCAGAGAGGCAGCTCTCAGAATCACCTTATACCACGAAATTAACTAAATCTGCCTCCAATTATTTTTTTTTAAATCAGATATAAAGAGAAATCAAAATGCTAAATCAACGGGTCTGTGAAACATCAGGGCATTTTTCACGACCTTCTAGAACAGGTTTAATTTTCTCTCATCTGAACTCACGTTAACAAAAGTCTCTGTGTGTCTCAATGGCAAATGCAAAAACTTACTGCCTCAAGATGTGATTTACACTTTTATGTCCCAGTTTGGAGATGAGAGTGCAGAGCAAACGCAGTCGCAGGGGTCAATGAAAGTAAAAGATCAATGCAGAGGATGGTGTTACCACAAGCTAAAAAACATTCCCTGTTTTTATAAAGAAAAAAAAAAAAAAAAACACTGTCTGCCAAAAAATACGAAATGATGATCAAAAGGGATTTAAGCCAATTACTGGGGCGAAAACCCGGAGCTATAAAACAGAGTCAAGGACTGCAAATCCTCTTATTCTCTCTTTTTCTACGCCATGGTTTATATGCAAAATATTTCTCTCTGATCCCTGTCTAACTAATGGGCTCGTTGAGAGTGTGGGTGATTGTGCCGATTTGCTGAATGGTGACCTGCAGAGAATAAGTAAAAGACAAGGAAACCAATCTTATGGAAACAAACAAACAAAAAAAAATTAACTAGAGAATTAAAGCTTAATATAGCTTTATCCTCTAGAGAGCTCTGCCTGATTGCAGACAGAGCTTAAAACCAGGATTCAGAAGCACAACACACCAGCTCCCTTATGAGAGCTCTGCCCAAGATATGTTCAATAAATGGAAAACCACCTTTGCTGCCTGCCTTCTGTAATGAGAGAAGACAGGAAGGCAAATACTAGTCCGGGAGCCGGGGAAACGGGTTTTACTCTCCAACTCAGTTACTGGTTTTTAATGAAACAAAATCCAAGTTCTCAGGAGCTGTTTGCCTCAAACACGCTCACCCCTCTTTCAACGATGAAAACAATGACCCCTTCCTTCCTCTCCTACAGAAATAAGCATTGAGCAAATTATGCTGCTCCTTCCTCCCACTTTCTGTCTGTCATCAGCAATGCCAGGGCCCCCCCCCAGATGAAATCTGCCTCCTGTTCTGAGGGGACAGCAGGGAATGAGGAAGACAAAGGCAGCCAGTCAGGAGGGAACCTGATTAGAATCTGGGGTGGGGCGGGTGCCCGTGGGGAAGAAATTAGAAATGAAATTAAAGTCGTTAAGAAATTCTGCCTCAAACCACTTTCCTCTCCAGTGGTCTTCTCTAAGCCCCATTCTCGTGTAATTCTAGTCCTTTGACAAGGGAAACTGACACTTTTGATCTGGTAATTTAACGGCAATTTATTGTGAAGTGGTAATTTATTAAGTAAGAGTCAAGAGTGGAGAGCTCTCATAACCAAGGAGTGTTCCTGACTCAGGTCTTTCTAGACGGAACCGATGGGGCTTGATTTCAGGGATACCCAGAGCCTCACCAGACTTCTTTGAATTCCTGAATTCTTCTGTCCTCACTGTCCCAGCCCGCTAACACACACTCCACGCAGCAAAACTGGAAGTAAGTCTTAAAATGTAGAACCCCTGAGGTCATCTTCTGTTGATTTAAATTCATAGTAAGCTATAACTGATTGATCTCTTTCTCTGAAGAGCCCTACAGCACAACAGGAAGCTGGAAAAGCCCTATTACTTCATTTGGCCCCAGGCCAGGTCTTAATCCTAAATTTCTGCAAAGATACTCTTATTCTGCAATGACTGTGTTGAATGGCCCTTCAGGGTGGGGGCAAAGGTTACCATTTTAAGCAGAAAATGTGGGCTTCTAGGAGACGCTCTATCTCTTCTTGCTACGATCCTGCATGTTTTCCGTCTAGCATTCATTCCATAAATGAGCTTTATGTTTGTTGAATACAAAAATGCGTGGCCACATCCTGAAGAATAGGTCAATTTTGTGAGGATGAAGACAGCAGTGGTGGGTATAGACCAAAGACCCCGAGAATCAAGCTGTATTTCTTTAGAAGTCACTGTGTCTTGGGCGTCAGGCAATAAATTATCCCGTCTGCCTTCTGCCTGCAGATTCCTGTAATCCTTGTAGGGCAGATTTTGCAAAGATCCTCTTTTCCTTTCTTCCCTTCCTTGGTATCACTTCATGACCTGTTCCCCAAAGGGATGAGTTCTTGTTACGGGCTGATGAGATCCCAGGTGACTCTCAAGGACAGGTGAGTAAAAGGGCTCAGTCTTCTTTAAAAGCAAAGTGTGGCTCTGGTTCTTGCCTCAGTGGGCCCAAGGGAAAGGTGTTCCTGGGTCGGAGACAGTCCAGCCATCCCTCCCTTACTCGTTACATACTTTCTCTTCTTTCCAGGGGCCAAGGCCCAGTACAGCTTAGGCCCGCTGAGCACAGAGCATCTGGAGAAACATATATTCTCTCTTGCTGCCTTCTCTAGTTCAGTTTCCCTACTGCTGTCTAGGCTGCCTTGGCTCTGGAAGGTCTAAAACTCACTGGAGCATATAGAGTCTTTTGGCTAACCTAGGAGTCAGCAAACCATGGCCCGTGTGCCAATCCAGCCCACTGCGTGTTTTTGTAGAGTTTTATTGGAATCCTGCCATGCCCATTCATCTGTCTATTGTCTCTGGCGGCTGCTACCATGGCAGAGTTGAGTCGTTTTGACAGAGACCATACGGCTCATCAACAAAGCCAAAAATAAGTTACTAACTGGCCCTTTATGGAAAAAGTTTGCCAACCCTTGGTTTAGACCACTGTAAAATGGAGCTGAAATATTCAGTATTTGGTTACCTGTGGCTGAAACATTCCTGACAAACAGACTGAGGTTTCAACGTGAGACTGAGCAGAAGTTATTTGGGACCATCTAGATTAGGTTTGGGGGAGAAAATGGATATTCTGCGTCGTCTGGCCCAACTCAATGGATTGATACATATTGGGGTTTTGAGACAATGATACATTTAATTACAAACTATTATTTTCCTTCAATTTGTCCTTGTTTTTCTCAGGCCATGAGGGTCTGGATCTGACAGAACTGGCAGAACGGGAGCTAAGTATTATAGAACGTTCCAGCATCCCCCCTACAGAAAGAATCCCAAACAAATGGTTTTCAGAATCCTCAGCTGAGAGAATGATGGGACGCATCTTGGTCCCAGTCTCCTCAGTCCCTCTGGAAACTTATACATGAAAGGTAGCCATGGTCAGTCTCAGGACCCCAAATATTCTTGGGCTCCCTGACCATAATGCCATTGAATGGCGCCCAATCTTAGTCTCCGTCTCTATGTAAAAGAACTACATTGGTTATGTCACTCAAATGTGCACCTTTCATAAATACCCAGCACAGTAGGCCTTCTGATAGGCACGTGATTTCTGCTTTCATGGAAGTTACTCTACAACCCAAAGGAACAGATAAGAAAATACAAACACACACACACATTCCATTCTGCACAGCAAAGGAAACCATCAACAAAATGAAGGGCAACCTACCAAATGAGAGAAAATATCTGCAAAGGATGTATTTGATAAAGGGTTCGTATCCCAAATATACAAAGAACTCATACAACTCAATAGTAAAACACCCAAATCACCCAATTTAAAAATGGGCAGAGTATCTGAATAGATATTTTTCCCAAAGAAGACACACACATGGCCCACAAGTACATGAAGAGGTATTGAACACCACTAACCATCAGGGAAATGTAAATCAAAACTATAACGGTATCACCTCGCGGCCGTCAGAATGGTCATTATCGAAAGGACGAGAAACGACAAGCGTTGGTGAGGACGTGGAGAAAAGGATACCCTTGTGCATAGTTGGTGGGAACGTAAATCGATACAACCCTAGTGGAAAACATTAGGAAGGTTCTTTTAAAAGTTAAAAATAGGGGCGCCTGGGTGGCTCAGTTGTTAAGCATCTGGCTTTGGCTCAGGTCGTGATCCCAGGGTCCTGGGATCGAGCCCCGCATCGGGCTCCCTGCTGCTCGGGAAACCCGTTCTCCCTCTGCCTCTCCCCTGCTTGTGTTCTCTCTCTCACTGAGTCTCTCTCTGTCAAAAAAATAAAAAATCTTTAAAAAAAAAAAAGTTAAAAATAGACTGAATGTAAAAATAGAAAAATAAAAAATACAACCCAACAATTCCACTTCTGGGTACTTCTCCAAAGAAAATGACAACACTGATTTGGAAAGATATTTGCACCCCCGTGTTCACCGCAACATTATTTACAATGGCTAAAATGTAGAAACAACCCAAGTGTCCTATGGACAGATGAATGGATAAAGAAGATGTGTGATGTACACACACATGCACAAACACACACACACACACCATACAGACACAAAACGGAAACAGAATGGATTATACCTCAGCCATAAAAACGAATGAAATCATGCCATTTGTGACAACATGGATGGACCCAGAGGGCATTATGCTAAGTGAACTAAGTCAGACAGAAAGACACAGGAGCTCACTTATATGTAGATTTTTTTTTTTTTAAAGATTTCATTTATTTATTTGACAGAGAGAAATTACAAGTACACTGAGAGGCAGGCAGAGAGAGAGAGAAGGAAGCAGGCTCCCTGCTGAGCAGAGAGCCCGATGCGGGACTCGATCCCAGGACCCTGAGATCACGACCCGAGCCGAAGGCAGCGGCTCAACCCACTGAGCCACCCAGGCGCCAAAAAACAAACAGGGGCCCCTGGGTGGCTCAGTTGGTTGAGCAACTGCTGTTCAGCTCAGGTCGTGATCCCAGACTTGCAGGATCTCGTCCCGCCTCGGGCTCCCAGCGCCTTGGGGAGTCAGCTTCTCCCTCTGACCTTCTCCTCTCTCATGCTGTCTCACTCATTCTCCCTCAAATAAATAAATAAAATCTTTAAAAATAAATAAATAAAAATAAAAAAATTAAAAAACAAGCAAATGAGAAAAAGCACCAAACCCAACTCATAAATACAGAAAACAGACCTATGGTTGCCAGAGGTGGGGGGAAGGGGTGCTGAGGGGGGATGGGAATGGGAGAAATGGGTGAAAGGGCTCAAAAGGGACAAACTTCCCACTATAAGACACAGAAATCCCAGGGATGGAATGTAGGGCACGGACACTACAGTTAATAATTCTGTACCGCATACTTGGAAGTCGCTAAGAGAGTAGACCTTCCAAGTTGTCATCGTAGGGAAAAACGATCCTATAAATGGGACCACGCTGATGGATGGCCGTGAACTAGGCTTACGGTGGCGATCACTCCACAAGGCCCACAAACACCGGACCATGTCCTGCATTAATTATGCCCACTTTCCAACAGTCATTTAAACTGCATCCCCGCAGCGTCAGAACTAAATGTCGAGGGAGCTCTCGAGAGGCAAGTGGCCGATCTGAACGGGGTTATCAGGCCAAGTTACACTCAGGAGCTCCGGTTAGAACAAACCTTCCAAACACCTGTGTTTCCTGGGGAAGAAGGCAAGAGCAGGGGAGCTCGGCGGCACTCGAGAACGGTTGTGATGGTCCATAACGATGCTAAATGACAGCAGGGAAGAAAGGTCACGTGCGGAGTCTCAGAAGGAGCACTAAGTGCACCACGTGTAAATACCAACCTTGAATGAGGGCAGTGTTTTTTCCAGTTTACAAAAATCTTTCACTTACCCACCAGGAAACATGATAAAATATATAGAGCTGCCGTTTCCACAGGCCTGTGACAATTTTTTTCTGGCTTAGACATTTGTGTCTCTATAAGAATGAAAAACTAGGGCAATGAAAAACGAAACTGGAGCTCCAAAGCCATCGTTACCTGATGCACCTGCAACCTGGAAAGATTGCCATATCCAGCCCCGCAGGACCGTCCTCTGATGGCTAATGTCAGTACGTGTCAGCAAAGCTCATCCCTGGAACAGGTGATTTACATTAGAGCCCTGGTTTGGAGACAGAACATCTGAAAGCAGGTTTGTGGTTGAGGCCATCAACTCTACAGAGGGATTGGGAATAAAACAGCCTTGAAAGAAAATGAGGATCAATAGAAAGAGAATTGCTTTGCCGCGAGAAAAACTAGACAGTGCAGGAGAAGGATGCCTAGGACAGCTCGGAGGTGGCTCCTGCGGGAGGGGGCCTCTTTGTTCTACGGCACATTGATCATATAATTTTATAGCTGCGGGTCCTTAGATATAATCTGGTTCACTTTCCTATTTGACAAAGGAGGAATGTACGCACGTCCGTGCAAATACCGGCTCCGCCAAGAGCTCTCTCTGCTGATACAAAGGATGCCAGCGGATGGGCAGATGAACCTTCCCGTCTTCTGGGAGTTCTCCGTTCCGCTAACGGAACTGAGATGTACATAAATGTCGCGGGAGAGGAAATGTGTACTTGCATTTGAGGATCTGAAGTTTCGATTCAGTGCTATGATTACTAAGGGGAAGAAAAATCTTCCTGTTGAGAAGAGAGTGGGGGTGGGGTGGGGGGGTTGGGGTGGCGGTGGGAAGGCGCAGAGAGGGGTTTAGTGAGAATTCTCAGCTGAAATTGGAAAGTATCCAACCTGGGTCAGGACTAGGCAGGGCTGGAGACACAGTAGGAAACACGACAGACAGCCCATGTCTGTGAATAATATGGTGTTGCGGGGGTGGAAATTTTTTTTTTTTTAACTGGCTTGAAGATAGGAGAGTGATCAATGGATCTCTCTAGGTACCCTCTCTCTCACTGCATCAAAGAGGAGAGGCGAGGTTAAGCAGGGGCTTTGCATGAGAATGGACGGGAAACCTGTACCCTGAGCCCTCTCCTTAAGCATCCTCTACAGCTGTGATTCCAGGATTCTGACCCTTTGAGCCTGAACACATGTGTGGGAGTGTAGGCAGGTAAGTAGAACATTCTGCTTTCTCTTCCCAAATGTTGGACTAAAAGTGGCATGTGATCCTTCTCTATTTGGGGAAAACAGCTTCACTGTGGTCTCTGACCTTTAAGAGAAGTTACCTGATCATAGGAGGAGTTTTTTCCTTTGTTCTTTTCTTTTCTTTTTTTTTTTTTTTTTAAGATTTATTTATTTACTTTAGAGAGAGGTGGGGAGGAACAGAAGGAGAGGCAGAAAGAATCTCAAGCAGATGCCATGCTGAGCGTGGAGACTTATACGGGGCTCGAACTCACCACCCTGAGATCGTAACCTGAGCTGAAACCAAGAGTTGAACGCCCAACTGACTGGGCCACCCAGGCACCTCCACTGTGTTTCTCCTAACAGGAGATTCAAATGATCTGGATTTGTTGGTTTTCTACTTGATAATTTGCTAGTTCAGCCCACAAGTGAAACAGACCCACCCAGGATGGAGGGTCGGAGAACATAACTTCACCTGAGCATTTCTCTACCGACTCTTTGTGTCAGTGGAGTGGAGACAATTCATGAGAGGATTTTTGTTTTGTTTTTCAATGCTGGAATGAGACAGAAATGTGATGTCAGCAGCATCCAAACCACAGATAACAGGATTTCTCTACTTTACATTTTGATGTGATTTTATAATAACCTTTGTCATTATTAGTTATGTCATGGGCTACATTAGTCATGCTTTGTGAAAAAATAGATTGTTCTCCAATATAATAAATTATTTAAAAGGCCCAGGTCTTGTATTCACTTTTCATAAACACATAATTCATTCTACCTTGAGAATTATTACTGGATGTTCTATTTTTGTAGCCTACATCCCCCTGCTCTGAATTTTTTTTTTTTTTTTTTAAGTACCCAGCAGTAACTGGGTCACGATTCTTCAGACTTCCCTGAGGGAAAAAGAAGAATGATGTGGTACACATTTTTCCCATCTGAGACATAGTTAAGTTAAGGCAACATGCTTCATCAAGTTACCAATGTACCAAAAAAAGGTGCTATGTCAGGACAGTATATGACATCATCTCATAAGTGCTCTGGCTCTTCAAAGTTGAGTTAGCCAAACCCAAGTCAACTTTATGGCCAGTGGGAGTAATAGCACCACCACCTACGTCATAGGGCTGTTGCAAAGATCCAATGAGCTTTTAAATATAAAGCGCTTAGCATAACGCCTGGCACAGAGAAAGCACGAGTAATTCTTCTGTCACCCTCAAAGAGGACTAATCCCTGATCTACAGAAGGCCAGCCTACCCTCAGTGGACACCCACAGAGCTTCGCCATAACCTCTCCCCACTCCAGGCATCTCCAAGAGGTCACGTCACGGGAGCTGACGAGTCTCTCCACATGGCCTTCATTCAAAATTACAGAGCATGTTTTCCTCTGTGAATGCGGAATTCATCTTGGGAGATGTATCAGGCATGTGAAAAGGGAGTGTCTCCTAGATGAACTAGAGCAAAAGCAATGAGAAAGAAAGAAACGAGGCCAAGCAGTTACTTAAAACATGTTAGGATCTGGGCTATTTTTTTCCATCAACATGTGCTGTTCTCATTAATGGGAATTTCTCACACACTCCGTAGGGGAAAAGGCGAAAGTGTATCTTGTTGTACTGTTATGACTCATCCAAACATTTAAGGGATATGATAACCCCTAAACTTCCTCCAGACTATAATCACATCTTTGTGAGGTCACATGCTCGTGACCTAAGACTTCTCTGACCTTTGAAATATCACTAAGCCTCCTTTAAATTTTTTTCCCCCAATCATGAGGCAAGTTTATAATATGCACTTTGTCATATGAGATTTGAAAACATCTGTCAAGGCCACTTCTATTTTCTTGTGAGTCAAAGCATTAGCCTAAATAATAAATAAGAGGTGGACTATGGCCAATGGGCCAAATCCAGGTCGCTGCCTGTTTTTGTAAATAAAGTTTTATTTATCACAGCGGAGCTCAGTCATTTGCATATAGCCTAGGGTTACTTTCACCGCCACCTTGACAGAGTTGAGTAGTTAAGTTACAGCAGAGGTTGTGTGCCCCCCCCCCAAACCTGAAGTATTTACTCTCTTTGCCAATCCCTGATCTAGATCATTCTCTTGTGTAGAAAGAATAAATTCTGCTTGAACAGTAGGTACCTATTTGATTCCCAGAGAATTTAGAAACGTTCCATGTTATCAAATCCACTCACTTTGTGGGTTAGAGCAGGAATGAGAACCTGAAGGTGAAATGATTCAACTGGGAGCCAGGAGTCATTCATTCATTCCACATCACACAGCCCCACCACTGTGATAAATACTGTGGCATTTGGGTGTGAACAAAACACATAAAGCCTCTGGCCTCACGGAGTGTAAAACTGATGAGGGGGAGACAAACACTGACCACTTCATTGTTTCTTCATTAACTCATGCGTTATCTGTTATGTGTCAGGAAATACCTTGGGCACTGGTGTACTCAGTTATCACACAAACCATATATTCTAATGGCGGAAGAGAGGGAATGAGTGAGTACGTATGGAAATAGCAGGTATTGGTAAGTGCTACCAAGAGAATATTAGTTGAACTATATGAAATTAAGATTTTTATCGGCCCCAAATGGCTACATATGGCAATTTTATATAGTTCCGTCTATCAGGGAGAAATGCTAGCAAGTGACTTTGGGCAACTTTAAATTAAGGCGGTCAGAGAAGGCTTCTCGGAGGAGGAGGCACTTGAGCTAAGAGTTTCATGACAAGCAGCCTCTGGCCCGGCAAACAGCTCAGGAGAAGATTTCCAGGCCAGGAAAAAGAGTTGCTGATGCAAATATCCTAAGGCCAAATTAAGCTTGGCTTGTCTGAGGAGGAGAAAGCAGACCAGAGAGGTTGGAGGAAGACGAGGTGTGGGAGAGAGGGAGGAGGTAGGCCGGAGAGGTAGGGGAGGGTTCGGTCAGACGCGGTCTTGTAGGTCAGGATGAGGACACCGGCTTTTAGGCGACGAGTAAAGGGGAAGCTTTTAAACAGCAAAGTTACAGGATCTGATTTATGGCTTTCGAAGTGTTCTCATTCCTCTCGTGTGGAAAGCAGACTTATAAGAGCATGAATGGAAGCCGAGAAACGTGCTGGGAGGTAGTGCGGGGTTCTGAGCAAAACAAAACCACAGCGAGGGAAATGGAGGGACGCGGAGAGTCCGTGTCTGCGAGCTGAAATCAACCAGAGCTGGGGATCGTGACGATGGAACTAAGAGAGAAAATGAGGGACTGCGAGATGCGCAGCTTTCTGATTTGAGTACCTGGCTGGACAGCCCTGTGATTCCTACGCCTGTGAGTACCGGAAAAGAGCCAGGTCTTGGGGGAGATGATAGGGGGAGATTATATAGTTTGCAACCTTGAGTCATCTTTGGGACATACAGCTGGCTACGCTGAGGAGACGTGTGGGAGCTCTGAGCGCTGGTCTGGGCTGAGTGTCTTAAATCGGGGTAGGAGGGATGGGGAAAGGGAAGAGAAGGTGCCCCTCGGAAGATAGGGTATTCGAAGCTCCGCCCAGTTAATTCCCCTCAACTGTCAACGTCTTTCCCTCAAGAAGCATCAGTGACTATTAAATCCCGGATCAATCATATGGCCAGGATTGTTCCTTTCATTGTCACTTCTTTTCTCCTCCTCTGTGTGCTGGGAATATTTTTTCTTGATTTAGAGGATTTTGATTCTCTGAGTGATGCTTTTGTGTTTATGCATTCTTGATGGTCAAGAAGGGAATCTTCCTGTTGAAAATGATTGGCGTGTGTTTTGGTGGAAGTGATGCCTTTTGAAGTAGACACTATTGAGGACAGCCCACGGCACCCTTCCCAACCTTGATTTTTCCATTTGACAAAAAGGACCAAAGATGGAAGGACATCGAATGTGCAGTTCTTGAGAAAGGTTTATGACCGAACTTGGGGGCCCACCACCAGGTCTTGTGCTGAAACACTGAAATGTGATGTAAGCAGACTTAACAATCGTGCATTGTGATCACTTTCCAGGAGCAAGAGGTGCGGCAGAACTCTAGGTGCATGGCCTGGAGCAAACGCCTGAAAATACTCCAGATTACGCGAGTCCGAAAGCCTGTCCCCTAGCATATACCAAGCATTCTGCTTATCTGTTAGTCAGACAAGGCCAGCAATGGTGCTCCCTTTCTGTACTGAAATGGGCGCTCTCACATCTGGATTTCTCTAGCATTTTATTGGCATAACTCCTATCAAGCACAACCCTGTACATTAGCACACACCTCTTCATTCTCCTGCTAGATTATCCTATTTATAAGGTCATGTTATATTGTTGCTCCTCCCACATATGCTAGGCAGCCACTTACTGCTGGCCAGCAAATGGTTCAATGAATCAGAAATTAGCCAAAAGGATGCCTCATTATACACAACTATGGAATTTAAAATGCAATCCATAAACACTAGTCCCTTTATAATTCCTTACCCCAGAAAAGGATTAAACACATTTAAAAGCTGATGGAATAATGCCTGCCAAGAAGAGGTGTGGACAGAATGAACTTGGAATACCCCAAGAGGTCAGTGTAAAAATGATGCCCTTTCTCAGGCCTTGCCGGTCTAAGTTTGTGAAGCTCTACTCATTCTAGGCATAAAATCAAGTTCAGTATGTTAGGCACACATTGAGGGGAAAGAAAACATTATCACTGAGTTTTTAATGGGTTAAGCCCCGGAATATTATTAAAAAGGCCTTTGGAGGGCTGCATTGCCACAATTTATAACCGTGGTCACACACATTCCTGAGATAGAATTCACCTTATCCACTTGTGCAATAATGTTAATAAGTTATTCATCCAAAACAATGTTTTTAAAAGCACTCTTAAGACATATTTCAACTTTAAAAGTAGGTTACTAATCCAGTTAAAGAAAAAGGACAATAAAATTTATTTTAATAGCTACATCAAAAGAACATTTACAGAGGTACTTTGCCATCTCTCCATTAAAATTAATTTTAAACCGACAAGCAGAAGAAAGTATCACAGACAAACCTGTAAAAACGTGCATGCCCTTTCATCTAGAAATCCTGGGAACATTTAATGAAAGCAAAAAGCTATACGCGCGGATCCTTCAGTAACCTTTCTAAAATGTCACCTACTTCGGGAACCCTTTACTGATGTTCCGAATGGACAGTCTGCCTCCTCTGGAACCCCAGTGATCTCTTGTACCTTTCCTGTAGCATTTTACCTGGGTCTCACCTGCTTCTGAACAATGGACTTCTTCCTTTAGCGACTCTAAATACCTCAACAGGTACATGAACAATAAATACTACATCTCAATATGTTGTCCTTTAGTAAGAAAATAAAAAACACCCTGCCCTTTTCTTACTCTTCAAAAAAGTTAAATACTATCAACATATCACTAATAGTATAAGCATCCCTTTTCAAAAGAGTTGTTTCCAAATAAATAAATGAGTTGAAAAGCCTACTTAGCTCACACACACACACACACACACACACACAGACACACACTTTTACATATATATACTGAGCTATCAGCACAAAGATGTTCATTGTGTTGTTGTTCATACAAATCAAAGACTGGAAACAATCTAAATCTTCAACGGAAAAAGTAAGTAATTTAGTAAAATGAGGTATATCAACATCGTGGCGCCTTATTTAGTTACTGAAATTATGGTTACGAAGAGTAGGCAGAAACTTGGAAATACGTTTGATAGTTAACTAGAGAAAGCAGATTTTAAAACAGCACGGACTATATGACGTACCTATATAGCGTGAAGTTCTCAAAAACAAGATGTACGAATCTTAAATAAGGAAAATAAACTGAAGATGGGCCCTTTTTTCTTTTATTTGCTCTTTTCCGGTATGCTGTTGCTTTTAAAAAATAATAAAATGAGACAAACACTAAGGGAGCACTCTTAAAAGGCAAATAAGTAATCGCTAATTAATACAAGATAAATGTCAGGAAAAAGAGGTCCCAGGAAGGCACACACTTCTCTTCCTTCTTTGGGTCTTGGTTTAGTTCCATGTTTTTTGGGGGGGGGGGGTTGTTAGGCATTTAGGCATTTGGGACAGCACGACATCATGTAGAACGACTTTTGATAAAAATCCCTCAATTTAACACTTTCCTATTTCAAAAATTGACCCAAATGTTTTTTGTTGTTCTTGTTGTTGTTGTTTTGTTTTGTTTTCTGGGAAACAGCATTTGGTGTTCGGTGAAACCTGGGATTCAGCATGAACCCTACCAAGGGGTCAACTCAGACCCAAGTTGGGGTGATGCATGAACCCCGCCCCTGCGCTGTCCTTGCATTCTCAGTTTCCTGGGCCTCTGAGAGATGAAGAGGTCGGAGTTCACCTTTTTAGGGTCAGTCGGAGAAGACCTCAGCTCATCAATTGTACTCATTCAGTTTTAGGGTCTGCTGAGCCTTTCCTAGGGCTGGCTCTGCCGAGGTAGACCCCGGCAAGGGGAGGAGGGCCGGTGAGAGGAGGAAGGAACCCACGTCTCCCCAGACTCCCGCAGCAGGGACACCGTTTTCTGGAAGAAGTCCCCGCAGCGGGGGGCACAGCCCGGCTCCCGACCGAGCGCCCCGGGGACGCAGGCGCGAGCGTGGGCGCGGGGTCGGTCCGCGGGGGAGCCGGGGGCGGCCCCCCAACTTCGCGAGCCCGGGCCCCGCCCCGACGCCCGCACCCCGCCCTGCGGACGAGGCCTCCCCGCGCCTCCGGGGCGCCCGGGGCTGGGCGCACAGCCCGTCCCGCCAACCGGCCCCGCGCGGACGGCTCGGAGCGCACGGGCTCCCCCGCGGGCGGGGACGCACGGGGCGGCGAGCGGGGACGGCCGGGGAGAGAAAGAAAAGCAGGCCTACCTTCAAACTTTCCAGGCTCTGAGTGGCTCCGAGTCGGAGATTAGGGACACCATGGTCTAGGGGCGGGAGGCGAGCGCAGGCCCCGGGGCGGGGAGCGGGGCGAGGGGGCTCGCGGCGGGCCGGGCGGGCGGCGGGGGGGCGCCGGCTGTGCGCAGCGCCCCGGGCCGGTGAGCGCGGGCGCGTCCCGGCCGCTCTCCACCCCCACGGCCACCCCGCGCTGGGTCCCTCCCAGGCCGGGCTCAGTTCTCCGCACCACCTTCTCAAGCCCCTGTAATCTGCTCCGACTGATCAAATGTGACCTTTTTGTAGCCCACTTTATTCCAAGCACAGCTCTCGGTTAAATCTCTCTTTATTAACACCGTCCTCCTCGGCTTTCTTTTGGAACAAACACAGATCAAGCCCGAAGCCTCCAGACTTCACCAGCAATCATTTACAGATTACGGCGAGCTGCAGGCAGCCTCCTCCTCTGGGGCACTCCTCCTGCCTCGCAGATTTTTGCTTTCACATTCCTGTCAGAAGACTGGTTAGTTTCCTTCTTCCTCGTGAGTGTGTGTGTGTGTGTGTGTGTGTGTGAGTGTGAGTGTGTGTGTGTGTGAGTGTGCGCGGCTTGGGTTCTGGGACACGAGCATCCGTCTCAGAGCTTCCCTCAGAGTCTGGAACGACATGACTGCTAGGATTTGTTTTTTCAAAAAATAATTTGGAATCGAGCTGTTAACAAGCTAGAATTTACTGTGTGTTTGCTGGCAGCGACTCTGCTACACCGGGGATTTTTTTTTTTTTTTTTCCCTTCTCCTTTCTTGTGTTTGTAAATAGCATGAAAGAGGGGATGGAGAGTCTCTCTGAACACGAACCGAAAAGGGTGTGTGCTTTTCTCCCTCAATTTGTGCATCTTTTGTCCTTTCTTTAAAGCTGAACATCTTTTCGAGGATCATTTGAAACTGTGCACAGCAGATGTTAGAAAAATGTATATATATGTATGTATGTATGTATGTATCAAGAACTAGATTATTTTCTCTAGCATCTCCCGTTCTGTCTCGGCTGATGTGGTTCCTTTGTGAGTGTCCAGATTCCTTATTTTCATAAAGCACTGCGTCTTAAGCGTGGCTTTCTGCTTTCACCCCGTTCTAGCTGAGAATGTGCAGCTGAAGTTCTTCTCCTGTCCTGACAGGACTCTGGAGATAAAAGACCTTGAAATCTCGCAGTACAGTGGGCTCCAGGCAGAAAGTGTCTCAGGTCACCAAGATTCCCCTCATAGCTGCGGGTCACGTGAGCTTTACTTGCTATCCTCTCTCTGTCCATCACATTTCTCTTTTTCTTACACTTATTTTAAAAGGAATTTTCAGGGTCATGACCATAAATGGAAAATCAACTTCACCGGGCTAATAAAATAATGGACCCAGAAACATAAACCAGCTAAAGGCACTGATGATCTAGGGCTATTTTTTTTTTAGAGTTTAGCCAATGTTGGGGGTGTTAAGAAGACACTTGCACCAAGGAGGAACTTGCCCAGTAAGGAAAAATGAAGATTTACTTATTTTAGCGGGGGGAGGGGCAGAAGGAGACAGAAACTCCACCCTGAGCCTGCAGCCAGAGTGGGGAGAGGGTTCTCCATCCCAGGACCCTGAGATCATAACCTGAGCTGAAACCAAGAGTCAGATGCCTAAAACATAGCTCCCCCCACCCCAGCCACCCCAGGAAAAGTAGATTTAAAGGGAACATGATATGATTCAAATTTTGTGATGACCTTACTCCTTAAAATCATCAGCCAGGAGGAGGGGTTCCTGTCTTGCTTTTAGGCAGAACCTACCAAGAAAGAAGATTTCTCTTCTTTCCGGAGTCTCCACAGGGAGAGATGTGGTGACAGCTATTGGAAGCAGGCTGCTTTTATTATCAGGGAGTTCTTCCAGTCAACTCCAAATGCCCCTCACAGCATTTTAAATCTGTTTCCCATCCCCCTTTTCTCGAAGGACTCCATCCTTAAAATATGCAGCAAACGCTCAGCCAACATATGCTTGTTCTTCTACAAATATACTTTCCTTAATGGCTGGAAATGACTCTCTTCAGAAGTACAATCCCCTTTATACTGAAATTAAAAAGAAGTTTATGCCTTTTACCCAAACCATTGCCTCCTTGGGGCTTCATGCTTCTTCCTGGGCTGTATTATCGTCTCCCTGGGGATCCTGGGCCACATCGTAATAATGTGTAAACATGTACATAACACTTCTAATCCCCAAGGACGTCACCAAATGGGGGTGATAATAATAGCATTTGTGCAGAGTGGACCTCCAAAGGGTTTCCAATGCTTAGATAATTAGTAAAGTGCTTCTCCCTTTAGAAAGTTAGCAAGAGAAAACCAAAGATGATAAGGAAATAGTTTCTGGGACTGCAATGACATACATCATCCTTATAGCATGAACCCCTCGCCCACACCCTTGAATTCAGATCTGGGGAAAGAAAGGGAAGGAATCCTTAACTCTTGGGGTTCAGGGTTAATGGGTGAAAGGGGGAAGAACTTGGCTTCTGGTCCAAGGACAAGAGGACAAAAACGTGCTCATAAACTTATGAAAGAACATTTTAAGGCATTAGTCCTTCCAAAAACTTTTTAAAGGCAAGATAAACTTTCCCCTGAATAAAGTCTGCACCAGATTAAAGTACAGAAAGAGGTAAGAGTGAAAGCTTATTACTAGGTAGAAGGAACGGTTCTCATTTCTTTCGGGGCATTAACTAGTTCAGTCCTCATGACTAACTTGTTAATGAACTCAATTACCAGAAGCACCCCCCTCCCTTTTGTTAATGCGGATGAGGACATTTGGACACACAAAAAGTAAGCAAATAGCCTGAGCTCCCAGGGTTGGTCGCCCTTTGGGGGAGGAGCAGGACCCAGAAGGTGTGCCTGTGGGACCCCAGGAAGGACCATGGCAGGCACGCCCCCCCCCTCCAGCCAAGGGCTATTCAGGGCAAGAGCCTCTGTTCACCGGGGAGGACCGGAGCTGGATCAAGTTAGGGACGGCCAAGAGTGGTTGCTTAAATCTCAGGCTTATATCCCTAGGACCCCCTAGAGAGACCCTAGCTTTCAGGACACACTTTGAGACCCACTTCCTGTAAGTATTTGGTGATGACGGAGATGAATGATCTTTTAAAGGTCATACTGAGTCCAAAACACACGGAATATTTTGCTCTTTGCTTTCTTAACGTCGAGGACCAAGGGTTTCCTTACCTACTCCCTAGAGTAATTCCACGTTCTCTACCTTTCCAGCTTCCTCCAAGCACTACGTTCCTGATTCAGAACAGCTTCGCCTCAGATGGCTCCTTCCTACCAAGAGAAAGCCCATCAGAGTGATTTGCTCACTTTCACCTGTGAACATGCTCACTAAAAACAAACAGTAAAAATATCTCCCTGTTCAAAACTGGGCCAACTCTTCAACTGTAAGTCAAGAAAAGCAAGAGTAAAACTCCTATACATAAAACGCAAAGGTTAAGCTTAGCCTTGTGCAAACTTGCGCCAAAAAATATAATCTTCCATGTCACTGTATGAATTACAAGATTTAATTGGACTTGTGCTCTTTTTCTCATATTTGGATAAATTTACCCCCTTCAAAACTCAGATTATTTTGTCATTGCTTATAATGTCTCTTCAATAGTTAGCTCTTGGCAATTCTCCCAATGTGTTAAGAAAGAATCCAATCCATATAAAGCAATATTCATGAATTGTTCTACTATCACCAGCACAACACTCAACATTCTCCTATTTGTATAAATAAAGGTTTTGTGCTACCCCTGCCTCTTCCCAAGTATAGAAACCCAAATCCAGATCTAAACAAAAGCAACCCCACTGTCTGTACCTTTTCCGTCCAAAGGGTACCCCTATGCTCTCCGCCGGTATTGGGCTTAAAGTCACCTGGAAAGCACATTGGAAGGCAGAAGCTCAGTAGAGGGACAGACAACAGCAGGAGCCCAGGAGTCTGCATTTCACACCAGACCCGGGTCCTTGCAGAAGACCCTGAAAAATGCTGAGAGAGAGTCGGCAAGTGTGAAATTTACCCAGGCAGATAGCCTCTCACAGGGGCATGGTCAATGCCATCAGAGCCAAAGCTAAAGGTCTGTGGAAAGCTCATGTTACACGTCAGAGGAGCAGGAAGCACCTGGAGGCATGAACTAGCCAAAGAATAAAAGAAAACAGGCCTTCTCCATCAGTGGGATGTTAGACTAACTACTGAACAGAGGTTTGGAAAGCAGGTATGATGTCTCAGGAAATTTCTCAAAGACAAAATGTCTAAGTTCCTTAGAGTCAAAAACTTAAAAATTAAAAAAATAAAAATAAAAGCTGCTTCACTAGGGGAAAAAAAATCTATACATTTTTTATGTCCTCTTTTTCATTCTCTGTTTCTTGAGTCCTAGGAATATGATTATCTTAAATGATTTTTTTTCCTTTTAGACAGTCTTGCTTTACTCTTACTTGTTCCTAATTCTGTTACCTCCTGATAAATATTCTTTCCCCTTCTGCTTGTCCCAGATTTTTTTTTTTTTTTCCTTATGTGTCAGCTCTCAACTTCAGCTCAAGTGGGTAAGGTCCCTCTCTCGCTGTAAGAAACTGAAATGACTAATTGGAAATGCATTCATTCTACTTCTGTTAAGGAAGCTTTCCTGGTCTTGTTGATGTGCCAGTGTTTTAAAGCTGGCAGACGGAATGGGCTCAGAATCTCTAGCACTTGTTCTTGACCCTGGAAATAGGATCCAGCTTTGCCTGCTTTTCATAGCAAACCATAGTGTGGCGATGATGATAGACAAGAATTGCCAGATAAAATACGGCACACTCTGTTAAAGCTGGATTTCAGAGAAACAACGAGCAAATTCTTAGTGTAGGTATGCCTTC
Source organism: Mustela erminea (assembly GCF_009829155.1). Classification (NCBI taxonomy): domain Eukaryota; kingdom Metazoa; phylum Chordata; class Mammalia; order Carnivora; family Mustelidae; genus Mustela; species Mustela erminea. The sequence continues at coordinate 135,880,689 of NC_045619.1, forward strand.
CCCAACAGACATACTTATAATTTAAAAAAAAAAATTATTTGCTTCCCCCCCCCCCCGAATGCCAACTTTAACTACGGCCTCTGTGTTTTTACTTGCTGACTCCAGTAACCCGATGCTAAACTGACTTTTAAACAAAAATAGCAAGATCACTGTGATTATTATTTTTCATTTCTGGTTGTCTATAAAGGCACCCTGATGTCATCCAGTAGGCATCAAAAAGCATTTATTTAAATGTTCTTAAAGCTTTTCTCTTGTATTAGTTATCAACCAAACATAAAAAGCCACACTTGAGATTGCTTGTCAACCAAGCAGGCACATGATTAAAGTACGCTTGTATCTTATTAGATATTGGATATCAATATTGGGCACTCAGAAATGCCACCCAGCCTTCTTGTCTTAAGCCTGGTTAGTCAAATGCATTTTTAACTGTTGGTAGCGCTGATATGCTCAGATGGACTGAAGCTGATGTTTTGTAAATTGGGCAGCATCTCTCTATTATATTTATTTTATTCAGAGTGACTTGGCAGTTAACACAGCTGCTGTGTTGTGTTTTTGCAGCATGCGTCAGCTCCTGCCGGAAGAGATCTGTACCTGAATAGTTAACCATTAATCTTCAGTTACGTAAAATATGTATTGTACATATCCTCACTTTAAGATGTCTATAGAGACGCACTTCCAAAGGCGGTTGGTTTTTTTTTTCTTCTTCTTCATCTTTTTTTTTTTTTTTTTTTTTTAAATAATTGAATATAACTTGAATGGAATTTCAAGGGCTTTCCATGTTTGGCTTATAACACCTGATGCAATGGAAGGCTTGTGAACAGAGACGTGTGTTTTGCTGCTTCGTCAATGACTTGAGAATTGCTATTATGGGCGCTTAAAAAATTTTTTTTCTATTATTTATTTTGCTAAAATTCTAAAGGGTCCCTAAAGAGATAGCTATGAAACCTGCTAAGTATAGGGAAAGGCCAAAGGTGTTATTTAGGGTCTACATATGTACCGAATATTTTCTACTGATGCCAAGGCCCTTCTAGCAATTGGGAAGGAATGCTTTTTACATTTGGAGCCTTAGTCAGCTGAACAGGAGGGCAAAGTGGCTTAAAGCTGGTGGGGAGGGGTGTATGGGGTCTTTGCCAGCATATTTTACAAGTGAGAAAGGAAGAGAGGAGACTCACACCCAGCCCGCTGCTTTTCATGCCACACAAAGGAATCACAGGCCAAATTTGATACAGACAGTGGGAAAAAAAGAAATTCAAGCTTTAACTCCTGTACTGCCATGGAAGATGAGATTTTCAAAGCTGTGTCATGTCCTTCTTTGAATTCCCAGTCTGCTTTTGTTAGGATTCGTGGCTTACACCAACAGGGACAAAGGAATGCCCAGAAGAAGGATGTATTGTTCAGACGGTCCCTGGATCCCAAGCCAGGGAATAAAACCTGCAACATGGATCTTATAATCTTGTTTTGTTTTTCTTGAAACCGTTCATGTGCTTACAGACAGGACTCCTCATTGGTTTTTGAAAGGGAGATCTGAGTTTTTGAGAAAAGGCAAACACAATGGCCAAGTTTCCAGTCAATGAGATAGTGTCAACATCTCCTAGAGGTGAGCTGGCTGGCCAGGACTATTGCCCTTGAATCACTAGGAAGAAAAGATAAGCTGTGCATCATTCTCCCTGAACTAAAACCCGACAGACTTAGGTGGAACTGAGGTATGCAGCAAATTCATTTGAAGATACGGATTTAAACCCTTCGTAACTTGTTAATTTAACTCCACGTGGTAACCACCAACAAAAACATACTGAATGATGATTGACTGCAGAAAGTGTTTCTTTGGCAATCAAATGATCCATTAGTGGGCCAAAGCAGGTTCCCTTTTGACCCTAGAGAAGGCAGTGGTGAGAAACCTCCTTTTTCTTTTCTTTTTTTTTTCTAGTTCCCAATAACATTGTAAGTGAATACTTTCATAAAATACATTAAAAAATTCATAAAAAATTGAATTACTAGAAAAAAGTAAAGCAAAGTCACACAAAGTATAAACCCCCTTTTTAAATTATTTTGAATTAATAGTCATAAAATTTACTCTATAAAACTGCTATGCATGTGTGAACTCTTACCCCTAACTATTATAAACTTTGCTTACAATTTGTTACAGTCTACAGACCTGCACTGCTCTGCTTTACACACTGAAGAGTTACTGATACAAAGAATGCTACAATTCTAAAAAAAAAATAAAATAAAAAAAATTAGGTACTTTTAAAGAATAATTTTAGGGTCTGTATTGAATAAATAGAAACTATATCCACTTATATTGTTGAAGAAACAAAAAAATACTCTAAACTCTTCTAGTAAAAGATTAAAAATTAAAATCAATTAACTTAATAGCCAATTGATGCCAAAGATTCCTTAAGTCACCACTTAATGAGAAATTTTAAAATCACTTATAATTACATTAATGCTCTAAAAACTGGGACTCGAGCTCACTGAAAATAATTCTTTGTTGACTGGCAAGTTGGGAAATTACTAACTGCTTGTGACACAGCTCCAACTGGTTCCTCTAATTCCTATTTTATTCTTCATTAGAGAGAGGAAAACAAAACACAGCTGCCAGTTTGCCACAATTTAAGATATCTCAATATATGAAAATACAAGTGTAATGCCCAAAGATTATGTTTCAATTACAAAATATTGTGAAGAGTCCCTCAATATACTTAATTTCCGCTAGTGCACCTAAGCATTTCCTTAGGTCACTAAACAGTTGAAACACAGTTGTAAATAGAAGGGCCTAGAAGTGAAAATTAGAGGCACAGTGTGTTGACTTAACAAACCTATAGCACATACTATGTCCTAGACACTGTTCTAAAGTCTTTACAAAAATTAACTCACTAAACGCTCATAACAACCTATGGGGCAGATTCTACTTGTTTTTATTTTATGGGCATGCAAACTTTTTAGGCAACAGAAAGTGTAAATGATCGTTTGTAGTGTCACCGGGGCAAGATTGGAAACCCACTGGTCTGGCTTTAGAGTCACCCTTGTTCCCTACCTGGCGGGTATCCTGTAATTGACAATCAGAAACAAGTGTAAAGCATTTTAAAGTCAAAATGTAATTCAAGTGGACATTTAATGAACATGGTGATTTCAATAAGACTTTCCTGTGAACATATCTAATTCATAGATCAAGGCAGAAAGCAGAAACCACAGGTTTCTTCTTCTTCTTCTTTTTTTATTTTTTTAGATTTTATTTACTTATTTAAGGAGAGAGAGAGCAGCACAGGAGCAGGGGGAGGGGCAGAGCGAGAAGCAGACTCCCCACTGAGTAGGGAGCCAGACACAGGACTCGATCCCAGGACCCTGAGATCATGACCTGAGCCCAAGGCAGATGCTTAACTGACTGAGCCACCCAGGCACCCCACCACACACACACACAGATCTCTGAAGATGGCACTGATCATCCCATTCGCCTCGCTTTCAAACCACTTCTCTTAGCATCCTTTCTGAGTGAGATAACTATAGTCATATAATGACCTTCATACTTCATACTTTCCTTTGTAAACATCCATCCCTAACGGGTCCTATGTAGGAGGAAACAACCTCTGCTTCAACCTTCATGTATGTCATTCATACATACTCTACCAGAGAAAAAATGTGCATATAAAATCTCTATAAGAATCAAGAAGTAGAAGTTAAAATACAATGAGATACAGTGTTTTTACCCATCAAACTGGTAAACATCTTTACACGATGATCTGTAATGGCAGAATGAGGTACAATTAAATGGGTCCGTTCATATATGGCTGGGGAATGTTTAAACCGTTGTTGAGAAAGTGATTTGGTAATAAGTGCCAAAAAATGTTTATAGAAATATCCTTATTATTTGATCCAGGAATTTCACTTCTAACGGTTTTTATTTCTAAGGTTTATGTAGAAGGATATTCATTGAGATACTAATGATATTAATGAACTATTAAAAGCCACCTAACTGTCCAACAACTTAAGGTACATGAATACACACACACACACACACACACACATACACACACACAATGTTGCAGGATATTACGAAGCCAATAAACCATGCTTTGGTGGAAAAACTTTGAAAGACTTTTGAAATAAGTGAAAAATGCAGGTCATAGTATGTTATATGCTACGTATTATCAATATTTTGTATTGCTACCAGGGATTGCAAGCACAACTGCCAGCAGTCCACAGAGGCATCATCGTGAGTGAAACTCGCAAGGAAGATACGCATTAAACTGCAACAATCTTCCTTTCTCCAGTTTTTCTGGAATATTCAGTCTTCTTTCTCTTTGACCATCATGTTTCCTCCCCCTCCCCTCCATCTTTCTTTTTCCCAGTCTTACTGAAGACCAGACACTGAAAAATCTATCTATACTGTACACATGTGTAATTACTTGCAGTGGAAATTCAGCCATATTAAGGAACAGCACAGAGAGGAGGTAGTGCGGCGGCCTGCTAGAGAGAGGGACCTCGGGAGCAGGAGTCCTACCCAATCTCTTCGTGCCATAACAGGTGGAGCTCACTTACCACTTCATTCAAGGATGAGAGAAATCTTACTTTTTTAGGTGAATTCTGATTGGTATTGTTGACTTAAGATTTTATACACACACACACACACACACACACACACACACACACACACGGTGAGGATCAAGCAAAACACATTGAGAGATTTCAAGTTTGTGACATCCACATTTACAGCATCCACACTTAAGTGCATGAATACAAAAACAACTGGAAAGAAACTTACAAAAATATGACTAGCATCATTTTGGACAAGATTGGGTGCCTTAGGGGTGGGCCGTGTAGCTGTAGACAGCTAGCATCATTTCAGTTATTTCATTTTCTTTTACAACTTTACTATTTCCTTAATTCTTTCCATGTATTTTTTTTTCTCTCCAAGTATTTCTTTTTATAACCATAGATTTATGACCACCTCTCATATTACTGTATCTACTTAGTAATCCTTTTGGGAGATACAGAGTAGTTTAAAAAACATGCATGGTCCTATTTTGAAGTTTGTCTCCGATCTTACCTTTCTAGATATGTTCCCACACCTGCATGGTTATAGATCATGTTCTAATTCGTGAAATCATTACTTCTAAGCCACCAGAAGCATCTTTGAAAAACAGGGGTCTAAAAACTTGTCTCTCTCTCTCTTTTTTTCCTCCTATGTGGCTTACTCCCATCATTTCCTGCTTAAATTCAGCTGCGTTTTTCTTTTCTCCTTCGAATCACATCTAATCTTTTCAATTATAGCTAGGTGATGTTAAGCAATCTTCTAATCTAGTGGTAGAGACCTTGATGGCATGATTTTGGCAGTTCATTGGCCAAAGTGCCTTTTATTATTTAAACGATTAGGACATTCCCTAGCTGTTTGGACAGGGGTGGCTTTGGGAACAGAAAAAGAAAGTGTCAAGGTTTAACGTAGAGGTGCTGCCTCCAGGACGCCTGCTTCTCTGGATAGTCACCTTAACAGAAGGGGATTAAAAAAAGAAAAAGGAATGTAGCCCACAAGTACAGTACTCAGTCTAGGGAAAAAAACAATGTAACAGGCTCAGGCGATTGACGGTTAGGATGATATAACTGGTGAAAACGACAAAGCCCTCTCTTTCTGTTGGGACAAAGCATGCTTTTACAAAGCTCAAAACAAATTAATTATGGAATTACGGCTGCCCACATACAGTAATCGTTACTCACCTCCCCCTCTGGGTGTCTTCTGTTTAAAGGGTGAGGCTTCTTGGAAACAAGCTTGTTTGACCGTTTCTCTTGTTTATAGAGCATGCATTTTATGAAAATCGGGAACATAGAGAGAAAAATCTGGATTTCATTTTTAACCAGCCATTGTTTTTCTAATTTCTCTATTTTACTGAAAGCATATTGTGTTTTTAAAAGTATTAAATAAAAAGAGAAAATGAAAATTGTTCACATTATTATAGAATAAAAACAAGTGTATCCTAGCCATTAGGCTGACATTATTGGATCAAAGAAAGGCTTAGTAGAATCTTTAAAATGTGTGTGTGTGTGTGTGTGTGTGTGTGTGTGTTTGTGTGTGTATGTGTGTGAGATATCAAACCTTAAGGGCTTTCTTTCCACTGAAACATTAAAAAGTGAGAATTCTGATTTCCTGTTGACAATGTTTAAATGAACCTGTCAGTTTCTAATTACAAATGCAAAGGGAAACTTTTTATAACTGAATATTTAACATATATTACAGTTATAACACCAACTACATTATGTGATCCTTGCCCCATTTTGGCCATGCTTTCTCTCTACAAAGAAGGCATCTCAAATCACTAACCTTAAAACTTGAAAGTAGTTTTCTGAGATGGTGAGTTCTCTGTGAAATGGGGGTGGGTTATTCTATGGCTTTTCCTTTAATGTCCGTGTGGGTGTTCTCATAACATAATCCTTACAGGCAAATAAAGATCAAAAGGAGTAGAAGGTAAGTACTTCCTCTAGGGGCAGAAAGTACAGAGGGTTTAAACTCACTATGTCTGTGGCCTTCACTTTGCTTAATTGTAGAATGCTTCTGTTCCTGTAGCACCTTTGACCCCCTGTGAGCCCCTGAAAATGAGACTAGGCCATTTATTTCCTCTTAACTTGATTTCCATTCTTTGAGTTGAATCACAGAGTACAGAAAACTTGTCAGAGCAGATTGAGAAATGTAGAAATATTTCAAGGTTTCTGCTCTGTAACTTCCTTTTAAAAGAATTAACCTTTTACATATTTCTTTTTTTTTTTTTTCTTTTTCCAGATGAATCACAAGTTGTGACTAAAGATTTCTCATCTTCCCGATCTAAGTTTTATGACTGGCCAACTGTGTGGCTTTGTGATGTGGTAATGTAGGGTCATTTTTTTTTTTTAAAGATTTTATTTATTTATTTGACAGAGAGAGATTACAAGTAGGCAGAGAGAGAGAGGAGGAAGCAGGCTCCCTGCTGATCAGAGACCCCGATGTGGGACTCGATCCCAGGACCCTGAGATCATGACCCGAGCTGAAGGCAGCGGCTCAACCCACTGAGCCACCCAGGTGCCCTGTAGGGTCATTTTTAATGCTTTTTCTAAATACCCAACATGACCAGAAATCCATAAATAGACAGTCAAAGAAAATATTTGTTCCCGATAACACTTAATATGGGCTGAGCACTTTAGATGCATTCTCTCTTTTAATACTCACATAAATACTATGAGTATGAGCCTGGGGGTTCAGCCGTTGAGGCTCTTGATTTCAGCTGAGGTCATGATCTGGGGGTCTTGAGATGGAGCCCTAGGTCAGGTTCCACTTTTAGTGGGGAGTCTGCTTCTCTCTCTCTTCTTCTCCCTCTGGCCCCCAGCCCACTCATGTGGGTTTGCTCTAAAAATAAATAATTAAAATTTAAAAAAAAGAAAAGACTACGAGGTATGTAATAATATCACCCCTGTTTCATAAACGATAAAGAACACAGCCATTACATGGTGGACCACAATCCCAGCTCCCCTGTGACTCCTTCCAAAACCTACACTTTCCTAGTCTTTCACTCTCTTGGCTTGGAGCTTTCAAATCTCAACGTCCGGGACATCCTCCAGATGAAATCGAAATGGAATCTCTGAGGGTTATTTCTAAAGTTATTTCTAAAAATTTCCAGGTAGTGCTCATGCATGGTGGGCTAATACCATTTCACTACAAGGGCTTCTTCCCTTCTTTCCTTGTCTTCCTTCCTTCCCTCCTTTCTTTCTTTCCAGAGCGTAAATGGTGGGGGAAGGGCTGAGGAAGAAGGAGAGAGTCCAGGCGTGTAGCCAGACATGGGGCTCAATTTCATGACCCTGAGATCATGACCTGAACCAAAACCAAGAGTTGGATGGATTCTTAACCCATGGAGCTGCCCAGGCACCCCTAGGAATTTCTTTACTGATCACCCCCCAAAAACAAATGTTGGCTGTACTTCAAACTTGAACCGAGTACATAGGGAAGTTGGATGAATCTTTATTTTATATTTGAGAATAAACCTACATCATGGTTGGGGCGTGCAAATACAATGGAATTTGACTTGAAAAGTCAAAATTATATAATGAAGCAATTTGAGCTTCTGCTGTAAGCATTCACGGATCCAAGTCTGCCAATATGAAATCAGGCAGTGGAGGTAAGTGTATGAGGACGACAGGCACCCACACATCAGCCTCCTGTACCGATGATGTGGGTCCCCATGTGTCCAGCTAGGTGTCTCAAGCCATCTAAACCCCAGAAACCTTCCCGAAGGCAGCAAGTTGGCGATCATGACCTCCCGTTCTTATTTCGCTTGCGCACAGCCTCTGCTGGGGACTGGAAAAGATTCTTGCTCAGAACTTGAGCTGCGGGGCATTTCAGGTCTTCCGGAAATAATAATGTATTAGTTTCCTGGGGCCGCCATAACAAAATACCACAAACTGAGTAGCTTAAACAACAGACAATTATTGTCTCACAGTTCTGGAGGCTAGAAGTCTGAGATGAAAGTGCCGGCAGCGCTGGTTCCTTCTGAGGGCTGTGAAGGAGAAGCTGTTCGAGGCCTCTCCCCAGCTTCTGGTAGCCTGGGGCATTTCTTAGCTGACACACAGCGGTCTTCTTTCTTTAAGTTTCTCTGCCTCTGTGTTCAAATTCCCCCTTTTCATAAGGACAGAGTCCATATTGGGTCAGGCACCCACTGTCACGACCCCATCACCACCTTGATCACCTCCTAGGACTCTCTTTCCACAGGTCCTGGGTGTTAGGACTTCAGTATCTTTCACAGGGACACAACTCAGCCTGCAGCAAATACTGTCTGCCAATGGAAAGACGTTATCACTAACTAGAAATTGCGAAAATCCCCCATGACAGGGAATTTCTTAATTTTTCTGAAAGTTGGTAAGAACTACCTTAATATGTGGATAGCACTTCAAAGCTTAGAAAACATATTCTTGGACACTGATAACTCTCACAGGGACCCTTTAGATTTACTAAATAATGAAAATCAGAGAGTTCAATTAAACACTTTGGGGCCACACAACTAGTAAGGGCAGTGGGAGGGGGCAGTCTATGGTTGAAGCTCAGTCAGTCATCCAACCCCACAATCTACTGCTCTCCTCAAGTAAATTAGGGGTCCAGCCTGACTCAGCACAGACCATGAAGCATGATGGCTGAGAATCCTCTCCTTGACTGAGCTGCTGTCCCCAAGGACCTGAATGGTCTGACCACGAGTAGACAATCAAGGTGAATATATTCTCCCTCATGGAGCAGAGCATTCAAAGCGAGACACTGAAGGGAAAAAGAAAAAACTCAATGCTTCCCATAAATACTGGTAACTGACAAGGGGAGGAGGACACTGTAGACTCCCTCTTTGGGCAAGTGGGTTCATTTTCACAAATGCCTTCTTCAGTGGAATTGTTTGATTTCTTAGTGTTTCTGTGATGACTCAAGAAGAGTAGAATGTTTTATCAACATGGCATGTTGCTTCTTGAAACATGCTGAGCCCCCAGTGGAAGAGTTACTCTGAGTCTATAATAACCCCAACTTAATACCCATTGACAAATCAGACTAATCAGAGTTGTGTAGATGTGTAGGATTCCAGCTCATGGTGTCAAGCATAGAAACCCTCGCGTAGACCGGAGGCCACAGATGTTTGAGCTCCTTGGCTTTTGGAGTGTTTCCTTTGTTAGCAACCCACTTCTTAAATCAGGAAGGGAAGAGATCTCTAGAGTAATTGATCTGTCCTGCAGATCTGGCAATACAGGAAAACACTGGGTGTCTCTCCTCTTACTAAAAATGCCCAGAGTAAGTGCCTTTAAGAAACTTTTGTTCTTATTCTCGGCAGATAATCATATGTACAGAATTTGGGTGGGACTGGGGAGCTCCACAAAATGGCTGTTTGGCTGTAGATTCTGTATTAAAATAAAACAAAACAAACAACAAACAAAAGAGCCAGAGTATTCAAAACATATCAGTATACGTCCCAAGGTAGGACTTAAAAGGCATTTTCCTCAAAGAAAGTGTGCTTATCTCTCTTGAGAAAAACAAAGCAAAGGAAAACCAAACCAAACCACAAAACCGTCTCCTATCAGAGATACGAGGACTAACCGGGTCCGCCGTGTCAGAACCCACCCCTCTCTCCCTCTCTTTGCATCTTATCTGCAACGAACCTCACTCTCTCTTCCTCTGTAACTCCCAATCCTGACCCAACTTTTCCATCAGGGATCCACCAATATGGGCCTTTGAGTGGGACATCAGAGACTAGAAAGGTATTAATTTTCTTAAATATTGTTCAGGCCAATGACCACTTTACAGAAAGCAACAACAACAACAACAAACCTCGACAAAAACCAAAACCTAATATGGAGGGAGAGCTTAGACAAGTGATTCTCACCCCGGACTGCACTTTAGAACCTCTTGGGGAAGCACTGAGACACACTGGTGCCCAGAACTCACGTTAGAATATTTAAATTCAGACACCTTGAAATAAAGCCATGAGCACTGGCTTAAAAAAAAAAAAAATCTCAGATGAATCTGATGAAGAGTGAAGTGTTGGAACTACTGGGCTAGATGACCCCAGTTGTTCAATTTGTAGCAGTAGAGCTGGGACCAGTGCTTGCTAACAGAAAGCGTCACACTGCCACGTTCCATGCTGAAGCAAGGGGTCAGAGTCTAGAGAAGGGACAAGGGGAAGAGGGAGAAAAGAACAAATTGGAAGAAGAAAGGAGAGACAGGAAGTTTTGTAAAGGTAGGATGGAAGGGGCCAAAGACTAGAAGAGCCCGCTGCTCCTCAGGGCAGCCCCTGGCTTGAATAAGGATTTGACATTTGCAAAGCACACGGCCCCACTTTTTTCCTCCCTACTGACCACATACTGCATTTGCTTAACTGACTGTGTAGGAAAAGGTTATGGCAGAGGAAATAGGGCAAAACTAGACCCCAAATTTCTGGCTCCTGAGTTTCAAGTCTACTTTTTGACCTTAAACCTTAGTTAGCACTATTCTACGAGATGGCAGAGTCTCATGTGCTCTTCTAGCACAGCGTCCATGTGCTCTTCTAGCACACAGTCTGCGAGCCCACAATACAAACATAAAGTGCAGAGATGACACCAGCGTAGGTAGGTGGAAAAAAGGTGAAGGAAGAATGAATGACTCACACAGAGTCCAATGTACACTATCCTGTTATCTTTGCAAATGTCTCTTTCTAGAGTCTGCACTCAGTGCCCTCCTTGATGCATCTGTGCACTTTTTGTGTGGACGGACTCTCAGTGGAAGTGGTGTGTATCCAAATTATAAATGGGTGAAATCATTAGCTAGGTCTGATGCAGGATCCAACTGGTTATCAAGACCTGTTGTTTATCTTCACATCTACATGCAAATGTCATCTTCTCCATGAAGCCTTCCTGGACTTGCAGCAAGCATTTTAGTCATTCCCTCCAGTGTCCCCATCGCCCCATGTAGGCATCTCCACTAGAACGCACTGCCCCACAGTTACTTGTGTGTATCCTTGTCAGTGGACTGAGAATCACAGAGCTCTTAACTGTGACTCATTTTTAGTTCCAAAACATGTACGCGTTTATTTATTCTTCTCACATATATGTATTGATCACCATTATTAGCCAGACTCTATGTTCTGGGCAAGGCGTGTTATGTTCTAGTTAGAGAGATAAGCAAACAAATAGGTGATTACTGTTCAGAATAAGTGGAGTAGTAAAAATCTCGGTTCATAACTCAGACATGGAAGAAATACATCTTTATTTTTTCTTTAACTTGGCTTTATTTGTTGAGTTCCTATGTCACCAAGGAAGCTCAGCTCTCAGTTAATGTATAATTTCTCCCCTTTTTCTAGCTTTGGTCTAAGTTCTGGGAGCTTACAATTTACTAAGGTTTTAGAGGCAGGAGGGTCACCTGATGCTTAAGCATCTGTGTAGGCATGTGCTTGTTTGGACATCCATGCAGAAAGGCAACAAGACATCTCACATTCTCACCTAATTGGCCTCTCCAGGCTGGATGGCTTCTTTTCTCGGGTCATTGTATTTGCTTAAGGTTCCTGTTGAATCTTCCGTGGGAACCTGACTTCACTAGGTACTATGTCCAAGAAATTGAGATAGCTTCTTAATGCCTCAACACACTTGTCCCCTCTTGAGTCATAAACTCAATCATAGCTTTGCTGCTACTATCCTGGGATCTTTCCAAAAACTGGGGTCCAGGGTCCCTTTCTCCTTGGATCCAGCTGTGCCAACATCTACTCTCATCAGGAAGCAGACTTTTTGGGTGGTGGTCTAAATGCAGAGGGGGAGGCTTTCTTCTCTATTTCATTTAAAAAAAAAATGGTGGCCAATGATACAATAGGATCATATGAGAGGGAAAACTGGGGTTGGAGGTGGGGCATGAGTTTGGCAAATTCTTGCAGGAGGTTATTCTAGGCTGAGACCTGAAGTTGCCAAAGAGAAAAGAGGTGTAACCCAAAGACTAGTGTGCAAGCAGAGAGAAGAGCTTTGAGGGAAGTGAGAGGAGGGGTGGCCAAGGGACTGCCAAGAATATGTCATGATCAAGGCATGAACTTGGAGGCAGGGAGTGATAATGTGAAGGAGAGGAGGCAGCAGCCAAGTCATGGAGGGTTTCGAAATCATGCTTAGGTGTTTTGGTTCACCCTCAAGGAAAAGAGGCCTGGGGTGAAGGGCCACTCACAGACTTTTAAGCGGGATTTTTAAGTGTGATTGATCTGTACTTTATAAATACCACCCTGAGTGCAGCTGAGAGAAACAAGACCTAAATAAGTGAGACTCCCTAATTAGGGAGCAAAGCACTGACAGAGGCAAGAGATGGAGAGAGGGTCAAAGCAGGGCAGTTGTGGTGGGGGTAGAGGAGAGAGGGCCTAATGGAAAGATGCTCTGAAGGGAAAACCAGATTGAACTGAGCCACTCATCAGATGCTGAGGGTGATGGGGAGAGAGGAGTCAGGTATGATGTCTGATTCCAGCTTAAGCAACTTATTAGATGGGGTGCTATTCTTTAAGCCAGGAAGTACAAAGGAGGCACTGCTTTGGAGAAATGCTTATAAATTCAGTTTGGGATTCAGCGAATTTGGAGTACCTTGGGATATCTATGGGAGGAGGTGAAGGGTCCAGTTGGCCATACAGGCCCAGAGCCTGGAAAAGAGATCTGGGCTAAAGCGGAAACAGGCATCATTATCACAGAGATGTATTCGAAGCGGGGGCAGTAGAAGATATTTTCTTGGTTGGGTGTGTAAAATAAGGAGGAATTAGGGCCCAGAACACAATACCGAAGGAGAGCACCCATTAAGAATAAATGGAAAAGAGAATCCCATAAAAGAGATGAGGAGTCAGGAAAGGGCAGCGACTAGGAATAAATTTCTAGAGACTGGGTGCCATGGGACTCAAGGGAAGAGCGGATTTTAAGAAAGAAGAGATTGGGCGACTGGGCCAAGTGCCGTGGAGAAGAATGGAAGAGAATAGGAGATTTTTGCCAGATCACTGTCAGAAGAATGAAGGAAACAGAGCCAGAGGCCAAGGAGCAAATGGGACTAAAAGAAGCCATCATCAGATCACGTGGAGCCCCCACTTAAAACCCCACATTGGTCTCCCATCACACTTAGGATAAAATCTGAAATTGGCTACAGCACCTAAAAGGCCCCCAGAATCTGTTCTTTGCCCATCTCTTTGACTGTTTTGTCTTTACTTTCTCCTTTGACCACTCCTAAAGGCCCCAGGCCTCTTTCCTGGCCTTCAAACACACCAAGTTCATTCCTGTTCCAGGACTTTTGCATTTGCTGCTCCTTTGCTCTAATGCTCTCCGCCAGCTATCTTCAGGCTTGTCTCCGTATATTTCAGGTCTCAAGGCAAAAGTCACCTCACTACAAGACCAATCTAGAGAGCACGTCACCGCTACCTCATCCATGGCTTCCCTTTACCACACAATCCTATATTGGCTTCTTAATATTATGTATCAGTTCTCCACATTTGCATATCCATTTATTTGTGTATACTTATTTTATGTGTCCTTCCATGAAATGTATATTCCTTGAAGTTAGGGACTCTATCTGTTGTGTTTGAAATTATATTTCCATCACCTAAAACAGTGCTGAGTAAATGTTCAATGACTATTTCTTGGCTGATTGGAAGTGTTAGCCACACATAAAGAACACTCTTTCAAAAAATTACCAGGCAGGTGTTCGGGAAGGTAGTGGACTAGGAGGACCCTGAACTCAACCCGTCCCGCATTTACAACTAGAAAGCACCCATATCCAAGTCAATAAGCTAGAGAGCAATCCGAAGACTAGCAGAACAAACTCCGCAAATAAATATAAAGAAGCTGCATCTGAAAGGTTAGGAAGCTCAGAAACCAGGGGATTCTGAATTCTCTAAGTGTGTAAAATCAGGGGGACTTGGAGCCAGGAGCTTTAAAAGTCAGCTGACTCAGCACCCAGTGAGCTAGGAAGGCAAGTGACAGCTGGGTTGCTGCTCTTAAAGACACAGAAGCCTGCCCAAAGAGGCAGCATAAAAAATGGCAGTTTACTCACACAGTGCTGGAACAAATGGGAGAAAGACTTGTTCCTATTGATTTCAGAGCATGTTGAAGGTTCCCCGAAAACAAGGGAGCTGGCTGGTGCTATTTTCTTTCTTTCACTCCCAGCCTAGACACAGAGCTGCCCAAGGGAGGCAGGGCTGCACAGATACTTCCTACCTAACCTGTTAACAGTGCACCACAGGCACAAGTTCTACTGAAGACTTGCCCACTCCAAGCCTGTTGGCCTCAGCCCTGGGCTCAGGCAAATTTTGTGAAGGCCACTCATGTACCCTGCTCATCCACCAGGTGCACAGCTGCAACCGTGCTTCCAGGGATCTAGCACAGGACTCATGGCCCAGTGCAAATTTTTCTAACACTATCCTGCTCCCCAGTTCCCCAGCTGGCAAGCCCTTTCACAACTGGCCTGCCTGGGTCCCACTAACACCACAGAGAGCAAGCACAGCCCCCAACAGGTAGAGTCAGTGTAGATGACTGTGCTGAAAGGAAAAATGACTCAGATATAACAACCCTAGGACATTCTCCTGAATCCCAGGTTCTGGTGAACAGGGGACGCTGCACAGCAGGGCACCTCTTCTTCATAAAAGCACTATTTTCAAGAGCAAAGGACACTTGCTTAACACACAGACTTTCTTAACGCACAGAAACAGGCACAGAGAGGCAGACAAAATAAGGAGACAGAGAAACATGCCAAATGAAAGACCAGGACAAGGCCACAGCCAGAGATCTAAGGAAATTTTATTTTATTTTATTTTATTTATTTTTTAAGATTTTATTTATTTATTTGACAGGCAGAGATCACAAGTAGGCAGAGAGGCAAGCAGAGAAGTGAGGGGGAGGCAGGCTCCCTGCTGAGCAGAGAGCCCGATGCAGGGCTTGATCTCAGGACCCTGGGATCATGACCCAAGCCAAAGGCAGAGGCCTTAACCCACTGAGCCACCCAGGTACCCTGATCTAAGGGAATTTAAACAAAGATCATAAGGTTATTCACCAGACTGGAGAAAACAGTGGAAGACATGAGCGAGACCCTTAACACAGAGATGAGGAATAATATGGAAGAGATAAAGGCCTCAATAAACAGAATGAAAGCAGGATGGAGGAAGCAGAGGAATGAATCAATGACCCAGAGACAGATTAATGAAAGTGATCAAGCTGAACAAAAGAGAGAGAAAAGACTTAAGCGAAATAAGAACGGACTTAGGAAACTCAGTGACTCCATCAAATGTAGTAACATTCCTACTATAAGAGTCCCAGCTGAAGAAGAGAAAGAAAAGAAGGCAGAAAATTTATCTGAAGAAATAATAGCTGAAAACTTCTCCAGTCTGTGGAAGGAAACAGATAATCCAGATCCAGGAGGCATAGAAAATGCCCGACAAAATCAACAAAAGTAGACCTATACCATATAAATTTAATTTATAATTAAATTCACAAAATATACTGATAAAGAAACAAATTAAAGCACGAGTCAAAAAATTATTAATTTATAAGGGAAAAATCATAAGGCTAGCAGGGGATATTTCAACAGAAACTTTGCAGGCCAGAAGAGAGTAGCATGATATATTCAAAGCTTGAATGGGAACACTGCTGCTAAGAATACACTTTACCCAGCTAAGTGATCATTCAGAATAGAAGAGATAGAGTTTCACAGACAAACAAGAACTGAAGGGGTTCATGACCACTACACTAGCTCTGTAAGAAATATTAAAAGGAACTCTTAGGGTGGAAAAGATAGACCAAGTGACAGTATAGAGGTAGGAAACACATAAGCAATTAAAAAAAAAATTCTGTAAAATGCCAGTCCAGGAACTTTCAAAAAAAAGATATAAACTATAATGGCATATACCTAAAATATGGGGAGGACAGAAGAATGGATTCAAACTGAAATAACCATCAACAGTATAGACTCTCTATATAGAAGAAGTTATATACAAATAAAATGGCCTTGATTGGCACACGGGACCAGGTGGACTTAACAGATATATTCAGAGCATTGCATCTGAAAACAGCAGAATACACATTCTTTTCAAGTGCGCATGGAACATTTTCCAGAATAGATCACACATTTGCCCACAAAACAAACCTCAACAAATTGAAGAAGACTGAACTCATACTATGCATATTTTCTAACCACAACATTATGAAACTCAAAGTCAACCATAAGACAAAATCTGGAAAGACCACACATACACGGAGGTTAAGGAACATGCTACTAAATAATGAATAGGTCAACCAAAAACTAAAAGAAGATATAAAAAAATACATGGAAACAATTGAAAATGAAAACACAAAGATCCAAAACCTCTGGGTTGCAGCCAAAGTGGTTCTAAGAGGGAAGTTTATAGGAATAGCTCAATACCTTCTTGCTACCTTAAGAAGCAAGAAAAACCTCTAATAAACAACATAACGTAACACCTAAAGAAACTAGAATAGGAATAACAAACAAAACCTGAAACCAGCAGAAGGAAGAAGATCATAAGGATCAGAGCAGAAAGAAATGATACAGAAACTAAAAAAAAAAAAAAAAAAAAAAAAAAGAATAGATCAATGAAACCAGGAGCTGGTTCTTTGAAAAAAATCAATGAAATCAATAAACTTCTGGTCAGACTTATCAAGAAAAAAAGAGAAAGGGCTCAAATAAAATCACAAATAACAACCAACACCACAGAAATATAAACAGTCATAAGAAACTATTATAAAAAACTATGGGCCAACAAACTGGACAATCTAGAAGAAATGGATAAATTTCTAGAAACACATAAAGTACCAAAACTGAAACAAGAAGAAATAGAAAATTTGAGTAAAGCAAAGAAATTGAGTCAGTAATCAAAGAACTCCTAACAAACAAAAGTCCAGGACTAAAAGGCTTCACAGGCAAATTATACCAAACATTTAAAGAAGAGTTAATGCCTAGTCTTTTCAAATCATTTCAAAAAATAGAAAAAGGAAGGAAAACTTCCAAATTCATTCTATGAGGACAGCATTACCCTGATACCAAAACCAGATAAAGACACAGGCCAATGTCACTGATGAACATAGATATAAAAATTCTCAATAAATACTAGCAAACTGAATTTAACAATAATTAAAGAAATTATTAATCACAATCAAGTGGAATTTATTTCTGGATTGCAACGGTGGTCCACTATTTGCAAATCAATCAGTGTGATACATCATATCAATAACAGAAAGGACAAGCACAATATGATCATTTCAATCCATGCAGAAAAAGCATTTGATAAAGTACAACATGTATTCATGATAAAAATCCTCAACAAAGGTTTATAGGGAACATACCTAAACATAATAAAGGCCATCTATAACAAAACCCACAGTGAACACCATCCTTAATAGGGGGAAACTAACAGCTTTTTCCCCTAAGGTCAGGAACAAGACAAGGCTGTCCACTCTCACTACTTTCATTCAACCTAGTCTTGGAAGTCCTAGCTGCAGCAATTAGACAGGAAAAAGAAATAAATGCCACCCAAATCCGTGAGGAAGAAAGACTTTCGCTATTTACAGATGTCAGGATACTATATATAGAAATCCAGAAAGACTCCACAAAAAACTGCTAGAACTAATAAACATGGGGTGCTTGGGTGGCTCAGTCAATTGGGCATCCAACTCTTGGTTTTGGCTCTGGCCATGATTTTGTGGTTGTGGGATTGAGCCCCACTTTGGGCTCTGCACTCAGTGAGGAGTCTGTTTCAAATTCTCTCCCTCCATCTCTTTCTGCCCCTCCCCCTCCCACTCACAGATGTATTTCTCTTTCTCTAAAATAAATAAATAAATCTTAAAGAAAAAAACAAAAGCCTAATAAATGAATTCAGTAGATTACAGGACACAGAACCTAACCAAAGACATGAAAGATCTGTAATCTGAAAAATGTGTAAAACACTGATGAAAGAAATTGAAGACAATGCAAAGAAATGGAAAAGACATGCCATATTCATGTATTTGAAGAACAAATATTGTTAAAATGTCCATGCTACCCAAAGCATTCTATATACTTATGGCATTCCCTATCAAACTACCAACAATTTTTCACAGAGCAAGAACAAACAATCCTAAAATTTGTATGGAACCTGAGTAGCCAAAGCAACCACGGGGGGAAAAAGGCAAAGTGAGAGGCATCACAATTCCAGACTTCAGGTTATATTACAAAGCTGTAGTGATCAAAACAGTATGGTATTGGCACAACAACAGACACACAGATCAGAGGAACAGAATAGAAAATCAAGGAATAAACCCACAATTATATAGTCACTTCATTTTTAACAAAGGCAGCAAGAATATTCAATGGGGGAAAAAAAAAGCCTCTTCAACAACTGGTGCTGGGAAAACTGGACAGCAACATGCAGAGAATAACATCAGACCACTTTCTGACACCATACTCAAAAACAAATTCAAAATGGATTAAAGATCAAAACATGAGAATTGAAATCATAAAAATTCTAGAAGAGAACATAGGTAGTATTTTTTCTGACATTGGCTATAGCAACCTCTTTCTAGATATGTCTCTGAGAGACATATTGAGAGACATTGTTTCCTGGGAAATAAAAGCAAAAATAAACTGCTGGTACTACATCAAAATGAAAAGGTTCTGTATAGTGAAGGCAACAACCAATAAAACTCAAAGGCAACTTATGGAACAGGAGAAGATATTTGCAAATGACATAGTCAATAAAGGGTTAGTAGCCAAAATATATAAAACACTTACACAACTCAACACTCAAAAAGCAATTAATCCAATTAATAAATGGGCAGAAGACATGAACAGACATTTCTCCAAAGAAGACATACACATGGCAAAGAGACACATGAAAGGATGTTCATCATCACTTATCATCGGAGAAATGCAGATCATAACTACAATGAGATGTCTCACACTGGTTAGAATGGCTAAAATCAACAACACAAGGAAACAACAGGTGTTGGCAAGGATGTGGAGAAAAAGGAACACCCACGCACTGTTGGTGGGAATGCAATGTGGAAAACAGTATGGACGTTCCTCAAAACGTTGAAAGTAGAATAATAGAATAGAATTAACATGTGATCCAGCAATCACACTCCTGGCGATTTACCCAAAGAGTACAAAAACACTAATTCAGAGGGATATATGCTCTGCTATGTTTCGCAGCGTTATTTGCAATAGCCAAAATATGGATTCAGCCCGTGTCCAGCGATACACACACACACACACACACACACACACGCGCGCGCACACAGAGAAATATTATTCTGCCATAAAAAAGAATGAAAGCTTGCTGTTTGCAATGATGTGGATGGAGCTAGAGAGTCATATGTGGATTTAAGAAACAAAACAAAGGAAAAATAGAAAGAGAAACAAACCAGGAAACACTTTTACCTATAGAGAAGACACTGCTGGTTACCAGAGGGGACGTGGGTGGGGGAGGGATAAAAGAAGGGATTAAGGAGTACATGTACCGTGATGAGCACAAGGTGTTGTGTGGAATGGATGAATTGCTCTATTGTACACCTGCAGCTAATACAACCCTGTATGCTCACTAACTGGAATTAAACCAAAAATGTAAAAGTTACCATGCAGTAACGAAGACCTGACTTCGATTAGGGACTTTGAGTCTCTGGCAGCACCGATCTTGGCGAATTCTCTCCATGAGGGTAGAAAGTGGTGAGTATAGCACTGACCCCCAGTCATAGTTTTACAGTAAATCTTGGGAGGAAGGTGATGGAACAGATGGGGGGCTGTGGTCTGGGCCTCAGCAGGAAAGAAGTAAAGAGAGAAGGGCATAGTTCTTGGCAGGGGAAGGTCAAAGTCAAGGATGAAGAATCACAAAACGGGGGGGCAATCATAGCGATGTCTGTGTCCTCACTCAATTCTAATATAGGGCCAGGGTTGAAAACCACTGAAGGCAGAGAACAAATGTATCAGATTGACTGGGTTAACAAGGCACGCTGCTCAAATAGTTGGCCCTGAGTTGTTCCGATGGCTTATTTTTCTGATGCAACACACTAAGCTTTAAATCAAAGGAGTAAGCTCATATATGTGTAAAGAACGTTCAATGTCATAATTAAATCAAACTGCAAAAAAAATAATGCTGGATTTGGAACTCAAAAGGAAGCAAAAGGCTTTCAGTTCAAAGTTCTAGGAAAATTTCTCATTTTCAGTTTTTATACTCTATTTTGTGTGTTTTAATGCCTACAGCGATGGGCTCTTAGACATTTGCATGGGCACACACGCACAGCACAACAGCCCCTTGACCGAGAGCAATCTTAAAAGGTAGATGAATATAAAAGATGGGTGTTATTTTTTCCCCTCCCTTGTTCCACATTTCATTGAAACCTACATAATATTTGGGTTGAAAGAGATGTTCTATATATTTCTCAGTAAGTGGTAGATCCTGTTTACTGAATAAATGCTCCATCAGCATGTGTCAGTTTAAACTTCCTTTAAACTTCAGTCTCCCCCATTCAAATTTGATAAGACAGATCTTTAAAGATATACCTTTTAATAAAGTGTTATCATGCTGCTAAATTTCCTTCTACTATATAGAAATTAAAAGCAACATTTCTCTGGCCTAGAGCTAACTTTTTATGACTCCCTTGGTACTCTCTTTTTTATCTTGATTTTTTAAGATGTTCAAATAAGTGAGTTTTCTTTTTGCTTGACACATTTTCACATATGTTGCCTTGATCTTTCACATCTTTTACCCATATGGGAGACTGCCTAAGAAATAAAGGATCTGTGTTTAATTATCTCATGGGGACAATTTAAAGGGAAATCTAGAGCTTCTCCTCTCTAGTTCTGCCTTAAAGAGGAATAAGAAGCAATGGTGAGTTTATAGCTTTTGGCTGTTGATAGAGATTTCTCAGAGTTCCCTCTGTGAGAGTACTAATCCCACCTGTTCACTTGGGTATGTCCCAAGCTCATTGATTCAGACCCTAATTTGTGAACATTCACATTGGGACTGGGCTGACAAAGATGGCATGCATTTCACAAAGGTTTGCTTTGCAAATTTGCAAAATATAAAAAAGATAAAAGAGAATCTGAATTGAGGCCAAACTAATTTTATGCACCTTTGCACATTTAACAATTATGTAATGTTTCTATCATTTAGCTTTACTACTGAAAGCTGATTTTTTAAAAATCTAGAATCATATAGTTGACATTTTACAGTTAAAACAGGACAGAGAGAACTTGAACGATTTACCCAAGATCATGTGTCGGGGTAGTGCCAAAACCAAGGTTGGAAGGCAAGTTCACAGTTTCATTAATACGCTGACTTGCCTTTGCATTTATTCACCAAAAACACATCCCTGGGAAACTCTTCACTACTTCCGGTTGTTTCTGCTCTCGAATGTAATAATGCTTCTCATAAAATATATTCTACCATCTAGAACTTTCCCCCCAATTTCCCTTCCTGTTGGCCAGTCACATTAATGAGAGTCTACTCTATTCTCTAATATCAGATGTGTTATTGTAAAAGGCTTTCTCATCCATGCAAATAAATGAACCAAGAGAAATGAATAATAGGTTGATGTTCTCAGGAAAAATTTGCCTTCCATGTATATGTGTTAATCAGGATTTTTTCTCTTCTAAGAGACTGAAATTGCTATTTTTGGCTCTCATACATGGGAAGGATACTGGGGCAGCTCACAGGACTGAAGGAAGATTTCCAGGAACCAGAGACAGGAATAGGTACTCATATGTCATTTCTGCTTACCTTTGCTTGGCTTCCTTCTGTAGGCAGACTCCTACCAATATCTGGGAAGATGGCCACTGGTGGCTGGAGAGTACACTGAATTAGCAACACCACTATAAATGATGGCTCCCAAATCTATTTCTGAATCTCAAAAAAAAGTCTCTGATGAATTCCTCTTAGGTCATAAATCTCATTGTGTCCAGAGGAAAATGACACTGAAGTTGTCTTGGTTATGGCAAGATGGATCAGAAATGAATACAAAAGTGAAAAGATGAGGCACAAAGAAACTTCACAGAGAGATAGCAACAATGACCACCAAAGTCAACTACATATAGAAGGAGTTATTGATTTGAGGAACTGGAAGAAGGCTCATCTATTGCCCAGTGGTTATTCCATTGACCTATCTCTTTAATGGAGATATTTGCAAAAATTCAGATGTTCAGTTCCCATTGCCGAGCAACTGAATCCGAATTTCTGAAGTTGGAGCCCAGTGGGAGCTTATTGTTGAAACAGCACGGCAGGAGACTGCTATGTCCCTAGTTAAGAACCACTGTTTTAAGTCATTATCATCAGGAGTCTATTTTCCAGGATGGATAACATACCAAGCATTCATCAGCCATCAATGCCTTATCATGATTAGTTCAACAGATTAGCCTAATTCATTTAACTGAATTTCCAAAGCATGGGATACAGGATGAATACAATTTGATGAGGAAGAGAAGAGGAACTGGGGCTGGCACTAATGGGGCTTGGCCTGGGTACAGAGAGGTGGGATGTGGCATTACAGGGAGGCCCTGTGCAGTTGCAAATGATCTTAACTCCGATTCCAATTTCTGACCAGAGTCTATTATTCTAACTCCTTCACTTCCTCATTCTTTGAAACCTCTTCTCAGTCTTAAATTCCAGCTCATGATTTCTCAGGTTTTTTGTTTTGTTTTGTTTTCCTAAATTAATACCGGCTTCATTCTACTTCCTCATTAGTCTGGACGGTAGAACTGATTCGACTCCTTTTTAACTTCCTCCTTCTAGGACCCCTAGCCCACCAGACCTCAGCCCTTGATCAGTATTGTATTTTGCTTTATTCCCTCCTACTTGCCAGGTGCTGCTCACTGTTGAGGAAATTGTACAATGATACTCCAAAGTTTTCATTTATTATGCTCCCTCTTTATCCTATTACCATTAGGGACTAGGCCATACCTGCCCTGTTCTCATCAAGCCATTCACTCAACCTTCAGGTCCATCATGCCCCTCCTTCCTTACTTCACTGACAAAATTGGGGCCATTCAGCCCCACCAACCTGAACATCAAATTTCACTGAATCTAGACGTGGATCCTTATTTATTTCTTTCTCTTTATTCTCAGAGAATGAAGCATTCCTCTTTTTGTTCATGGTAGCCTCTCAAGCATACCAAGAACTCTTCTGTGGGTCCTGTTTTCTCTCTCTATATTCCTTTTCTTTCTCTTTGTGCCATACTCATTGTCTGCCTCTTGCTTACACGTTGGACCTAGTTATGGATCTATTCATGGTCCACTCATCTCCTCCCTTTAGATTGCTGCCTTGGGTGATCTCTCTTATAGTTTTAACCACAAATTTCAGACTGATGATTCACAAATATTTCCAGCCCTAGCTTCCTTCTAGGTAATCCTTGGATGTTCCATGGGCATGTCAATCTTAACATATCCAGAACTGGTTATATCATTTTTTTCTGCCAAAGCTGTATCTCTTTTTATATTCTCAATCTCAGCTAATTATACCCCATCCTCTTAGGAATTCAAGTTCAGAAACCCTCAAGTTACCCAATGTACTTCTGTTCACTTCAATCACCTCTGCTCACCTCAATCTCTATATCTAATTGGTTATGAAGTCTTACTGATAACACCACTTAAACATATCTTTAACTTCTTTCCTTCTCTCTGACCCTCTGTAACCACTGGGTTAGACCTTCATTGCCCTTTGCTTGGACAACTGCAGTATCATTACAACGAAGTCTCCCTCATGTTATAAATTGATCCTCTGTTCTTCATCCAGAGTGATGTATGTAAGAGGTAATTCTGATTTTTACTCTTTCTGTTTAAAATTTTACAGTGGGTTGACATTACCTACTGAATCACCATCTGGTTTCTGATTATGACATAAAAGATCTCCCATGATGTACTAGTCGCCAGCCAGACACTATATCACATTTTATGTGCAAGTAACATAGAATGGATTGCAGTTCTATCTGTGCCCTGTGCTAGTCTCCATGCCATAATCAGGTGATTCTCTTTTCCTGGAATTCCTTTCTCATTATTTGCTGGACCAATTCCTACTCTTCCTTTCAGACTTAGCTCAAGAGTCATCTTTTTCAGGAAAACTTGGTTAGTCCTCCAGGTTAGAAGTGCCCCCAGTTTTGTAGTGTCTCTCCTGTTAGATTGTAAACTTATCAGGACAAGGGTCACTTCTTTAATCTCTGTCTAAATTCTTATTCCGTAGCACAGATGCCAAGCATGTAATAAATATCTGTTATACTGAGTTGATAATAACTTGGTGAGATAATCCCAAAGGAAGTAGTAAGAAGGAAGACGACAAAAACTCGCTGTGCTTATTTTGTAGTTTTGTTTACAGTGGAGCGTATATTTGGTGGGCAGAAGGAAGGATGGAGAGGAGAGGGCATTATTAGCATTGTAGATGACAGCTATGGGTACGGATACAGACTCTAGTAGAAAACAAAAATAAGGAAAGAAAGATTAGGACCTAGAGAAGGGGAATGGCAGAGGTAGAAAGCTTGTATCAGACAGATGCCTTCTTCAAATCCTCTTGACTTTCCTGGTTTCCTGGGCCTTTGGCCACTTGTTCCTGCCCAGAAGTTGCTTCAGCAAACTCTTAAGAGCTCTGACCTGCCAGCACTTTGCATCATGTTCCTACCACACTACTTCTTATGCCCTATCCTCAGGTTTTGCTTTTGATGCTTGAGGTGTGAGATGCCTCTATGCAACAAGGATCTGTGATTGTCTCATGGGTATTCACGACTGCCCCATGGGTATTCGTGATTGTTCCATGTCCCATGCATGCACAACCCTGGAAAATTGAGGGCAACTGCTACATGGACCAAATATTTGACCAATTGGTTATGGAAGCTGGCAGATAAATTTTTACCTCCTACTTCCCACAGCTGGATTTTTTGAAGACGAAACTATTCATACAGCCCTTTCAAAGACACCCCCCAGAGACTGAATAATCAATCATGCTGAATACGAAGTAGCAGTTTGCTTCCTAACACTCTCTGCATGGGCTTTCTTTTTCTCTGCCTCACTCCCTCTGTCCCTCCTCTTGCTTCCCTTGCATTGTATTCCCTAATACAGCAACATATCCTTTTAAATTTATTTTATTATGATTGTTTTAATTCTAGGCTCTGCTGTCTCAGGGACCCGGGATAAGCCACTTGGTACCAGGTATGGCCCTTGAAAATACACCATAAGGCTATTGTTTTGGAAACTCTTGATTTGGAATTAGCCCCAAGGAGATCCAGAAGACATGATTAAATTACATGAACAAGTGGCTTGATCTACCTTGTCATCTACTTCTAAAGTGCTAATACTTGTCCTTCAACTCACACATATAGCATCATGGTGGTAGTGGTAGGGTTTTGTATGATCAGTTGAATGTGTTGGGGCTGGTTTATAGTTCACTGATAAGTCAGCATGATATACTGATACTGGTATGTATTAGACTAGTGCTACATTTTAGCTCCAACCAAGCATAATCCCAAAAGACAGTGATGAAAAGAAATACACCCACTGGGCGGGACTTCTGGCAGTATATTTTAGTTGTTCCTATTGGATTGATGGAGAAGTGGTCTGAGATATGGTTATATATGGACCCTTGGGAATAGTGAATGAATTGATTGGTTGTTCAGGGACTTAGAAGAAAAAAATATTGGAGATCAGGGACAAAGAGGTCTGGGGAAGATATATGTGGATGGGCATCTGCGAGTTGGCACGAAGCATGCAGGTCTTTGTGTCTCATGGTAATGCCCAAGGGAGACTATCCAGGTAATTAAAGGATCTCAAAAACTAGGGAATAGGATGACTCATTGTGTGTACTCAGTCTTTCCATCTTTGGCATCCCCAGTGCAGGTGTAATGGACCTATGAACAGAGTAGCCATGGTGGCAGGGATGGATGTTCAACATGAGTCCAATAGCATGGTCTCCATCTCACCAAGATGCATCTAGATATTGCTACGGCTGACTACCCAGCCTCCCACAAGTAGAGCTTGGTGCTGAGCCTTCCTCTGTACCATTTCTTGAGGAGCCCAGTCAGATGATAGTACAGGTCCCTTACACTAGACCCTTCTATCTTGATAGAGATAGCAGTTTGTGGTTCACCTTCCTTCTTGTCAGGGTCTCAACCTACTGACCCACCCCGTATAAGAATATCTTTGACATGTTTTATGACAAAGGAAGTGCAGCCTTGAGCATAGAGCAAGATAATTCTCTCATTATTCTATACAAATCATTACCCAGAAAGAGCTTGTTCTATGGAGCAAAGGACTGGCCTGTCAAAGGCTCAGCTAAGGCACCAGCTTAGGGAAAACATCTTACAGGTCAGTATGTGATCCTATATGTATTAGTATACAAGTGGTTCTTACTAACCAGTGTCTGATATGTTATGTTCTTAGTATCTAGAATATAAGAGCCTGGGAACCAAAAAGACAGAAATAAGATTGGCCCCTTTGGCCATCACCCAAAGGCCAAATTATCGCATTTATGGTTCCGGCTCCTGCAATCTTAGTTTCTACTAGGTTAGAGGCTCTGGTTTCCAGGATTGGTGGCCAGAACACGTCCACCAGCATTCTTGGTTTCTCAGGTCTGTGTGTCAAAAGCCAGTAAAGCAGCTCTTGTAAATGGGTAGCTCGAGCCTTTCATGCCGTGCTAGGTGGGGCAGGGAGAGTATGTCTGGAATCCAGGGATGAACTGTAGTGTCTCCTGGTGCTTTCGTGTAGAGTGGGTATGAGAAACAGACAATTAAAACAACTATAGCCCAACAAGGGAAAGCCAACCAGTCCCTCAGCCATGAAGCTCGGGTCAGCCCACCTGGTAAGCAACACAGATGAGCCACAGTGCTGGGTGAGCATAAGGGAAATCCAGAACGGGGGTGGGGAATGATCTATCATGGCTTCAGGGCCCACTGCAAGGATGGGGTTGGAGTACTTCTGATAGACTCGTCTCCCTCTGGGGCCCTAAGCCACTTGCTCTGGCTTTGCCACTGCTGTCTATCCAGCCCTGCTTGGGTTCTGGCCACCTTCTTGCAGGCACCACCCAAGGGCAGCTTTTGTCTTTGCTGCAAGCTTGCCTGCCATCATGCCCTGGGCCTTCTATTTTTATAAGAACAAAAGCAAGAGAGGCCTTGAGACTTGCTCATGGCCACACATCGGCAACTCAGACGTATGGGGGCAGTTATCCCACGAAGAGGAACTTGACCTGTGAGAGATGGG
This sequence comes from Mustela erminea, assembly GCF_009829155.1. Classification (NCBI taxonomy): domain Eukaryota; kingdom Metazoa; phylum Chordata; class Mammalia; order Carnivora; family Mustelidae; genus Mustela; species Mustela erminea. The sequence continues at coordinate 135,908,363 of NC_045619.1, forward strand.
AGCTGGCGGATAACGCCTTCCTTTCTCCTTCCCCAGACTTGTGGTCTGAAGTTACACTTGTTCACATGGCTCCTTGGACGTCAGTCCTATGCGATCAAGCGACCAGTGCCACTCAGTTCCAAAGTGGCCAGCTTGGAATGATACCCGGCCCTATATTGGGTCTCACATCCTTCTTGTCTTCCCCTTTTCCCTTAATCCCACTTTCCGAAGATTGTGCTCTCTAATAAAATACTACACATAAGCTTTTGCCTCGGGCTTTGCTTTCTGGGAAGCCTAGCCAAGGCTGAATTGAGAAGAACACAGAGATTGGAGATAGAGTGAGCTTGTACAGAGGATCCAGACGCAGATGTTTAGCAGGGCCGTGGGGGAGGGGGAGATGTGCCTGAGAGGTGGGGGAACGGTCTTTTTTCTTCTTGACTGTTTTCCAATTCAAGACATTTTGAAATATTGGCATGAGGACTTATAATATTATTAAAAAGACATTAGGAAGAGTGGAAAGTAACATTATGAAATACATAAAGAAGGGGACCAATTCATTTGTGATTTCCCTGACATTAACACCTGGCCTGGTGCCTACCTCTCCAGAGATACTCATCTCCGGGCTCTTTCCTCCTCTTGGAAAATTTGGCCTTGACTCTTCGCAGAAGACGCTTTGAGCAGAGCACATGTGCATTGCGACGTAGTGCCACTCTATTGTTTGATTAGGGTTATTATTATTATTTTTTTAATTTTTATTTTTAAAAGGTTTAATTTCTTTATCCAAGAGACAGCGAGAGTGCACAGTGGGGGGACAAGCAGACTTCCTACTAAATGGGATGCTGGGGTTCCACAGAGATCCCAGGAGCCTGAGATCATGACCTGAGCCAAAGTCAGATGCTTAACAGACTGAGCCACTTGGGCATCCCTTTGATTAGGTTGTAATGAGCAATTGTGTTGGACCCTTGAAATGTTCTGCCACAAGCCTGTGGATTTATCCGTCTTATGTAGGTGGAAGGCCAGGTTAGGGGGGTGGAAATGGCTAAGTGTGAAGGCATGGGATGGGCTCTGTGCCAATTTTCCAAATGGAGTTTGTGTGGGAAGTATGCTTTTTATAAAACTCCTGTTTGAAAGCCGGTTTGATTTGTAATTTTTAAAGGACATATGATTTCCCTTTCCAATACAAACTATTGGGGTCTTATTGTCATTATACACAAGAAAGTATATCATAAACAACCTCACCGCAAAACATGTTAATCTTCCCGAAGTGTCCCACTGACACCTACTTTGCTTTTCTTCCCTTTTGAATTTTTACATGACCCCAGAGTGGCTCTGTTACTAATAGGAACAAATGGCTGAATGCACACTAAAAGCATGGGGCGCTGCTAGTCTGTGGGTTACCATTGAAAACCCTCTCCGATAGTAGCACAGCGTGAAATACTAATTCATTACATCTACAATACCATATCCATTAGTGCTTTCTCATCCTGGAATTTAAATAGTCCGAAGCTCAGAGAGTCACTAAAGAGAGTAATTAATACAATAGCACAATTCTCCATGGTTCAGGTGATATGATGGGCTGACTTACCTGTCACAAATAAATATTATAGGAGCCCGTCTCCTTCTGGTTTGCATTTTTAATCAGTCTCCTATTTCTCCAGGGTCCATTGTTCTCTTTCCAGTTTGATTTTATTTTATTTTTTTTTTGCCTAGCGAGGGTGCATTTGACCCACTGTCCCCGTGCTTATGCTTCTTGCCATTTAAAATAGCTCCACGGTTTGAATAGCATGCCATTGCAAAAACCATGCACAAAAACGATATGGTTTATAGGTTTTGGTTTCACCTGCCATTACCTACCTTTCTGCCTGCTCTCCCTTGAAGGAGGGGGGCAAAATTGGTCACCCCCAAATATGCCTGCTTAGCATAAGGATTATCTTGGGCTGATTACTTTTGAGAACTAAGACACAGGGAAAACTCCGAAAACCAATTATTTGTCACCTTTTTACAAGAGCATTCAGATTTATATGGGAAAACTCCATTGGTCAGGCTCTCTCCCTCTCTCTACTAGGAAGGGAAAGATGAGTAAGTCTCGAGAAACTTCTCAGTGGACAAGGCAACTATTAACATCTCTGTCACAACCTTATTCTTGTTACTTGTTATTTCCTGGTAACATTTTGCAATGGGCCTTTTCCACTGGCGACACCTGTCCTTTGTCACTAGCTGAAGCTGGTGAGAGCGTGAAGGCTTAGACCATTTTGGGGAGTTCCTTGGTTTTCCTGGGTCTCTTTCATGTTTACAGGAGGTATGCATGTTATTAAAGCTCTGTTTGTTCTTCTCTAGTTCATCTGTGTTTTTATTATAAGGAGTCTCTGCTGAGGACCTCGAGGGTAGAGGGAAAATTATTTTTCCTCTTCTACCAATCTGCTTCAACTTCTTTCATATTCAGGGTACAGATTCCTTATAAAAGAGCTATTCAGTCCTAAGACCCTCTGGAGATAGTTTTTCTTGACCTAGGAAGGCTGCCAGTTTGTTTGAGCTGTAAGGCTTCCCTATCACACTCACAGATTCAGACTCCTTGGGATCTATTTTCTATGTCCATTATCAAATCTATCTCATCAGCAACTTCACGCAGCTCACTACAAGGGATATGGTTGCTTTTGTGCAAAGTCAGTGGGGGGTTAAAAATCCTTTGCAAAGGGTTGGAACTTCTCAAATGACTTATTTGCATAGGAGAAAAGCTGGTGCCCCACAAATGCAAGTCTGGCCAGCATTTTCAACTTACCAACACACCTTCCCATGCATTATCGCATTTGATTCCCACAACTCTTCCCTGAGTTCAACAGGGCAAGTATCATCAGGTATATACATGTATTTTTTATGTTATTTTTTCAGTGTTTCAAAATTCATTGTTTATGCACTACACCCAGTGCTCCATGCAATAGGTGTCCTCATTAATACCCACCACTGGGCACCCCTACCCCCCCACCCCAAAACCCCAAGTTTGTTTCTCAGAGTCCACAGTCTCTCATGGTTCATCTCTCTCTCTCTCTCTATATATATATATATATATATATATATATATATATAGACATAAATATATATGTAGTTAAAAATATATATATATTTTAACAAACTGTAGCTCAGACATTACGAGATTGCATATAGAAAATATTCTATTAAATCTAGGACTTCTAACATGAAGTTCTAATTTCTATGCTGAAGGTCTAAGACTAACCAGAAAGGATGGCCCAAAAAACATGACTGTTTCAAATCTTTGCTTTATCCTTCTGGAATTGTATGTTGGAGAGGGTACATGGTTGTATTCATACAAAAGCCCTCAGGCACAGGGTGGGTAACTTATATAGGATGTGAATCCAGTATGAGATCTTCCCCCAAAAGAGGTTAGGCTTTTTCAGAACATACTGGAATGTTGTCTCAGTTCCTGAGCACTCGTTCGAACTCTAACAGCTAGTCTCAGTGACTCCTCTTCCAGGACTTCAAGTGTTTCTGTCGCTACCATCTAGTCTTTTGTTTCTCTTGTACCAATTCTCAGATGAATTTCCTACTCAGTATCTCTATCTCTGCACTTCTAAGTCATGCTTCATATTTCTTCCATTGGCCGTCTACGTGATTCATAGTTAGGTGCAAGCACTCATTTTTGTATTGCTCAACTCAACCAACCCAGTTACTCCTTAAATTCACCACAGGGTACAACCCATCCACCTCTTCTTGAAGCATTCTCTTCCTACTTCCATGATGCCTCAGTCTCCCGCTTTGCTCCCTACCTCTCTGGTCATTCCTTCTATGTCCCTTGTTGGATCATCAATCTTCTCTGCCCAACCTCTAATGTTGAAATGCTTCAGAGCTTAGTTTTAGAATCTCCCCTCTCGCTCCTGATTTCAGGGTGTCTCATCAGTCCCAATGGCTCCATTTATCATCTGCATCCTCAGAGCTCTCAATTTATATCAGATACTCAGATACCTTTAAATAGTAGTCAAAGTTCTCCAGAGAAACAAAACCCAAAAGATATATATGTGCATACACACACACACACACACACACACACACACACACACAGGGGAAGAAATTTATTATAAGGAATAGGCTCTTGGGATTATGGATGCTGAGAAGCCTACATCTGCCACTGGGTGCTGGAGACCTGAAAGAACAAATGACATAGGTCCAGTTCCAGTCTGAAGACCTGAGAACCAGGAGAGTCAATAGTATAAGCTCTGGTCTGAAAGCCGACAGGCTCCAGAGCCAAGAAGATCTGAAGTTTTGGTTCAAAAGTCCAAAGTCATAGAAAAGACAGAGATCCAGTTCAAACACTAGGCAGAAGAAGGTAATCTGCCTCATGGGAGGGTCAGCCTGCTTATTAAGTCAGACCTTCCACTGACCAGTTGAGGCCAGTTCACCTTTGGGAAGGCAATCTGCTTGATTCAAGTGTTCATTTCAACTAGGAAACAGCCCTACATATATACTGAGAATAACATGTGAACAGATATCTGGGTACTCAAAATTCCAGTGAGGTCTACACACAGAATTAACCATCACAACTTTTCAGAAACTTATACATCTGACTACCAAATTATCAGGGCTACTTGGATTTCACATATGTGGGACCAAAAATTTAACCTGTAAAAAAAAAAAAAATGTATAGTTCTTTTTTCTTCAAGTTTACTACCCCTCAAATATTCCTAAAACCTGTAAAAAGACACCATCACCCATTCAACCACTTAGGTCAGAACCCGAGAGGGACCATATTTAACTGAATCATCAATTTCAGCCAATTCCAATTCTCAGGTATTTGTTGAAATGCTCTACTTTTTTCCATCTCTATTGTTACTTAATTCAGGTATCATCGTATGTTGTAAGGCTATTGACCAAAATGATGATGTGCAGGCTTCTGAATTCCTACCACCCAAATCCAGACTCCTAAGGCACCAGGAGATTGCTTAAAATGTTCATTAAATCATGTCACCACCCAGCTTAAAATTCTTCTATGGCTTCCCATTGCTCCTATGATAAATCCAAACTCCTTAACAAGCCCTATAAAACCTTGCATGATGTGACCTTTGCCAGCATCATTAGCCTTATCTTGTGGATCTTTTTCATTCACTATGCCCTGCTGAGAGTTTTTTGTTTTTTTTTTCCCCCAGTTCCTCCCACACAGAGCATTCCTTTTCTCCTTGAGAATATTAGAGATACTGTTCTTTCTGCCAGAAACACTCTTGGCCTTTTACTGCCTTTGCCTGGACAAGTTCTATACAGCTTTCAGGACTCAGCCGGCATGTCGCTTACCCTGGGAAATCTTCCCGAGTCCCCTGATTAGGTGTACGTGTGGTTAAAGCACCTTGTACTTCTCCATTCCAGCTCTCATCATAGGTATCCTTAATACACTGCTTTTGTAATTATATTTCATGTCCATCTCTCCTACCAGACTTAAGTTTTATCCATCTGAATTATTTGCATCTTGTGAGTTATGCAGGGTTCATATAAGGTACGAGTCATTTCATGAATAAATGAATAATGATTTTGTGAGTAAATGAATGGATGAACCAATGAAATGACCACCTCTTCTAACACAACTGGCTACCAAACCAAGTAACAGGAGCAGAATTCCTTCCCCATCCAAGTGTCAGTCTGGATCACGTGGCGGGACCCAAAGGGTAGTCACAGGTCACTCCTCGCATTTCACATCCTCCGGGATAAGGAGATACTGTGGGAGGTAAAGAGGAGGTCTGGACGTACCAGGGCAGAAAGAGTAAGAGTCAGAACAGTAATAAATAAATAAATAAATAAATAAATAAATAAATATATATAGATATATATATATATATATGGCTATTTTAGCTACTGTTTCTACTAGGAACGGCACTCTTGGAGCTCCTGGGTGGCTCATTAGGTTGAGCATCTGACTCTTGGTTTTGGCTCAGAACATGACCTCAGGGTCGTGGGATCAAGCCCCATGCCAGGCTCTGTGCTCAGTGGGGAGTCTACTTCTCTTTCATTCTCTCTCTTAAATAAATAAATCGTTGCCCCCTCCCCAATTGTACCTTCTTCCTTTCACTCTCTAAAACAAATAAATCTTAAGGAAAAAAAAAAAAAAGAAATAGCACACTCTTTGCAAGAATATAATTTATCTTTTCTGTGGTTTTCCAAAGGCATACATATCCAGGAAAAACATGGCATCTTATACTGATACTGTGTGTGTGTGTGTGTGAAGGGGAAGGTAAACATTTAGACTTATAAAACTATAAAACCACTGAAGGGCCTTCTATGACAACGGTGATTCTCCCATCTGTTGCTAGGGCCACATGGTTCAACGTGGGGGTCATGCCTTGTGTGATCCATGGTTGGCTGCTGAGTGAGATCACTGAGTTCAGCTAATATTCACTGCTTTATGGAGGGTGGGTGTGTTAGGCTTGGCTTCTCCATCTATGAGTTCCTATTTCATCTTGATTTCATGGAGTATTTCATTTGCTATTTGGCTCCAATGATGAATTTATATGTTGTTCTCAGGCTCAGAGAATGGACAGCAAGCACAGTGTTAGGAAGAAATCAAGGATTCGATGTCTCCTATCACTATGAGGCAAAGATCCATGTCAACTAAGGAGAACTCCAGCTTTTGACAAGGTTAAAAACATTCAGAGGACTGTTTGACAGTGAGGCAATAGAGAAAGCTATCTGAGTTGCTTTGTTCAACAAAGGCAATTTTCATCAAAAGACAAATGAAGTTAGAGGGTACATTGCATTGATCTCAGGGAAACTGAGAGATGTACATGCCAGGGGAATAAGAAATGTATACAACAAAGGAAGAAAGGAGAGGCCCTTATTTTGGATCGGGTGGCTTATTGCATTCCACCTTATTAACACATGCTTGAGTCTGTCATTTATGCAGGGGATGCTGCCTTATAATTTTTTGTTTACCACCATGCAATGTCTGCACTATCTTTTCCCATTAAGATACCAAGGTCAATGATACAGATAATTAACCAACTGATTTAGTGCATCAATTTTCCTTGAAGTTCGAGCAAGAGTCTCCCCCTCCAGCCTTGAGATTCCTACTCCACACAGACCCAGGGACCAGGGCTGGCTCCCTATGGAACACGGAGGCAATCCATGGCTCAAGTGCTGTCTAGCAGCATCGTGTGTCTACTTAGATGATGATGAATGCTATCTTTGTTCCAGGCAGGAAAATGTCATTACGCTGGCTCATATTGCTGACCTCCCAGGGCTTCCCACTAAGTGTTGCCAAAGGGTTGTGGTGCTGATAATTCCTTACAGAGCTCTGAAGAGAATAAAGCAGAGAGGGAAACCTGATGAAAATTGGATAAAGAACCCAAGGTGAATTGGAGCTTAATATACCAAACAGCAGAGAGCGTGGCTTCTTTCTTTTACCACCTCTTGTTTCCCTTCCACAATTGTAGGCAGCACTCCAGCTGTTATTTCTGCCCTCTCCAAGCATTCTTCAGTCACTCATAACCAGTCCTGCACTTCACCTATCAATAAGAGGAACTTGAAATCTTTCAACACAGAGATATTATTTCTGCTTCAACTGATTCTAGGATGCCACAGTTCACAATGAAAATCTGCAGATTGCTGATAGCTCTGTCAATATCATTCAACGGCTAACAACACTTTATTTGTGGTACCTGTAGATAGAGTGTAGGCATCTGAACCCATCAATAAACGGAAAGAAAGTCCTGGGGCTCAAAACAATTTGGTTTTACAAGGAGCCTGGTTTACAAACTTTGCTGCTTCATTATAAGAAGAATTCTTCGTAAGGTTTAAAGGACGTAAGATGCAATCATCTTCTAACAACTTCAATGGTAGGATAATAAGGGCAAGAACTGTATGCTAAGAGGAGTGTTTGCTATAATGCATTGTTGTTTTGTATCACAGGTGTATACTCAATCCCTTCTATAAGCTGCTTCTTATGGTTTTAGAAAATAGCTCATAGTCGATCTCATTGGTATTTTTATTCTTGGGCTTTTGAATATCTTTTCATATGTTTCCTTGTCATTTCTTTTTCTTTGTCAGCCAATTGCCTCTTTGATTTTATGGCTCTTCATATACATAGATATATACATACACATACTTGTGTGTCTTCATTGCCATCATTGAATTCAATGAATTCATAGATGTTTTGGTTTTATTATAGATACTGACCTTTTCTCTAGTGATCAACAAAACTATTGATTTTTTAAGTCAATCTGATTTATAGGGTCTTGATATTCATACTGTTGTAGAGGATGATTCTTAGAAAATTACTAATCATGAATGAATTTTAGTGAAGTGGTAGTATAAGAATAGAAATATGAAAGAATCAATATAAAAAACTATTATTATCCCTGGTTACTGTAATTGAATCACTACCATTGAGCCATTGAAAGTCAACAAATTGGAGAGATATGTTCAATAGAAATCTATTTCCTTTGAGGTACCTCTGATGTTCAGTGAAAAATGACTAAACAAATATAAGATAAACTATTTGATACAGCATGGATTTTATAAATTAAGATTTAAAATAATATTACTTTAAGAGAAGTCAAAATAAATTCTCTAGCTGAAAACTATGAGGGTGCTATTATTTTTAGGAGAAAAAAACTCTACCCCAAACATAATAACTCCATCCTGAATATGGGTCTATTAAATATTATGGACCAATGCTTATAAGTATTGTATTGTACTGTATTCCTTATGAATGAAATGATGAAGATAAAATTTCCTTGATGTCATGGCAATTGTGACATAACTACCATCATTAGTAATCAGTGAGATAAATTTTCTTAAATATTTTTAAATATACACTGAGCACCTTTGAAAGAGCTTCACCATTTGAATATTAAGTGACCTGAGAAGTATAGTTTTTTTTCTAAAAGAAACTACATAGAAATGGAAAGAAACAGACAGCAACAGAAGTTTTGGTGAAACACCATGTTCCTGGCATGATTTTAGGTACAAAGGATATGGAGAAAAAAATTATTCTTGATGATGAAATGGACTCTTCCCAAATAAATATTTACTAGTTTTCTCCAATAATATAGCTGGAAAATTATTATGGGAAATAGACTCTTTGCCCAGGGAGCATTTTATGTCTCATAGAGCTAACACACATTAATATTGAAAACAGAGATGGTCATTAGAATGGCAGCCTTTGGTTCTACTGGTTTCTTTGAAAAGCTGAAGTAGAAGTAGTGGTTTTTGTAAGTTGCCTACTTAGCATCTCTTCTCTCATGTCTTTTTCCCCAAAGGACCCCAGTTTTATTAAAATATCTTCTTCCTTTCCAGTCAACTCAGGTGTCTGAGGTGAATCTGAAGCCACACACAGCTCCAAGACTGAGGATGACTAGTCTGGTTAAGTTTGTAGCAGGGGCACGTGATGGAATTTGGCAACAATGGTTCATGGACATCACGTGCAGGATCATCTTAGGAGAGCTCTTCCCTGCAGTCCTGGGAAAGGTTACAAAGATGACCCTCTCTCTTTTCCCTTTGGACAATTTGTCCTATGCAAACATTGAGTGCGGAACTATCACTCCATCTCAAGACCAGCTGGAGGAGAAAGCTAGCAGACACAAGAAGGCAGAACCAAATGAACTGGAGGAAAATGATGCAGCACCAGATTCAGGCAAATCTTGAAGCCTGTCCTATCCCTGCATTCCATTGTTTGGGGCCAATAAATGCCCCTATTGTTGAAGACAATTTTAACTAGATTTTCTGTTACTTTCAACAAGAGTCACCCTAAATAATACATAATATTTCCCAAATAATTGGAATGCTAGTAATTATGAAGAAGAGGTGAAAGAAGCCAAACGTCAGTATGCAAGAAGTCCAAGTATCTGGTGAAAATGATCAATGGTTGTATTAATTATCTGTTAATCACCTACTAATTCTTCTTATGTCCTAATATGAAGATTTTTATGAGATTTTTATGCCTATCTCTTATCATTCCTTATATTTTCTTCATTCCCCTTTTAAGTTTTCATCCGGTATTGGTCTTTTGTAGACATGACCTTGGAATAAATTGCAAGTGACTGATTAGTGTCATTTCTGAACTCAGAGAAGATGGTCTCTGTTCACAGGAAGGAAATAGTCTATTTAAGGAAAGAAATCATCTAAGTTTTAAAACACAATAATAACTAACACAGTAGGGGTGCCTGGGTGGCTCAGTGGGTTAAGCCTGCCTTTGGCTCAGGTCATGATCTCAGGGTCCCGGGATCCAGCCCCGGGTCCGGCTCTCTGCTCGTGGTGGGGGGAGGGGGAGGGCTGCTTCCCCTTCTCCCTCTACCTGCCTCTCTGCCTAGTTATGATCTCTTTCTCTCTGTCAAATAAATAAATAAAATCTTAAAACAAAAACAAAACAAACAAACAAACATGATATTGTTGACTGATTGAAGTAGATAGTTTGTGCCTCAGGAACTTGGGATGTTGTGATTGGGAGACAGAGAGGCTTGGGAATGGTAGAAAGTTCTTTGAGGCTTCAAAGAACAAGTAGAATTCAAATCTGCAAAGGTAGAAGGAGACTATGTTTGGCAAGATGGTTGAAGCCTAAGAAAATAGGCCTAAAGAATCTGGATTTGAACCTAGGAGCAACAAAAATAGACCTGGGACCAGACACCATTATAGCATCAAGTTCTGAGATAACAGAGTTCACTCTGAAGCCATTTCTTTAGGATTATGAGCATTCACGTTTATCACTTGAAGCTGGTCTGGTGTCTTCATATCTCTCTAGGACCTTAAGGAAGATAAATAAGCGTACTTCTGCCTCATCACTGAAATGGTTAATTTAAAGTGTTCAAGTCAATGTTAAAAAATATATATATAAATATCCAAACAACCTTTATTTATATTTGCTTCTAATAAGAGCTATAAAACATGTCTCAACAAGCAGCAATTTAATTACATCCATGCATTTGATCTGCAGAACATCCTGTTCATAATAAACCCTTACCTATAAATATACATTGAAAATACAAATTAAGCATCCATGTTAAGCAGTGTGGTCTGTTTCCTAGATGCTCTAAGTTTTGCTCTTGAATTGTTTTATAACTTCAGGGAGGCCCTGTGTTCTTTGCATAGTCCATTGCATAAAATTTTAGTTTTAATCTGGGAAGTTGGGGGCATGTGACCACTTCCACAAGGTAGGAATAGCACAAAGAATTTTGTAGCTTCAAGTCAACAGCTCATCCTAGGAGTTTTTCCCAAAAGACTTGTGAATTTCTTTATATAAGAAAGTGAAATTCTACTCTTGTTCAGTTGGCCAGGAATAAAATCTATAACCAGTAACATGGTGGGCTTCCCCATCACTGACCACATTTCATTTTGGAGAGTGGGTTCACTTTTCATAAGATGCTATTTGTTAGCAAATTTCCATAGTTACCTGTGAGCAAGAAAACAGGATGTTCTCCTACTTCAATGGAGCAATGATGGAGACAGTTGGAATTCTGCAGTAAAGTATTTACTTTATTTATTGATTTTTTTGTGTAAAAATTATTCTTTCTGTTGTAGAATCACATGTACACGTATACATACTCACAGAGAGGTAAAAACCGAAGTGCTGTCATGTCCTTTGCTCTTGTCTGCACATTTACACACACAGAGCTTTGAAAGTTGGAATTCTGTTTTAGTAAGGAATTTTAAAAAGTGTGACTCTCTATTACCAAAGAGACATAAACTTCCTACAATATTGGATTTAAATTTTATTCCACATTGTAACATTATATACAAACCCACTAAATACACACAAAGTCAAACAGACATTTCACTAAGTCATACTTGCTTTTCAAATATGACATACCCTCAGATAATTTTTTATTTTATAGTATCTCTCATTGAAAAATAAACAAGGAAAGCCTACAACCTGTAACACTGATGGGTCACATCAGTTGAAAAACACTGTCTTAACATAGATCAATGGAGCAGAATAGAGAGCCCAGAAATAGACCCTCAACTCTATGGTCAACTAATCTTTGACAAAGCAGGAAAGAATGTCCAATGGAAAAAAGACCGTCTCTTCAACAAATGATGTTGGGAAAATTGGACAGCCACATGCAGAAAAATGAAACTGGACCATTTCCTTACACCACACACAGAAATAGACTCAAAATGGATGAAAGACCTCAATGTGAGAAAGGAATCCATCAAAATCCTTGAGGAGAACACAGGCAGCAACCTCTTCGACCTCAGCTGTAGCAACTTCTTCCTAGAAACATCGCCAGAGGCAAGGGAAGCAAGGGCAAAAATGAACTATTGGGACTTCATCAAGATCAAAAGCTTTTGCACAGCAAAGGAAACAGTCAACAAAACCAAAAGACAACTGACAGAATGGGGGAAGATATTTGCAAATGACATATCAGATAAAGGGCTAGTATCCAAAATCTATAAAGAACTTACCAAACTCAACACCCAAAGAACAAATAATCCAATCAAGAAATGGGAAGAGGACATGAAGAGACATTTCTGCAAAGAAGACATCCAGATGGTCAACAGACACATGAAAAAGTGCTCCACGTCACTGGGCATCAGGGAAATACAGATCAAAACCACAATGAGATACCACCTCACACCAGTCAGAATGGCTAAAATTAACAAGTCACGAAACGACAGATGCTGGTGAGGATGCAGAGGAAGGGGAACCCTCCTACACTATTGGTGGGAATGCAGGCTGGTACAACCATTCTGGAAAACAGCATGGAGGTTCCTCAAAAAGTTGAAAATAGAGCTACTCTATGACCCAGAAATGTCACTGCTGGGTATTTACCCTAAAGATACAAATGTAATAATCCGAAGGGGCAAGTGTACCCGAATGTTTATAGCAGCAATGTCCACAATAGCCAAACTTTGGAAAGAACCTAGATGTCCATCAACAGATGAATGGATAAAGAAGGTGTGATATATATATATACAATGGAATACTATGCAGCCATCAAAAGAAATAAAGTATCGCACTTTGTAATGATGTGGATGAAACTAGAGGGTATTATGCCAAGCGAAATAAGTCAATCATAGAAAGACAATTATCACATACTCTCCCTGATATGAGGAATTTGTGAAGCAACATGGGAGGCTTGGGGGGTAGGGAAGGAAAAAATGAAACAAGATGGGATTGGGAGGGAGACAAACCATAAGAGACTCTTAATCTCACAAAACAAACTGAGGGTTGCCAGGGGGGTAAGGGGAGGGAGAGGAAGGTTGGGTTATTGTCATTGTGGAGGGCATGTGCTATGATGAGTCCTGTGAAGTGTGTAAACCTGATGATTCACAGACCTGTACCCCTGGGGCTAATAATACATTATATGTTAATAAAAAAATTAAAAGAAAAAAAAGAAAAACGCTGTCTTAAAGTACATTATGTAATGTTTGTGGACAATTGTAATGCATGTTAACATATTTACACATTGGTTTGTTAATATGTTAACTAGATTCTCCTCAGTTAGGGACTACCACTAGAATAATTCTGAGACTCAGTATTTCATTTTTAGCGCCATCAGGATAGAAATATTTCTGCTGCCAGCACTTTGTGCCCCTGGGTAATATCAGTAAATTATATAGCCTAAATTCTTTTGAACCTCCAGAAATCTCTTGAAACATAAAGAAACACTGAAGCAGCTTATTTCTGCCACATCATGTTTCTAGAACTAACTTTATTGAAGAGCTCCAGCTGTTTACATGTTCCTAGTGGTATTTTCGAGTGCAAGGAATATCCCACAATATGAGGAATAGATTAGCAATTGTTGATAGTGACGGAAAACCTTCAGGGAATATCCACGGGCTGAATTACAGGACCAGACTCTCTCGCAGGAGGAGTACAAGTCAAGTGGAACCAGGATTTGGACTAGGCACAAGCCCTGCTGTAAATGCTGAAAAGCAACACTTCTCTGCACCTACTTGCGTGTTTTCAGTTAGCACATCAGGGGGTTAGGTAAAACTTCACCTTCATCAATTCAGGGACCGAAGCAGGTCATAATTTGTTGTTATATGCACATCTTTGCAGAAAGGATACGGGTCTACTTGACTTGGGAATGCATTTTAAACTTTAATTAAACAAGAGGAGGTCAGGAGTGCTCTGCAACAAATGAATACATTAGTGCTGGAAACCACATTGGAGTATATAACTTCTCACTCAATTTTTTAAAAAATTTCCACTCACAAATTGGAAATATGATATCTATCTATCTATCTATCTAATTATCTATCTACCTATCTCCAATGATATATAAGTCAAACTCATGAAGGCATAATATGAAGCTATGTTTTCAAAACCAGTACAAGACTTGTGCTGATTCATCTGTTTTTACCTTACTCCCTCGTGAGCATAGGGTAATATCTAATAAAGCTTAGTCAGGAAATCTACAGTCCCAAGGAGATGTAGTTTGACAGATCAGTATTAAGGTTGAGTACAATGTTTTGCCTCTTCAGCATGAAGTTCTATTCAAAGGGACTGTGGGAGAAAAAGGCAAGAGACACCATCTGGATGGATTATGAAGTGGCTGATACATACACTGGTTTTGTTAATGGTGGTCTGCTTTGCCCTAAAGGAGCTACACTTTAATTCTGTGGCTCTCAGAGGCTAATCTGATTCTGCCTCAGATGTGGGTCTATATCTGATTTGGAATTTCATCTCTAACTTTTCAGAATGTTCACTCCTCTACCTCTAGACTGGAGTCTGCTGACCTTGCTTTAAAGAAAACATCCTCATAGGACACTGGACAGTCACTTCATTTGATGCAATTGGCATCAAATTTTGAGGGGAGTAGAGGGGCAGAGGTAGAGAGAGAGAGAAAATCCCAAGTAGGCTCCACACCCAGTGTGTGAACCTGATGTGGGGCTGGATCCCGTAACACGGAGATCATGACCTGAGCCAAAATCAAGAGTCAGATGCTTAACCGACTGAGCCACCCAGGTGTACCAACAGTGATAATTATTTTTAAACAAAAGGATAGGAGGAGGGGCTACCAGAAAATCTGCTTTATAAATACACCCCCCAAACCAAGATTACGGAAAGATTTGCCACAAGCCTAACACTCCAGTATTTCTCAGAGAAGAAGATATTGTTTGCACGATGGGATCTTTAAAGCCTATTGGATTCCATTAAGAGCATAAGGAATATTCAGGGCTTTCTAGACATCTCTGAAACATTCTGAAATCCTGAAACAATTTCATTGAGTAGATTTGTTATTTTTGTAGGTCTTTAGATCTGCCTTTAACAAAGGGATTTGGATTTAACTGATGCTAGTGTCTAAGTTGGAATAAGAATGGACTGGATTTGGTGACTCTGGGGACCTCGCTATCTGCACCCATGGCAACTACATCACAGCAGTGTCTCACCCCTCAGTTTCAAGGATGCCTTTACCAGCTGAGCTTTAATTAATGATAAATCAACAGACAGGCAGGTGACAACCATTATATTCTTTCACCTTATCACTGAGGCTAGAATTAGTGACAAAAGTTTTAAATAAATTTTAACTTTATCGAACTTAATTGACTTTACATGAAGATGGTACATACAGGCACACACATGTATTTGCATGTATCTATATGTTTAGAAATTAAATTATTTTACATCAGAGTGTTTAAGGAGAAAGGGATAGTAGTTAACCCAAATTAATCCAGTATAAATTTAACCTTCTGCAAGGGTCATTCCCAAACGTGAAATACTTAAGTGTGCTTGATACATAGTAAGTGTGCAATGAATGTTCGTTAATGATAACAGTTTCACTTGTTGTCTCATTTGCTTGCCTTTGTTCAGAATCTCTCTCTGTGCTTCTGCACATTTTCCCCATGAGCCTATCCATGTGATACACTGGCTATTGGGAATAAAAGTATTGATCTTTCCAGTGACTTAAGAGAAAGTAATGGATATGTTTTTCATAGATCCATTCTATACATTTAACTTAGGGTAGGGGTCATATCTACACGATCCTCCTAATTCCCCAATGCTCTGGTCATGGTCTCCTTTTCTTTTAGAGAATTACCATCACCTTTAATTCAGAACTGTGGGGTAAATTCATTACAAAACATTTAAAACAACTTAAAAGCATAGAGAAAATATGAAAGTGACTTTAAACCTTATCACCTTATCAACCTTATATAGTTGATAGCTATATTTTACATATTTACTATATTTACTAATTTCCTTCATCTTTTTTTTAGATAAATAGATTACTTTCAGTCTTTAAAGAATACCGAAGTCATCCACCCATGTGCTCTAGTGGCCTACTTTTCACGCAGATATTTTCAATACTATTTCATGTCATTAGATATTTTTCAAAATCATTATTTGCAATGACCGCTTAACATTCCCTTCTGTGAATATATCCTATTCAACCTTTACTTCAGCGCCAGATATGAAGATTGTATCAATATTTTGCTATTGTAAATAAATGGTAATATTCTTTGCACACTGATTATTAGTAAACATCATTTACAGATTCCTGTCACTCAGGTGACATCCATAATTTGGTGGATAGGATATGAAACTGTAATTTCGTTCCTTCCTTAGGAGCGCTGAGTAACTGCTTGTGGTGATGTGTCTATCTTATGACACAGCCTAGTGGGGGTTATGGAAGGCGACGCGCCCTCTGTAATGAAGCCAGCCCTCAGAGTCGATTTTACATCCAAGTAGATTTTACATCCAGTCCAAACTTCCCCTAGATCCAGAAACACTTATCCTCTATCATAATAGAACAGCACCGGGCACAGCAAGGGCAGTTAATCAATCCTTGTAAACTGAATACCCAAGCATCTGTTAGACATTTCACTTGGTTGTCTTACAGGCATTTCAAACTTATGATGCCCACACACTAAACTTATAATAACTGCCATGAATCTCCCATCAAACCAACAAAACACCACCTGTATCTCTCTCCTTCCTTCCCATCTCAGCAAATCAGACCATGACTCACACATTGTGTCAAGCCAGAAAGCAGGGAATCATCTTCCACATGCTCATCCCCCTCCCACCCACGTGGCAAGTCCCATGGCTTGCTGTCCAGAACCAACCCTTCCAACCCATCTTCTCGCCCCTGCTGCAGCCACCAGCCTGGTCCAAGTCACCATGAGCTCGGGTGAGCCCTTCTTTCTGGTCTTCTCACTTCTGCCACTGACTTCTTTCACACAGAACATGTTTCAAAATACATTTGCGGTCCTTGGCACTGAGCATTTTAATCACATACAAACTGAGTGTAGCCCACCTGCTCCAATACCCATCACTCTGCCAACGTGCCTTTTGTATTTCCTTCACTGCACTGACCATCATTTGTAACTAGATTTATTTTTATTTTTCCTTTGTCTCTCTCACTTGATGAAAACTGTAAGAAAGCAAGGGCCAGACCATCTATTTTATTTATAGGATTTTACTAGCACAATGTGTGCACATATTAGACCTTTCAGGGTATTTGTAAGGAGAGACATAACCTCAGGATCCATCACTCTGGGTGCTTTGGGGATAATTTAGAACAATCTCTATAGGTCCCCCATTTTATAGGTTCCCAAAGGATGACTCTTTGCCTAGCTGGGCAACCCCAGGAACTGTTTCGGTGTTTTTTCAAAGCTCCCTGAAAGAATTCTACCCCTGAGAAAAGTCTTGATGAGTGTTTATTATTTTTTTAATTCTTACTTTTTATTTTATTTTATTTATTTATCAGAGAGAGAGAGAGATCACACAAAGCAGGGGGAGCAGCAGGCAGAGGGAGAAGCACAATCCACCCTGAGCAAGGAGCCTGACGTGGGACTCGATCCCAGGAATCTGGGATCATGACCTGAGCTGAAGGCAGACGCTTAACCAACGGAGCCACCCAGGAGCCCCTTGATGAGTGTTTAAGAAGCTCAACAAATGGTTTCTAAGCTCTTTCCTTAGGTAGCCATATTCTACAACCATGCTACCCTTCGACCACCCAGCTCTCCCTTAGACATGAACCTAACTGTTGACTTCTTTCCTACTTCTCATCACACACCTGGCTGCCGTGGAGCCAAGGCTCTGCTTATAATGCTGCCAAGGAGCTTGGTTCCGTGGTGATAGTGCCATTATCTACTTTGCTGCCCTTGAGGTATTTCAATTATCATTATAATCACTAAATGATTATAATTATTTTATTAATTTTTACTAAGAATAGCAACTCTAAAACCAGTATCATCCAAATCTCCAGTTTTGAGGCCAAAGAGATGTAGTAACAGGTGTAAGACCATCAAGAAACAGACTCCGAGTGGTTGCTGGTTCCTGCTCGTGTTCAGCGCAGAGACGACAGAACGATGGCGAGGATTTCCTCAGACAACATGCACTGGAACTTATTTCTTGGGGTTTAGCCTCATTCAAAAGCTAAAGGTAAAATAATTCACTTACACTTCTACAATTTTTTGATTCAGAATTCTATCAGCTGGCTAATCAATCCCAAAGCGAGATCTCTCTCTCTCTCTCTTTTTTTTTTGGCTGAGACTATTTGACACCACCTCTTTCCAAGGGGCTGCTAGCACTAGTGAAATTCTTAAATTCTCCATATGCAGAGAGAGTGATTATAGCACATTTTGCCAAATAAATGCATAATCGAACACTAGACATCTGGTTTTTAAAGTTTGTGTCAATATTGTCCACATTCTCTGTTATCCTGATTTTCTGCAGATTTACTGGTTGCCCTCAAAGAACACAGACTCTCTCGGTTTTCATAATAACAAAGACTGCTGCGGGATTTAAAAGTAAGACAGCCAACGAAAGCAGTGAAAGGCAGGGCAGCTGATTTGCCTCAGATGAACGGTGAAGATTTAGACGACACAAGGATTCATGCCCTGGACTGGCCATCTAATTAAAATGAGAAACGACACGGGCAGCAGCTACGCAGTTTGGGGAATTACTAATCAGGCAAAAATGCAAAATAGGGACACTCTCTTTTTTAGAATGTTCGTTTGCATCTCTATGTCACCCAGTCCAAATGACAGGCAGGAAATAATATCAACAAGATGCAGACAACATTAAATAATGTTTAACCCTCCTGTAGCACAACATGGATGGGAAGAACAGATTATCAGCCTCATTCACGTAGGAGAGTATTGAGAATTTACCAAGGGGTATTCGACTTACCCAAAGATACCTACGTCAAGGTGGAAGACAGGAGTGAGGATGGCCAGCTAGTTCCATGGTCTTTGTGGAAGGATCGTCCTCCATTCGACGGACACGAGCAGAAAACCACAAATAGTGCAGCAGAACAAAGGTAGGTGGTCTTCTTGGGGATAGAGATACTCGCTGGAGGGAAATGGAACTGGTTTACAATTATACTAACTATCAGCAAGCGGGCCAGTTAAGAGGAGGTTAAACCCAACACACAGCTCAAACCCCCAGGAGGAAGCATGCTGCTTCGCTGGGAAGGATCTGCCAAGTTCTCCACTTCAAAGAGAGCTCAGTAGGGGTGCGGACTACGGGAAGAATTTGGATGAACATGTGAAAATGTTTACATGGATCTAGGAGAAGAGATTGAACAAATTCACATGGACTAGAAAATTGCCTTGAACACTATACAAAGAGAGATGAGCCAAGAAAGGAAAATAATTCAGGGGGAACGCCAGGTGCTGAAGCAGCAGTTTTGACCAACAGAATGTTATTGTACACATGAGTTCGAACGCCGGTTCTCTAACTTCTGGCTTGCTGAGTGATGATGGACAAAAGAATCACAAGTAGGCCACATCCGCAAAACAGGCCTCTCTGCAATTGTCTCTTCAGTTTTTATCAGAAGTTGCTTTTATCTCCCCCTATAGCTTTACATGGCATAGTTTTGACGGATTTGACAGCAAGCACATTCCGTGTATCTTTCAGGGAAGGAGCTTTTCCCACAGGAATAAACTAATAGTCATATCTCTGAGCTGGCTTTTCTGAGCCCTGATGCTCTGGTTATGTCCAGGAAGTCTGGCTATGCATGCAGTGTTTTGCAAACCTCATGTGTGAGCCCCAGAGGCCAGGAAAGGTTGGTAAAATGGAAACAGGGGAAGGTTGCTAACTGGCTTCCAATTTAGGTAGAGAGTGGATTCGGGCAGGAAAAGATCCCTCCTCTGCACAGATCTTCCCTGTGGCTTAACAGATCTTGATCCTGTTGTTAGAGCATGAGGGAGACACAAATTATTGGAGGTAGTGGCTAATTTAATGTCAGATTGGAAAGGGTCCAACTCACATTAGATATTCCATAGATAATTGCTGAAAAAACTAGGAGAATCATTTTTCGAGTATAATAAGCACAGATATAAATACATATTTTGAAAGAAAAAAATGCAATGCCTTTTCATTGCAGAGGCTTGACATAGAGGGTGGGACGTGCTTGGTTGGACAGGATGAGGTATGTAGGCTACCCACAGTGGTGTTCAATTGCTGGATATGTCTGGCATGGCATAGGATCAATATAATCATTTGTGTCAACTTTTCCTAATTGGGAACAAGTAGATATCATAGGGAATCGCTTTGTAAAAGTACTCGTTAAACACTTTAGAAATGCACTAATATAAATAAGTCCTAAATTGCATGTACTGTTACTGCTAATTTATGACCAAAAGATTTCTCTTTGTTTTTGCAAATGTGAATAATTACACCTAACATCTAAAGGCACTGAAATTATATGCATTTGAATGATTTAGGATGCCAAATAACACCAATCTTTTTTAAGCTCAATAGGAGAGAAAATATGTGTTTAGAAGAGATTGTGACTTCTAACGCTATTCTCACGATACAGGTGGTAGAGTGAGCTAATAACATTTGCACTTCTTTATATGGACTTGAGATCTTAGAGCTTCTTTGAACAGCTTTGGATCATTTTTACTGCTTCAGATATTTGTAAAACAGTCTTACCAAATTACTTGGTAAGTATTTACAACAGATACAAACAGATAGATTTAAAAGCATAGATTTAGGGGTGCCTGGGTGGCTCAGTGGGTTAAAGCCTCTGCCTTCGGCTCAGGTCATGATCCCAGGGTCCTGGGATCGAGCCCCACATCGGGCTCTCTGCTCTGCAGGGAGCCTGCTTCCTCCTCTCTCTCTCTCTGCCTGCCTCTCTACCTACTTGTGATCTCTGTCTGTTAAATAAATAAATAAAATCTTAAAAACAACAACAACAACAACAACAACAAAAACCATAGATTTAAACAGATAGATTTAAAAAAATCTATCGTTTAGATTTACAAACAGATAGATTTAAAAAAAATAATCCTGTGTAGAACACAGTGAGCGTGAAGAAGGAAAAGGGATACTAAGAAAAATTTTACTTCTGTATTTCACATCTTGGAACTATCAAAGATGACCAAGAATGCTGAACTGGAGTCATTTCACTTCCAGTAAACCCACTTATGCCCTGTTTTGCTTGCCAGCATTTCAGGTATCCCCTGTCAATGGCCATCTGGAAGTCGATGACCCTCCCTCTGATCTCTGATCAGAAGGTCAAGAGTAGCCTAACACTGTATCAAAGTGTATCATTCACCTCACTTCATCTCATCGTGTGGGCATTTTATCATCATGTGTCTTCACAAGAAGGGTGAGTACAGTACAGTTATATACTTTGAGACAGAGTCCTCATAACTTGTATTTGTATGTTGTTTAATTGTTCCATCTCATTATTAGTTATTGTTCTAATCTCTTACTGTGCCATTTTATAAATTAAACTCTATCATAGGTGTGTATATGTATGAAAAAACAGTATATACACAGTTTGGTATTATTTGTCACTTCCCTGGGGGTCTTGGAATGTATCTCCCTGGATATGGGGGGAATACGGTATGTCTGTTCTGCTTCCAGAAATCTATTTTTTTCCCTAGTTTCTCACTGGAATATTTGCCTTAAGTAGTGTCTTTAAGAGTTTTTATGGTCTGAATGGTACCCAACCAAAGGTAATTATCCTTTGTGTGTGACATTCTAATCATTTCCATAGCAACCACTTATGGGTTAAGATGTCACAAAGAGGATTAAGACTTCATTTGTGGAATAAACAACAGCAATGAAACACCACTAAGATATAGATGCTGCTTTTGCATCAACGAAATGAGTGGGAAATAGACAAAATGAAATAGCAGTATTTTCCAATTAAAAAATTCATTGCACTTACAAGTTGCCTGTCAGTGAGGGAATCCTCAAATGTGAGTTTGGACAGATGGTGTCTTCTCATCAGGGGTGATAAAGACCCAACTGTATGTAGCCATTTAGAGATTAGAGCTATTCTCAGTTTCTCAAAGGGCAGTCCTTTATCTAGCTGCATAGCATGAAACACTTTGCAGAAAAAGTGTACTATTGTGTGTAACCTGCAACTTGTCATTTTAGTTTTTCATCAAAAATGCTCCAGTTTCTCCTAATCCAAAGAAGCTTGCTTTACTTCTACAGACCACCCCTCATTCCAATGGAGACAGCCAACTGCATTCATACAATAAATCACAGGGAGCATCTTCGGGTCCTTTCCAAGTTTGGAGGAACTGTTTTTGGGTAAGGATCAAGGCTATTATGGGATCACAGGTATCTATAGGCTCTGGAAGTATTTTATGAAGTAGGAGGTAAATGCCATGAAAACCAAGACCATTTTTTTTTTTTCCACCATTTACCCAGAAATGGAAGCAGTCTTGGGCACATAGTAGGTACTCAAAAAGTTTTAAGTTGAGGAATAAATGAAAGTAGCAGTGGCTACTATGAGAGCAAAGCCAGAGATGCCCATGATGTAACTTTTAGAATGCTTTACTACAAAGTTAAGGTTCCAACCTCAAAACAGAAACTTGAATCTTCCCTTTGCAAGAAGTTGCCACACTCCTGGTTTTACTTTTTATTTTTTTATTTGTTGCTGTTGTTTTGCTAAAACAGATCCTAAATCCTGTCTTAACATACATTCGCAGGGAGGTACGAGACCCTGGCGAGGGGAGGGAGCGTTGCCCTGGTTGTGGAGAGATGAAGCTACAGTGGCAGGTGGGGACCAAGCCAAACTGGAAACCATAACAAGCACTGGCTGGACCTTCTGCCATTTTAATTTAAAGCTTCTCTCTTTCTGCATGGTTAACTGAATGCTACCTCTTTCCTCTAACCTGATTTATTCAAAGTTGACTTCACCTGAGTGAAAAAGTTCTCGTACAGAGATGGTGGAAAGAAGTGGATGTGTGGCCATACACAGGAGCAAACATTAACTTGGTTAAGGACCTAAGTGTAAGAAGGAAACCATGCAAGCAATAGAAGAAAATATGGGAGAATTCCTCCTTAACCTTGGGGGCAGGGAAAGGCTTTTCAACTATGTCAACTATGTCTTAAAATCCAGAGGTAATAAGAGATTGATACCTCTGACTACATAACTATGGCAATATTTTATATGGTAGAAACATCATAAATAATATCAAAAAACAACTGGTAAACCTGGATGCAATATTTACAATATCTAACATAAAGAAAGGGTGACAGTTCCTAATATATCAAAAACTCTTCAAAACTTGAGAGACAAAGGATCAAAAACTCAGTAGAAAAATTGGAAAGTGGTAAAAGATTCAAACAGAGAATTCACAAAATGTATATGAAAGTTCTTAAATGTATGAAAAAACATCCATATCTTTAAAGTGTAATCTTAAATTTTTATATTTTAATGAAAAAAATAAATATATTTCTCACCTATCAAATTAGCAGAGACTAAAAAATATAATAACCCACCCTGTTGTCACATATTACTAGTAGGAATGCAAACTGATAAAAAAAATTCTACTTGGGATTTATACCTATCAAAGCTACACATGCCCTTATCTTTTGACCCAGAAGTTTCACTTTCTAGGCAGATGTATCTAAAACAATAGGAAAATAGATATATGCATAAGATGATTCTTTTTTTTTTTTTTAAGATTTTTATTTATTTATTTGACAGAGAGAGAGATCACAAGTAGGTGGAGAGTCAGGCAGATTGAGAGAGAGAGAGAGAGAGAGAGAGAGAAGCAGGCTCCCGCTGAGCAAAGAGCCCCATGTGGGGCTCGATCCCAGGACACTGAGATCATGACCTGAGCCGAAGGCAGCGGCTTAATCCACTGAGCCACCCAGGCGCCCCCATAAGATGATTCTTATAGCATTATTTGTATTGCAAAATATTGAAAAAAAAACCCCTAAATACATATACATAGGAGAATTATTGAATAAACTATTGTATAGCCTCACAATGGAGAAAATGAGGGGTGGTTTCTGTGGACTGATATGAGGAAATTTCCAGAATATATTGTTGAGTGAAAAGAACAAAATGTAAAGTAGAATCTATACTATGCCACCTCCATGGAAGAAAATGCACATTTATTTGCTTCTTTGTGCACAAGAAATACAGGCAACATGAACAGAAGCGGAAGAGACTGGTTTCCCAGCAGAGGGCGGGTGGGAAAAGGTGAGGGAGAATGGGAATGGGCCAGTTCGCTAAGGAGGGACTGATACGTTTTAAAGTATGTGTTGTTGTATAGCTCTAACTCTTAGAACTGCAGTTTCATTTCACATAGCCAAGCAAATCAAGAATAAGAAAACAAGATGTATGCCAAGCCCAAGATTAAACATTAACAAAACCAAATGAACCTAAAAACATGGATTATGAATTGGTGACAGAACCACACAGAAGGGGGTGGGGGAGAAAAAAAAAACGAATCAAAATAACTTTGGGAAACAATATTATGATTAAATGCTATTAATCCCAAAACAGAACACACACACACACACACACACACACACACACACACACAACTGTATACAAATTCAATTATTAAATTTGTTACAGGGGTATGGGTTATACATCCTGAAACTACTTTATATGTATATTAGGATTGAAAAAAATAAACAAATACATTGTAGATAATGAAGACTAGGTTCTTCACTATTAAAAAGATATCATAAACAAGGAAGGTGAAAATGAACCCATAGTGTTGGATGGGGATCTCTCCCTCTCTCCAAACAGATGGATATAGAATTATATACATTATATTATATTATTATATTATATATGGATATAGAATTACAGTTGTTAGTGTGTGTCTGCGGGTTGGTATAATACATATATTTACTAGCTCTTTCTGCTCAGAGGTCCTAGATACAATGATTTTTCAGTAGTTATTGCATACCTTGATGATCTAGATTTTGGTTTCTAAACACTATTTGCCAATAAAAGGGACCAAGGCTACTTGGAGATGTGGCTGGTTCGAGGGTTGGAGTAGAGACATACAAGAAGAAGCTGAACAATCTTGTGGTGCCATAGGTAGCAATTGCTCAAAAACAGATGGGGGCATGTTTGGAGGACCTAAAGAGTCAACCTAAGAAAGTTCCTCATGGCAGAGTCTGGAACAATTTTATATATTTATATTTTTTACGTATTTTTTTTTAAAAATAAATAATGATAGTATTGGATAGAATGGCATAAGGTCATACTGATATAAATGCATAAATAAGGAAGAAGGGCTATCTTTTTCTTAATGATGCCAATTAATAAATATAGAAAGAATGAACTAGAAAAATCACCTCTGGACAAGCAACACGGTGATAAGTGTTACAAAAGCACAGTGTTACTGTGGATGCCAACATAAGGAGACAAAGGCTTGAGGAGGAATCAGGATATTTGCAGTCTCCAAGTCCTATGAAAGATGTGGAATTTCAAGAGAAAAATAGTAACTTCATAAGTGGAAGTATCTATAGACACACCATAAGCAAGTGGTCAAAGTCAGCTTCCCCGGTAATAAGGCATATCACCCTCATGAAGCCCAAAGGTGAGGCACCGAGAAGGCAACATCGTTTCTAGGGTATTCTTGTCAAAATGAGAAGCCTCCTCTCATTAGGACAAAACATCAGACAAACCGCAAATGACGGATATGCTACAAAATAACTGATGAGTGCTCTTCAAAAGTGTCAAGTTCGGGCGCCTGGGTGCCTCGGTTGGTTAGGCAAGTGCCTTCAGCTCAGGTCATGATCCTGGAGTCCAGGCATCGAGTCCCGCCTTGGGCTCCGAGCTCCACGGGGAGTCTGCTTCTCCCTCTGACCTTCTCCCTTCTCATGCTCTCTCTCAGATAAATAAATAAAATCTTTTAAAAAAAAATGTCAAATTCACAGATGATGAGAGAAGACTAAGTAAGACTCACAAATAGGAGGAAACGAAGAGATAAAAGGCAACCGTGGAAAAACTAGTGACATTTTAATACGGTCCACAGTTTTGTTAATAGTCCTGTATCAATTTAATTTCCCAGGTGCGGTCATTTTATAATGATTATGTAAGATGTCAACATTAGGGGAAGTTGGATGATGAGTATTCAGGAACTCTTCTATTTTTACAACTTTTCTGTATGTCTAAGAGTATTTCAAAATAACAAGGTAAAAAGGGGCCACTGGGTGGCTCAGTGAGTTAAGTGTCTGACTGATGTTGGCTCAGGTCATGATATCATGGGCTGTGGGATTGAGCTCTGCGTGAGGCTCTGCACTCAGTGGGGAGTCTGCTTGCAATTCTCTACCTCTGCCTCCCCCTTCCTCTCTCTTAAATAAATTAATAAATCTTTAAAAGAGTAAAAATAAAAAATAAAAGGTTAAAAAAAAGAATACTTGGTACAATAAAATTTGTTCCTATTTCCGAGTGCCCATAGGGTACAGTTTTTAGGAGCTTGCTTTGATCATTGATTAACATTGGTAAAGCTAAACATTTGGAAGGTTTGAATAAAAAAACAAAGAAGAACTAATTTCACATTTTAAAAATTATTTACTTAGAAAAGTTGTGAAAAAATAGAAAATAAGCAAAGAGAAAAAAACATCTGTTATCCCACTTTTAATCTGCCCAGATTTTCCTATGGACATTATATGTATTAAAATATGAATATATGTGGGGCGCCTGGGTGGCTCAGTGGGTTAAAGCCTCTGCCTTCGGCTCAGGTCATGATCCCAGAGTCCTGGGATCAAGCCCCGCGTCGGGCTCTCTGCTCGGCGGGGAGACTGCTTCCTCCTCTCTCTCTCTCTGCCTGCCTCTCTGCCTACTTGTGATTTCTCTCTCTGTGAAATAAATAAAATCTTAAAAAAATATGAATATATGTGTATATATATAATTTTTGTTATAAGATTCTCTTTGATAATTTGCTTTTTTCACTTAAAATTAAATTAGTTGCATATTTTGTGTAAATACATATACATCTATAGCCTTACTTTTTTCCCTTTTATATAGACTTCAATTTTTAGAAGGGCTATAGATGAATAGAAAAATTGAGAATATTAATACAAAGAATTTCTATATACTTCATACGTAGTCTTTCCTAATATTAACATGTTATATTAGTATGATACATGTGTCACAATTAATGAGCCAATACTGTTACATTATTATTAAGTAAAGTCCATATTTTATTCAGTCTTTTTTTTTTTTTTTTTTTTTTTTTTTTAGTTTTTACCTAATTTCCTTTTTCTTTCCAAGATCCCATCATTCAGGATACCAAATTGCATTTACTTGCCATGTCTCCTTAGGCTTCTCTAGACTGTGACAGTTTCTCAGATTTTGCTTATTTTTGATGATCTTGACAGTTTTGAGAAGTACCAGTCAGGTATTTTGTAGGATGCACTTCTGTTGGAATTTGATGTTTTTCTCAAGATCGGATTCGGGTGATGGAGTTTTGGGAGGAAGACCACAGAGCCAAAGTGTTATTACAACATATGCAGGATCTATACCATCAATATGATTTATATTAATATACTGATATCAGTATTGATCACCTTTTTGAGGATTGTTTATCAGCCTTCACTATAAAGTTACCCTTTTCTCCATTTTTCCATACTACACTCTTTAAAAAGAAGTTACTATATACACCCAACATTTAAAGATAGAGTTTAATTTTAATGGCTTCATAAAAATGAATGTCTTGCAGTATATTTAACCAATTTACTTTTTGGTGGACACAGAGAAGGTTTATTTCAACTTTTAATTACTACAGAGAACCTTTGCATTGCATCCTAACCAGGAACATTTACCTGTTCGTGTATCACTGATTATTTCTTAAGATTTTATTTATTTATTTGACAGAGATCACAAGTAGGCAGAGAGGCAGACAGAGAGAGAGAGAGGGGAAGCAGGCTCCCTGCTGAGCAGAGAGCCTGATGTGGGGCTCAATCCCAGGACCCTGGGATCATGTTCTGAGCCAAAGGCAAGAAGTTCAACCCACTGAGCCATCCAGGCACCCCACACTGATTATTTCTTTAGGATTAAAAACCAAGAAGTGAAATTGCTGGGTCAAAAATATATACAGCAAGGCATGTGACACATAGTACAGAGTAGATTCCAGAATTTCTGTGGCTATAGTCCCATCAGCACAGATCAGCAAGAGCATGCTGTTTCTTGCATCACCGTGTATAGCTAGTGTGAGGGAGTGCAGTATAAGAATATGCTGGAGGGATGCCTGTGTGGCTCAGTCGGTTAAACATCTGCCTTTGGCTCGGCTCATGATCCTGGGGTCCTGGGATCGAGCCCCATGTCAGGCTCCCTGCTCACCACAGAGTCTGCTTCGACTCTCCTTCTGCCCTGCCCCCTACCTGCTTGTGATTTCTCTCTCTCTCTGTGTCAAAAAAATAAAAAAATCTTAAAAAAAGATGTTGGAGTGGCGGAGAGAGGCCCAGGATGTGCAGGATGTACAGAGTTTGCCTCTTATTCTCAGTGTCATGGGAGGCCATCAGAGGCTTTTTAGCAGGGGACAGACCCGATCTGCTTAATGTCATGTGTGGCATGCCTTCCTTTCCTAAAATGGTCAATTAGATTATGGCTGGGTGTTTCTCTTTGACCTTGACTCAAGGTCATTAAAAAAAAAAAAGGCAATGTGACAGGTGACCTGCCTTTTTTTTTTTTTCCTTTTTTTAAAAATGCCGATCTAACTTGCCATGGAGAGGGTAAACTGGAAATGTAGGTGGGGAAAGAGAAACAGAAATGCCAAGAGGGTTTATTCAGAGGGAGGGTCTTGGGCGGCAAGGCGGGGTGGAGCAAAGGTTGAGGAGAGCCTCCCCAGTGCTGAAGGTCTTCTGGATGACTGCTAACGAGCTCCGCCTTGCTGGCTGCACACTGTGTGCTGCATCGGCCATGAAGAGCGATGGGGAGATGAGAGAACAAGTCCCAGACAGCTGACAGTGTTCGGCTAATTTTGAATCCTGGCAGCAAACACATTACCCAGGATGAGAACATAAGGTAGCATCAGAAAGAGCTGTTCAGGGATAATTCTGTGTGAGCCACTAGATCTCTCCTTTGGTGTGACTTAGTAATTCCTCATGCAAAGATGTTTATCACACTTGGGATGACAAAGGGCTGATAGAAAGCACTAGAATCTCCTAAATCTTCATAGCATTTCAAAAACGAGGATTAAAGAGAATGATAGGAACCGTGTATGAGCCATTAAAGAGACCCATCAGAAAACTTTTTAAACATTCAGGGAATACTTAGACAGGACCAATAAATATATTAAGGAACAAAATGCTGAAACTTCTCCCACGTTTTCTCTCTAAAAGGTCCTGCCATTGATTGGGATGGATAAGAACCAAGGTTCTTGAAACATCCCAGGAATGACCAGATGGCACATCCATCACAGGCCTACTGAGATTTAGAATTAATCTTTAATTACTTATTTATAATTTATAACTACCCAGATAGGGGTAGCTCATCCTACTTGAGGAATTTTCTCTGTGGGATTGAGTTGTGCCATTTGGAAGGCAGGTTGACTCTTTCAGTCTCTAGAGTTTTGAAAACATGTATGTCAGGACACGACATCATCACGGGCAAGATTATCAGTCAATATGCGTACAAAACTACTGAGCAAATTGGTCTTAGTGGCTGACTTTTCTAAAAATGATGAAATCGTCTTATTAACTGAATCCTGAAAAATTGATGGTCAGCGCATTTGGGCCCCTAAGAAGGCTGAAGGGATTGTGCTTGAACTTTTCCTTTTTCCTTTCAGCCCTAACTCAATCATCTCCCGCTATGGGGATGGCTTTGTGAAAAAAAATAAGCAAGGAGCAAACAAAAATAAAGACCTAATCTACTTCTCTTAAGTGGCATTATTATTATTATTTTTTTATATATATATATTTTTTTATTTCCAGCATAACAGTATTCATTATTTTTGCACCACACCCCGTGCTCCATGCAATCCGTGAGTGGCATTATTTTAAACGGCAGAGTGTTTTATCAAGTGCTGATCCAGAGATATTCAAATTTTGCCAGTTTGATATACTTGATACATCTCTGTAACCAGTATGCAAAACAGGAGAAGGGCAAAAAACGAATAGAAATGATCTTAGCTGCAAGAAATTCTGAGCTAGAGAGCGGGCTACATTCCTAGCACCTTTATTTAAAAAGCAAGCAGGCTATCGTGAGCATTTATAGGAAAATAACAAAAGAAGCAAGGAGAAAGCCATGCCAGTACGTACAGCCAGATCCTTTGACAGGGTCTTGTGTCTTGCTTGGGATGTGAAGAATGGATCCAAGACAAAGAATGAAAAAATGGATTCTAAGATGGGAGAATTTTAGGACTGGACTGGGCGCTCAAGAAAATCGAGTCTAATTTCCTTTTTTATTTTATTTTATTTATTTTTTAAAAGATTTTATTTTTCAGAGAGAGAGAGAGAGAGAGAGAGAGAGCACACAAGAGGGAGAGCAGCAGGCAGAGGGGAAAGCAGGCTCCGTGTGGAGCAAGGGACCCAATGTGGGACTTGATCCCAGGACCCTGGGACCATGGCTTGAGCTGAAGGAAGATGCTTAACCAACTGAGTCACCTAGGCATTCCTAATTTTCTTATTTTATTGTATTGTATTATTTTTTAAAGATTTTACTTATTTATTTGATAGAGATACAGTGAGTGAGGCTCCACAAGCAGGGGGAGCGGAAGAGGAAGAAGCAGGCTCCCCGCTGGGCAAGGAGCCGAATGTGGGGCTTGATCCCAGGACCCTGGGATATGAACTGAGCCGAAGGCAGACACTTAATGACTGAGCCACCCAGGTACCCCTAATTTCCTTATTTTAAAGATGAGAATGATTAAGCCCATGGAGCTTTGGTGACTGATCTAAACTCCTATATTGAGTCATTGGCAAGCGTATTCATTTAGCAGTATTTATTGGCTATCTATTGGCCGTACTGAGTATTATTGAATTTTAGGCACAGAAAAGAGAGCGGCAAGTAAGCTGTCGTTCAGTTTGTCTTCCTACCACCACACTGCTTCTCTCAAAAACAATGACAGGACACACTACTGTTTAACATAACCTAGGAAAGATTAAGGCACAATAATTGTTCATAAGGATAAGAAATATTCTCAGGAGGAGGCTGACCATTTATTATCACCATGGGGATGCAAACAAGACAAATGGGTTCATGTTACAGTGGAACAGAATTCAGTGAAAAATAAGGAACCACTTCTTGGATGCCACGGTGATTAAGCATTGCAATTATTGAGGGAATTTGTTGATAGTACAAAATGAAAGAGATATTCATGTTTTCAGCTCTAGTTTTCTTGCACATTATTCATTTTGTTTCTCATGAGGCTCTGTTTCAAACAACTAATTCCATGGGTTTTAGTTACAAAGTTGTTTTTGATAGAAAGCATATCACTGGTGCTCTCTCCGAGATGTTAAAATTCATAAAGACAGTTGAGCTATTGTGCTACTGTGTTTATGCTGTCTTTTTTTCCCCACAACATACTGGTGCATAGAAAAGCTCCATGAGATATGATAGGGAAGGGATTCTGAAAAGTCAACTGTAAAGTTAAATTCTGAATTTAGCTTTTCAATTTTTTATCACTGACTTCACACTAAAATATGGAAGTCATGCACCCACGGAAATCTTTTGGTTCCTGATGTTAATAATAGTCTGTAATAATAATTCCCAAGGATTGAATCCCACTTTGTGCCAGATACTTGATACTTATAAAGTCATACATCACTCTCAAGCAACCCTCTTTTATTCCTGTTAAAAAAGAAGGAGACTCAGAAGATGATGTAGACTGCCCATTATCTCCCTGTAACGGCTGGTGGGACAAGGTTTGGAAACACAATCAGGTTGACCTTTAGGGTAGTGAAGTCTGAGCTTCAGGGACCCTCACTCACACAGCCTCCTCCAAGGCCCTGGGAGGTGCCCCAGAAATATGTTTACAAGACAGTGTGGCCAACTTCTTAGTTTGCCTGGGACTGAAGTATTTATTGGGGTACAGGGCTTTCTGCGCTTAAACTGGGACTGTCCTGGCAAATTGGAATATTATTATAAAAGGCCATATATATATATTTTTTTAATTTTTAAATTAACATATAATATATTATTAGCCCCAGGGGTACAGGTCTGTGAGTCGCCAGGTTTACACACTTCACAGCACTCACCATAGCACACACCCTCCCCAGTGTCCACGACCCAACCACCCTCTCCCTCCCCACCTCCCCCCAAGCAACCTTCAGTTTGTTTTGTGAGATTAAGAGTCTCTTATGGTTTGTCTCCCTCCCGATCCCATCTTGTTTCATTTTTTCCTTTCCTACCCCCCAAACCCCCACGTTGCCTCTCAACTTCCTCATATCAGGGGGATCATATGGTAATTATCTTTCTCTGATTGACTTATTTCGCTCAGTATAATACCCTCTAGTTCCATCCACGTCGTCGCAAATGGCAAGATTTCACTTCTTCTGATGGCTGCATAGTATTCCATTGTATATATATATCACAATTTCTTTATCAATTCATCTGTTGATGGACATCTAGGTTCTTTCCATTGTTTGGTCATTGTAGACATTGCTGCTATAAACATTCGGGTGCACGTGCCCCTTCGGATCACTACATTTGTGTCTT
Source organism: Mustela erminea (assembly GCF_009829155.1). Lineage (NCBI taxonomy): Eukaryota > Metazoa > Chordata > Mammalia > Carnivora > Mustelidae > Mustela > Mustela erminea. The sequence continues at coordinate 135,941,107 of NC_045619.1, forward strand.
TAGGGTAAATACCCAGTAGTGCGATTGCTGGGTTGTAGGGTTGCTCTAGTTTCAACTTTTCGAGGAACTTCCATACTGTTTTCCAGAGTAAAAGGCCATATATTTTCTAAAAAAATATTAAAAAGTGAGATATCCAGTGATCACAGTGGACTCAAACAGCTGTCTTCTCCCACTTGTATTTCCTTCTCCTTTGTCTCACCTCCCCTTGTGTTCCTGGAATAGCCCCGTATATTTGGGTTCCAGCTAAAGGAAGATTGAGTTGCCATCAGTGGGATATATTGATGAGGTCTTCAGTGACTTCTGTAGATAGTTAATTGGTTTGCCAGTGATCCAAGATCGGGAATGGCTTCCAGGGCTAGTCCTATGCCCACTTGGCCAGCTCACCTAGGCCTGACAAGACGATGCTGGGGCAGAGGTCCAATCTTGGCGTGAATATATCCTAATTAGTACCCTGCACTGGGAGTATGTGGGGCGTGGAGGGAAAACAGGATCGAGAAGCTCTACTGTAGAAAATTCTTCCAAATTTCAAAGCTCTTCTAGGAAAGGAACTTGAAAGGGTTCTCTCAAATACAGCATGTCCTCTCTCTGCTGCCTCGCTTGGGCACACTTCCCATTCCTTTCCATGCTTAAAGTCTGTTCCTCTGAGAACTCTGGAACATTTATCGACAGATCATCGACAGATCGACAAACGGAAAGTTTGAAGAAAAAATATACGTTATAGATGCGATTATGAGAAATAGGAGAAGAAAATCTCTTAGAGAAACAGACAGATGGAAGAGACCCAGGCATAGACTCTAGTTGTGGACACGTAGATCAGACACTGAAATATGCATCAGGCGCTCTGCTTCTCCCTAATGAGTGTGGCCTCCATCGTTTGATTCATTGCCAGTAGATTGTACTCTGATACTTCTTTTTATGACAAGCTCTATTTCTGTGTGCATGCTCTACTCAGGTGAGCCGTTTGGCATGGCTGGGAAATTAGATATTCTCACTAATCTAATCTATATTCAGGAATAATAAAATAAGTTATTTGGGGGCTACATTTAAGAACTGAAATTAACTTCAAGAATCATGTAACACTACCCGCTTATTTTATGGACACAGATATGGAGGACAAGGAAAACAAATGTTCTTGCAGTGTTTAAAGCTCCTCTGGAATCAGTGACGGGCCTGTTTAAATATTTTCCCCATAAATTTAAATAAAATTAAATATACATAATGGCAAAAATATCATACTTATGCTCCTTTTAAAATGATTTTGAAATAACTTTGGGATCTTCATGCCTGAGATTCATCTTAAGGAATACAAGTCCACGTGACGTTTAAATGCACATGAATCGTACCTCTCCAGCGAAAGGCAGGAGTCCTACATCTTTTTAAGATTTCCTTTTCACTTCTCTAAGGAGCGTTTTACCACCACCGATCTGAGTTGCAGACCAAACTCATCAACTGTACGTTCAATATTAATACTATTAGTATCGATGATAGTGACTATTTATTGAATATGTACAATGTCCTCGTCATGAAGCTTTCTGTGATTTATTCACTCATGACAACAACCCGGTAAGTGGCATGAATTAAAAAGTGAGGGGGCGCCCGGGTGGCTCATCAGTGAAGCGTCTGGCTCTAATCTCAGCTCAGGTCTTGATCTCAGGGTGGTGAGTTCAAGCCCCGTGTTGGGCGCCATGCTGGGTGTGGAGTCTACTTAAAAGAAATGTTAAAACGTGGGAAGACTGGATCTAGGAGCAATGGTCTTGCCTTGGATGCATAGCTGGGAAGTAGTCTAGATGGGGTCTCAATTCCTATCTTTCTGTGTTGACTGTCTGATGCTCTTTTTTTAAAGTGAAGAAAACGGTCCAGAAGACAAGTACTTCTGGAAGTAACTTCCAGAAGACAAGTACTCTGTTCCACCACTGCCTGGTATTTTCTTTGTTATTTCCATTGCTAAGTCAATGACCCCCATTATAAGTTTCTTTTTGTGGGGAGTTTGGGGGTGGCTTCTCCAGTTCCAACCTGCCTCCTGAAGTATGGCCCCTTTCACACCATCTGGAGGTTACCTATTTGTACAGGTACGTTCCTTCTTCTGTGCCTTCTGAGTCATCTCGGGGTTGTAAGTTTGTGGTGCTGAATGTTGTATGGATATACTAAATAAACCCCTTATTGAAAGTAGGACTGTTGGTGGCAGTATTCTGAAGGGTAATCTTTCTAAATAATTTTCTCTTCGGAAGTGTTGTTTTGACAAGCAAAGATCCTCAAATATGGACTAACCACATTTTATCTCTTATTTTACATTTCACACTGCATTTAAAAATACCAGTTTCCATATTTCCATAACAGATGCTGGAGAAGTTTTCTATCTACAACTTTCAGAAGGGAATGTCATTTATGTTAGATCCTCATTTCTTCCCACTTTATATAATTATGTCATCTTTTCTATTAATTATGTGTGTACAATATAACGGAACCATCAGCTCAATAACATTAGTCATAGAAACTTGGAAAATTAGTATGTACTTGAATGACCATGCTAATCTGGCAATTTATGTCAAATCTGTTCTATATTGGTTAAGAAGATAGTGACTGAAGTTACTTAGGGATGTGTGTGTGTGTGTGTGTGTGTGTGTGTGTGTATAATTTTGTGCACCCATCTTTGTCTCCTTAGCATTTAAACCAACTTTAGAAAGAGATTTTCCACTGGAGGAAAACTTCCAGGTGTGGACCACTACAGTATTTAATGTTCAGTCAAACTTGCCCTTTTGGAAATGGGATGGAGATTGGGAGCAAGGTTCAGATAATTTTTAAAGATGTATACCATGTGGCATTTTAGTAGGGGAAGCAATGTTTCTTGGGACATACTAGTAGACATTCTATTCAGGATAATACTAGTAGACATACTATTCAGGATAATCTGAGGGACTTAGAACAACAAAAGCTTATTTTCCTTCATGCATGATGGCCTCAGGTTAACTAAGGACCCTGCTCATTACAAGTAACCTAGGGTTCATCTTAACAAACAGCTGGCATGAACGTTGAGAGTGGGGAGAACATACTCTGCCGGATCTCACACCAGTAACTAGAGGGTCCAGCCTAGAAGTGACCCGGATTACTTCCCTTTACAACTGACTGGTAGAAGTACATGTCACGCGGCCCCACTGAACTTTTTCGGGACCAAGAGTCCGACCCTCCCAAGTATCTGTAATGCACAGAGGCAAAATTATTTTACAAACAGGATTAACAGTGTTCCTGTGGGGTATATTTTAACCTTCCTTCTTTTGATCTCTACATCTAGCCATCTGTACATTACCTCAACCTGTGTTTTTTTGGTCCCTAGTATGTGCAAATTACTGTGCTAAGTGCTGGGGCACAGAATGATGGACCCACTCTTGGTTCCCGAGATTGGCGGATGGAGTGGAGCAAGAAAGCAGAATATTTACAAAAAATTGAAGAAGTCCCCTAATAAAGATCATTGATGTTGAACTGTTCCAATATTTTTATAATCACAGGATGTGGCACTTTTCCTATTTTAACCTATAGGTGATGCTGAAGATTTATAAACCATCAAGTGTTTTCTGCTGCTTATAATCCATTACTCATCCCAGGCATCAATGTTGAAAAAGGTTTGTGTCTATCTACTTTTCCAGCTATGGATATTGTAAGTCTGAGACCCACCAGGAATAACCAATACAGTTGGGAGTATAAGAGAAGATTAATTTTGCTTTGTTTTACTAACCAAGTAGTAATGCACAGCTTTCATGGTAGTAACAATAAGCTTATCATCAATAATTATGTTGGTTATTTTTATACTTATCTTGAAGGTTCTTCTATAATTCTACAATGCCGTCACTTCTTGGGAGAATTAATTGCAACTAGAAATATGTTGGAACCTGTGGTTTTTCTGGCTTGTTGCTTTCTAAGAAGAGAACCACCAGACAAATCTCACTCAAAGAGGCCCTGGTGAGGAGGCACAGGGCTTAGCCAATCTAGACTAATGTATACTCCTTCAAATCAGAGAATTAAATATTTGATTGGCTTTATTTCTTTTATCATCACTAGTCTAGTTAATTTGGATTTTAAAAAGTTAAGGACTTGACAGTATACTTGTCTGCTAAAGAGAGGGCACAGCTAAGGTCTTAGAACATCTGGTCAAAAGATTGGATCCTCCTCTCCCGTGAAGCCTGGGATTTTTAGCTGGTATCCTCAGTTTGTCTGCGTAATTTTTTCCCCCACAAATTGGTATTTAAACCTCAAAACCTTTAGCTAACTACATCTGTCATTGATATTTTATTGTTTAATTTTCTTTTTATGGAGCCAAATTACATCTCTCCCACATACAGCCGGCACTTTACATGTCTAATTTGTCGACATGTTCTATAATGATAATTTCATTGATTTAGAAAGTGACATTATGAGCAACATATGTTCAGTTTAGCAGTAGACCTTGTTATGGCAATCAATTTTTTTCCCCTCCAGAACTCAACTATATTCCACATTTAGAGGCGGCAAAATAATTTAACCAGTTCATGTTCTTATGGTTTAAAAAAAAGAGAAAGAAACCTGCTTTCCTATGAGAATGCATTTTCACTTGGTGCAGTTTGCAGTGTTCATATATTATCACTGTATACCAGAGGCAGGTGAAGGGAAATAAAGCCATAAAGGCTTTTAATAAAATGGAAAATGACAGAGAAAAAAAATATTTCACGAAATTCCTTTGACTGTCTTCTACTCTTTCCTGTTCACCCCTCAATCTTAATCAACAGTTCTGCAAATATCTGCCAGAGCAGCAGGTACAAAGCCAAGCACTGGGTTTCCCTGGATGCTTTCATGCCCCTTTCATGCTCTTGTGTGAATTTTTTTCCTTATCCCTATACTTAATAGAAATAAACAAAAAAAATCTCATATTTCAAGATCCAGCTCAAAGATCACCTCTGCTCAGAGGCTCTCCCCAACCTTCTTCTCCCAACCCAAGTCAGCACAAATCATGCCCTCTCCACCTGCTGTGCGTGTACGTGACCCCCCCTCCTCACCCTCCTGTAAGCGACTTGGGGGAGGATCTTATTCATCTTTGTGTCCCTAGCAGCTGAGTGCCTGGCTTATTGTAGTGCTCAATAAAAATGAATTGGATTACGTAGAAAATATTTTCCATTTGACAAAGTTATTGTACACCAGGAAGGAATCTTTAAGATGGCATCCTGTTTTTCTTCATCAAGCAATCAAGGGCAAGTGTTCTGTGTTGTTGCTGATGGTGATTTATAAAGCCGGTGAGTTTAGTTCAATATAAAGAAAAAGTGGAGTAGTTTAGAAATGATGTGGGAAAGAGCTGAAAAGAGTATGAAAACCTCTAATAATCCTAGAATAGGTGACTACATAAAAAAGGAAATGTGGCATAGGAAAACAGAAGCAAGTTGGGTTAACTCTTATATAGACCATATTTTTGCCCCAAATAATTTTCAGGCTTCAACTTAAAGTAGATGTTAGTCTCCTACAGCATTGAGATCTACCCTTATGTAATTATGAAAGCCAATATAGCATTATTCTTAATTATAAAAGACCAAATTCTGTTTTGTATAAGATGCTTATAAAAGTAGGAAACTGGGTAAATACATTAGAAAAAAATTTTAAATAACACTAAAACAGAAAATCTGTTTTCAAAGTTTATGACCAAAGTGGAATAAACACATCCATTTCTTCTGTTAAGTACAGATAAACAGTTGGGATATCATGCCTATGAAGCTCACATGAAAAGATGCGGAAAGGTGGTGAGACAAAGACAGCCCAATGAGGCTCCCTGGGACCTGGTTGAAGGCAGGGTGGCGAATTCCCTGGGTTTTCTTTGTGCCTCAAGTATCCCCAAGTGGGGACCATAGAAGATGACAACCTAGGCACTTCAATGATTATAGACAAAAGATGTCAGAAGAAACGTTGGCTCTACCAAGAAAGGGATGTGAACCCACAAGACAGAAAACTTGCAGACAATAACCAACCAAATGCATTGGGAAAACTCCAGAGTCCTACTTGCAGCCCCGGATGTCAGTTCTGTGCTTTCTTCCCTGAGGAATGATCACATCTGGTGTACATCACTTACTGGCGATAACATCTCACCAAGAGAACCACCATCACATTCTGCATTTACCACGTGGGGACAGTGCTGCCCACAGAGGTTGTACCTTCAGTCCAAGTTGGCAAGCTCGTAAGTGGGAGAAATAAAAACGGAGACGGGTCCATCTGGCTCTAAGCCATGCTTCTACCATTCAGCGCACTGTCATAAAACTTCATCCAAGGTGGGAACACAACTTACGAGAGGTGAAATTTATTACAAGTAAGTTGGGATTTTCGCTGACTGTCCAAGGAGGACCAATAGCAGTGAATACACATTCCATAAGACCATAAGAAAGAAATCCTTGTGTTCTGCCCCCTTCAATCCTGTACTGCTATGCTATGGACTATCTAATAGCTACTACATTCCACCCCAGGTGACTGAATCGATCACTTTGACTGAGTTTGTTTATCACCATGTCAAACAGGAGAAGTACTCTATTCTCCTTTGATTAAAAAAAAAAATCCTACATATAAACATAAACACTTGCCAGTGGAGTTATTATTATTATTCCAGGTAGTGGCAGCAAATTAGAGACACTTTTCATTCAGATCCAGAAACAAAAATATTGATTTTTCGGTAATACAGGAAGAAAGTTACCCTTAGGGAATTTATAGTCGATAATTGAGCTATGAATTGGAATTCTGGTAAAAGCAAAAGTAAATCCAGGAATAATTCACAAAAGTTAGTGCTGAAATTGAACATGTTTTCAAAGCAGCATAAAACTAGAATTGAAAAGTATTTACACTAACCAGGATGAAACATTTCAAGCAGAGCTGCCATATGTATGTATGTATTCATTTGTTTATTTATAAGTAGGCCCCATGTCCAGCATGGAGCCCAATGCAGGGTTTGAACTCATGACCCAGAGATCAAGACCTGAGCTGAGATCAAGAGTCAGAGGCTTAACTGAATGAGCCACCCAGGTGGCCCTTGTACATTTTAGAATTGAGCTAAAAATCGTACTCCCTTTGGAGTTTTCTGAATTTGTATGAAAATTGTTGTCACTTAAAAACATCCCAATAGACAGACACAAAGTCAATTCCATTGGGCCATCTGGAGTCATTTATACAGAAACTCACAGGCTAGAAACGTGTAGAGGAGGTGAGGATTTGAGAGAGTTGAACGGTTAATACCTTTTCAGTAGGAATGCCAGGCTGAAGAGTGAACCCACAACACCCCCTTCACTGCAGTTGCAATGTTGGTCTACCTTGCACCTGAAATCACAAAGCAGTCAAACAACCCATGATTAAACTTGAAGTTCAATTTTTAGTTGAGAAAACTGAAGCCAAGAGAAGGGAAATGACCCAAATTTGTACAACCTAGCAGAGATGACCCTGGGATTAAAAACGTGTCGTGTTTAGTACATGGGCGTTCCTGGTTTTGTTTTCCATTGGTTTTCACTAAAATTAAAAGGAACAGAGCTTTTATTGAAAATGCACAGAGGTGAGTTACAATGGTTGTATACAAGAAAGGAGTCTCAGCTTCTCTGCAGCTCTAAGTCAGCCATCACAGGACTGGGCTTGAGACCCAAATGTGAGGAACTCAAATTTTCATTTACTGACTATGTCAATCACTGAGTCTAGGTGGCTTTGATGTAGGGTTACTGGCCCTTCAAAGATTAAATATGGTGTTTGCTTAAAAAACAGAAAAGAAAAAAAAAGCCATAGTCCTTGGAACATTGAAAAAATTAAATTAAATTAAATTAATTTAAAAAAAGAAAAAAGAAAGCCATACAATGGCTTCCGTGACAATGATATTTAAAGGAACTATTCAACCAAGTTGTAAGAACACAGCCAATGAGATGTGATTTTTAGTGAGTATAATAAATCATTTTCAACTGCATTGGTGGTTCTTGGTATATATATAGAGAGATAGATAGATATCTCTATCTATCTCTATATATATAGCCACTTAGAATTTTCATCTCCTCCAGAATTCTCTTTCTCCTCCTCCCTAGGATGGCACACAGGTCCTTCCAGGAATTTGTGACTTGATTCTTTCAACCTTCCTAACATCGGTTCTCTCATCCATGTAAGTAATGTGGTTTTGTAAAAAAATGAGGGACTACGTAGCACTTTAGAAGGGTTCAACATGCTTCAAAACACTGGCTCACACCTCAAGGTAAATGGTAACTGCTGAACTCTTTGGAATTTCTGAAAGAATACCCAGCAACTCAAATGATAATCAAATGATAATTAACTAAGAGCTGAAAATGCATTTGCAATCCTCAAACACCAAGGAGTCTTGGGTCCAGCCACAACTTTTATGGATCTCTTTGAGTAGTTACTGGAAATTTTCTTTCTAGGAGGCTGGGACACTGGTTAGAAAACCTTTTAGACCAAAAGCTCTGGTATGTCAACTTGTCAAAAGCCAAGATATATTTGATCTTTTTTTGAGAGAGTGACCCTCACTTTATACACTCAACATACAATACTTCCCATTAAAACAACAATGAAAATAGCCATCATTGGGAAAGCATAGACCCAGGCTCATAGTCACATAATCAAAAGATGAATTTAGGAGGTGTTTATTGTTTCCAATGGACTTCAACTGCATTAAAAAGTCCTATTCCTCATAGATCCTGTGGAATTAAAATTCAGAGAAAAGACAAAACATGAGAATATCATAGTGCACATGGGTTCATAAGGAATCAGTTTTGTGGTGAAGACGTAAGCATTTCCTTTCAGAAGAATCAAAATAAGATTAATATCAACATCTGAAGTTGAGGAAGAGATCATTTCCTTGTCAAAACAGGAAGGGTCTCGCTTCATGATCTTTAACTTGTCCAGTCCCTAAATCTCAGTTGTTGTTACCTTGCCCAAGTCAAGATAGCCAAGAAGGTATTGTAAAAGGAAATGCTAAAGCGTGCTTCTGGAAATAGAGGGAGAACTTTTAGTTCACTCAAATCTTAATTTCTCTGGTCCTCATTGGATGGCTGGTCATGGCCGTTCAGGTGTCATTTATGGTTCATGCACAGCAGAATCTTTCCCTGTTGAAACTTGCATGTTGATGCCTTAGAAACGAGAAGCTACACAATTCTATTCTTGAAAATTTTTTTAATGACTTATTTATTTATTAGAGAGAGAGAGTATGAGCTCGAGAGGTGCATAGGGCAAAGGGAGAGCGAATCTCAAGAAGACTCTCTGCTGAGCATGGAACCTGACTCAGAGCTCGATCCCACAACCCGGAGATCATAATCTGAGCCGAAATCAAGAGTCCAACACAGGAGCCATCCAGGGGCCCTGACAAAATTATATTCTTGAAAAAAAAACCCTTTTAATCACAAAAATAATTTTGTTCTGAGAGGTTGGCTCTCAGTCAGAGTTGACAGGAAGGGGAGAAGAGCAGGGCTTTGTTTTCCATTTTGCATTTCAGGCTTTGAGGTACAGAACTAACGAATTTATTTTTGGGAACAAAGTTATTTAAGCTATGCAAATTTGTAGGAGCCTACAGGTATGTCGTACCCTTCAACTTCTTTCAAATATTTCTTACCATGAGCTATTCAAAGGCTGGAACTTTAAGAAGACTGCATTGTACAACTCATTTTACTATTTTAAAAATGTTTCCCTAAACTATGTCTTGTTTAATCATTGCAACAGCCTGCTCAATGGGCAGAGAAGACTCCATTTTCCTCCGTACTCATGGGGGGACGCTCATTCATTCATTCATGGAAGCCTGAACCTAGAGTGTGTGCTAGGGCTGTGGCGCCCCCAGAGAAGACAGCATTTACCAGAAGTAATGCAAGAGAAAGGAGCCAGGGCAGGAGGGATGCTGCTGTTGGCTCGAACCGACTGTGGTTAGTGATTTTTGGAGAGGAGACAAATAGGCAACGAGAGGGGAATACTATTAGCTTATCTCGAGTGAATTTTGAAAAGGTGATAGATACATCTGTTGTCTATGAGAAATGCAGATTCTTGACAGAGATTAAAATTTAATTCAAGAAAATATTCACGGTGCTCCACTTTCAAAAGACGATGCTAAGAAGGATCAGGAGACATAGTATTGATAAGCAGAAGAAGCCTCAGTGAGGGTGAAACACTGATGTATTATTTTGCTCCAAAACTTTCACTTGGTAAACATTAATCAAACAGAGCAAATAGTAGCTTTGAGTTCTACCGATTACTTTTCCTAAACAGACACTAAATATTTGATGGTAGGGTATAGATGGCTGTTAAATTCCGAGGGAGATTTCCATGTAGATTAACGGGGGTAAAATGCATTAAGCGTGGGTAAACAAATGATTAATATTTCAAGCTAGATCCACTTGGCTACTTTTAAAGATTGACCTTACCCTACTTCAAGACCTCCTCCCAAACCAAGTGTTTGGCTTCTCTTTTCCGAATGGCTCCTGAACAACTTTTCATCAACTGCAGTTGTATGTGACATTAAGGTTCTGAATTTAAAATAAGATATGCTTTTAAAAACTCATAAAATGCAAATGTTTATAGTCTCTGAGCAGAAGTTGCAATCTGTGCGAGAGTGCTTTACCCACACTAAATTGACTAAAGCATTACCTGTCTAACATGGCTTAATTATTTATTAATCTGTGTTACCAGGCAGAACATTTTGTTTTACATCTGGAGGCATGGTTTAAATGATAGTTTCAGGATTTGCATTCGTGTTTGTCCCAACTGGCTTTCTTTTTTTTTTTTTTTTTTTTTAAAGATTTTATTTATTTATTTGGCAGAGAGAGAGATCACAAGTAGGTGGAGAGTCAGGCAGAGAGAGAGAGAGAGAGAAGCAGGCTCCCGCTGAGCAAAGAGCCCGATGAGGGGCTCGATCCCAGGACACTGAGATCATGACCTGAGCCGAAGGCAGCGGCTTAATCCACTGAGCCACCCAGGCACCCCCCAACTGGCTTTCTTAAGATGTTATTTCTGCTCACTTTATTGGGCACAAGATGCTGAATTCAGTTGTGGCGAGGGAGCCTATCAGTAGGTTTGCAAACTCATCTCAGGCAAGAACCCAGCCAGGTTACATGCAAGAGTTGCTCATGGGTATTACTTGGGTCTTACACAGTGGAGGCTCTGCAGCATCCGGGGACGAGTGTGCGTTTTTGTGCCCAAGATTTGAATTCACACTGCTACTCATCACCGGGGTGAGCTGGGCAATCTATTGAACCTCTCCAAGCCCATGTCTTTCTCTCTAGGCCAGGGGCAACATGCAATCCCAATTTTGAGAATGAGAAATAATAATAATAATCATGCAACTTTGAGAATGAGAAATAATACATGCAAAGAGTCTTGTGTGGTACCCAGCTCATGATAAGTTTTCAATAAATTGTAACTATTAAAAAAAAAAACAACAAATCACTTGAGTCTTGATCAAATCACTAGACTCATGATTAAACAGTTGTGTTGGACAGGTATGCCTGGGTGGTTCAGTCAGTAAAGAATCCTACCCTTGATCTCAGCTCAGGTCTTGATCTCAGCGTGGTGAGTTCAAGCCCTGCCTTGGGTTCCACAGTGGATGTGGAGCCTACTTATATTAAAAAAACAGAAAAGTTATGTTGGATGAAGAAGTTTAGATGGGCAGACCTCTTAAGCTTCTCAAATTATCTCCAAATTTCTCTATTTTTTAACCAAGAACGTCCAGTCAACATTTACTACATACATATTACATACAATTATTCCAACATTTGCCACTACCCCGTACACATAATGCATGTATGTGGAGTACCCTTCACTATATCATATATACATAATGGAGGATAATCTAATCTTTGGCATTTTCCCTTTCTTCTCAAAACCCTTATGCCCCAGATTCTGTACCATGGGTTCTCTTTATGCAGGGGAACAGGTGCAGGTAGAGAAATGAATTAGGGAAGAGATGTACTATCTAAAGAAACTGTCCTATTCGTTTTTATCTGCTTTACATAAGTGATCTCACGTAATAATTTCTACGACCAATTTGTGGGCATTCTGAGAGAGGGTGCAGGCAGCGAGGACCCCCTTGAGGCAATGGATATTGATGGCGGCCTCAAAGCAGCTGGGAGGAAGCAGACAAGGTAATTGAGGCCATTGACGAGGGTAACGGTCTTTTGTATTTGCCTGGCTTTCTATATAGCTAATACAGTCAGGTTTTTAAATTTGTTTATTTCACTAAACTACTATAAGATAAGTAGTATCGTTATCATCCCTACTTCTAAATGAGTTATCTGCCAGATGCCCTGCCCAGTGGTAAGTCAGAGTTGGAGCCTCCAGGGCCTCTGACTCCAACCCAGCACTCACCATCACATTTTCCTATCTTGCTTCATGAAAAGAAGCCCATCTGATTCACTCCATTGTATTCAGTGATAGCCTTTTCGGACTGAATGAGAAATCATGAACTTTAGGCAGACGAAGGGGCCAATAACAAGTCGGTACCTGTGACTTACTGGATGCTGTCACTGGACTGAAAACTCCTTCTGTCCTTGTCATGTTTGGTTATATGTTGCTCTGACCCCCACCGCCAAAATTAGAATCAATAGCGAACGTTTATTGGTGCTTGCTACGTGCTGGAAGCTGAGCTCTTCTGCCTCTATCAATCTTTATAATCACCCTATGGAATAGCTACTATTTTAATTCCTCCCCTTACAGATTAGAAGAGGCACAGAAAGGGTAAGGTCACACAGGTAGGTCAAGGTCAAGAAAGAAGCCCAGATAATTTGGCTCCAGTGCTATTATGCGGTTCATAGAGTTGAAGGGAGAACTTGACCACTTGTCACATAACTTACGGAAGCAATATAAAGCTTCCAGTAACTAGTTATCCTGGAGAGAATCAATGGGGACACTTCAGTAATTATTTATCTTTGCTTCTTAAAAATGTTCGGGCTAAAGAAGTCTGGAGTGTTGGGAGAGAGGGCAGTGGGTTCACTAGCATAGGGCAACAAGTTCACTGCCATTGATGGGAAACCTGCTGGTCTGGCTCTTTCCCTAGGTATGAGGAGGGCACAACAGCTGTGCAGAGTGTGCTGTTGCGTGGCCTGACTTGGGTCAGCTCGCTGGAGGAGACCGCCTCATCACACCTAGGTTTCAGCTAAACTGTTGAGCTGGGGGGGTGGAAAACCTCCTATGTAGCTGTTTGTTCATTAAGTGAATTGAGGGAAGGAAAACAAACCTATTTCCCTGGAGCAAGGAGCCGTCGAGTTCTTGCGTGACGATGACTGTGTTTGCTACGGCATGTTGTCAGCACTCCAGCTCTGTTTGCACACTGAACATTGTGTTAATTGTGCAAACACAGCGAGGCAGAGCTGTTCCTGTCCCATCTCTGAAGTCTCTGCAAACACGACCAGCTGGCGTGCAGGGGTGTCCATGTTTGTATCCCCCTTGGCATGGTGGGGTCTGACGGTGAAACTCACTCTGGAACCAGCCCAGGGAAAGAGGGAGAAAGACCAACTGGAATGGGCATGAAAAAAGCAGAACAAAATTGCCCAGGAGTGTGGTGTTACAGCAAAGTATAGTGTGACAGGGTCGTCCTCATGATCTACGCTGCGGGCATGTCACGTTTTCCATCCCATGAAAATGACCTTAAATAATCTTGGACTTGCAGGTAGTGAAGTCACCAGAAGGACAAAAGAATGACAGATGACGTACCTTTGGTTCAATTTTCCTAGTGCTCTTTGGCTTCCTGTTCAGGACAAGATAGCATCCACTTTTTGAAATACGACTCTCAGATGTGTTTGTTTAAGACCAGAGGAATTTAAAGAAACTCGGATTGGTTTGTTAGACAAGAAAACATTTCTAAGTTGCCTCTTCTCCCTCTGAGACTTCATTTCTTATATTCTAGGGATAAAAATGATCTTCTCTCCCTGTCTTTAATACCAAATACAAAGCCACAGAACTTGAATGAATGCTTCTTGTCACCGGAAGAGAATAATCATGGTTCATGAATTTGACAGTAGAGCCTCAGTAGGAACTAGGATTCTGCTGTTATTTTAATTGTTTATAAAACATTTAGGAACCCTGGGGGTAAAGCGGGGGTGAGGAAAGTTTTCCTAGCAAATTAATACCCACAAAGACCCTAAGCTAGAGCGTAGCATTCCCTCTGGAGAAGACTGGGGATAAATCTATTAGAACGTACTCCGGTGGATGAAACAGAACATCCTGTCACTTCTGCTCTCTTCCTTCAAATGACCATGATTCCTTTTTGCTCTTCTCCCTTCCCTCTCTCTCTTTGGTTTTAATTTAAATCCTCACATAAAATGGTGAGTCATTCTCTTCATTCTTTCTGCATTTTACTTCCTACAGGTCAAGCTAGGACGTAAAAGGTAGTGAAAACTCTCAACTTGGGAGGCACGAGGTTAACTATTTTATACATAAAATGGTTCATTCCCATTTACATGAAAGGAGAGAACCAAATATAAATTTATTCTTCACATAATGGGCTGAAATTTTCTTTCATGAATAAAAGTAATGGCCTATAAAGTAGTTTAAAAAGCCATTCAAGAGGCTGTTTTGATTAGGTGTCTGTATTTGACTAAGATACATTATTTTCTTAATAAGTTTCATTGCCTTTGGTGACTCCTCTCTCAAAGGGGGGGAAAAAAACCCTAGTAAATTAAAGGGACATGCTAGCACATTAAAAAAAGTTCCAATGGCAGGACACAAATTATTTTATTACCACACCAACTGAGCCACTGATACTTCGCAATTCATGAACAAATTTTCCATTACTATAGAGTCATGCTTTTATTGACTGTTATAAAATCATCATTTGTATCTTTTTTTATCCTGCTGTGTTCCTATTTTATTGGAAAAGTCCTATAACAGGTATAACATCGGCTCAGATTACCAAGAAATCTATAAAATAGCTTCCTGCTACTACCTTTGGTACGGACTGAAAGAATACATTATGATCCCACTGAGTCTCTGATAAAAACTGTGATTCACAAGCCCACATGATTTATCCTTATCTGTTAGACATCCAGGCTTTATCTGCTCTATTAAATTATGGGAGCATTTCACTGGTATTGATTAGCTGTGTTAGGCATAATTATAGCACCTGGGTCATGAAATTTAGGTACAAACTTTAGGCATGGTGATAAAAACAAAACAAAACAAAACAAAAGCCAAAAATGCTTCAGTGAAAAGGAGAGTTGCAAAGGCAGGTGATTCTTGCACATGCTTTGTTTGAAACTCTCCACTTTGGTCTCTGATATTCCAATACGCTGATTACTTAGGGTTAAAATAAAAACCAAGAGGAGAGCATGACCATAAGTTGAAAGTAGCTCTATTGGCTCATTTTTTTTAATTGCAAAAAATGAAAGAGAAGAAAACTGAAGGAATTCATTTTTAAGGATCAGTTTCAATAATTTTTACAAAGAGTGTGTCTAATATGCCAGAACTGTCATCAACTATTTGATCTGCATCTTTTGAATATTAGTAGATGAGCATTATTGGTCAAATTGCTCTCGAGTCCCAGTGGTGATAGAATTTCTATCTGTGATTGTATTTATAGGCCAGCTAGGAAAATCAGCTGGATACATTCTCATTTCCTTCTACACGGTTTTGCGGGATGTTCACAGAGAACTTTTCTGGCGAGGGGGATGAGGTTTGTTTTTAGAGTACAGAGCACTTCCGCTGACTTCAAAACTCACACGGCAGAGGGAGTGATCCTTCCTAACAAATGAAAACATGCCAGAAGGTTCCATCTTTCCTGGACATGATGGAAAGACTTTCTAATCATCTAGCGCTCATCATGCAAAAGGCACACCAGGTTAAATAGGACCGGTTTTACTAGCTTTGTGTGTAGCTGGCTTTCAGGTTCTCAAAGGGCTTTCAGAAGCTCAGCGCTTCTTATCCTTACCGCAATCCTATAGGGCAAGCAGATAGAGGGATTACTTCACTGGTGAGGAAAAGGTTGGTTATGTAACGGCATCAAAACTTGGTCTCACCACCAGCTCTTCTGCCAGAGATTTTGGCTCATGTGTCAGGAATATTTGGTTTCACAGAAAAATGCTATAGTAAACTACACCCATGATCTGATCCCACATGTAATGGAACATAGATTAATAAAGGGAACTGATTTGAACCTTTTCTTTTCCTTATAAAGGTAGTGTGCAGTAAATATTATAAACAAGACTTCCACAAAGGAATAGAAAATATCCTACGGTTAAGAACAATATTCAGGGACTTCAAAGTAAACGGTAGTTACTGAACACCGAGCACAAGAATTTTGGTATATGAAAACTTATTTCATATATGCAATTTGATCGACGAGCATATGGGTTAAGGCTGGACTGTTGAAAATTCTATGGAGATAGTGTAGAACAAGGATATTTTTGTTCCAGTTACTGAAAGGGCAAAGGGTCCATTTTTTCTCCTTCACGGCTTTTGATTAACTACCAATGTCCTGTTTTATATTGTGTTTTTGTTCTTTAAAATGATCCATGAAGTTCTTAAAATGTTAATTTACTTTCCTATCGACACATTTAATGATTTCAGAGTCGCTTTATTTTTATTTCTGATAGCTCTTGAATTGGTTATAACTTCTAGAATGTGAACTTTAAATTTCCTTCTTTCTGTCATTCTTGGTCCAGTAATAATCTCTAAGCAAACACTTAAAAACACAAGAGAGCTCTCTATGAAGTCATCCAGTGATGAATCTTTCATATGGTAGAAATAAATGCCCTTTGTAACATAAACTATTTCCAATAAGTCAGATATTTTGGACTACATGGCTTTTTAAACATTTATGTTGGTAGGGTGCATGGATGAGAAGGGGAAGGGCACACTGTAGATCTAAGCTAACATAATTATTTGTCAATTAAAATGTAAGCATGTGGATGCAAAAGGAAGTATTTCACCATGCCCGCTTTTATATTTTGGAGAAGTCATTTTCCCTATGATTAAAAGATATCCCTTGTAAGGAACTCATCAAAAATTCCCTGTCCTTCCAGCACCGAAATGATTGCAATTCTGTCAACATGTCGAACGGGCATATATAACCTTCTTTTATTGTGTCAGCCTACAGGCATCCTTGATCTCAATTGGTGTGAATTTCATTTAATTGCCAAACTGTGGGAAGATGCAAGGTAGATTCTGGTTTTTATCCCTAGTTCACACTTTATTTCCCTCTTGAAGCTGAACATGTCTAACCAGCAGAGCTCCCTGATTCTGATGGCTAGCCTCTAATTAGTTATAATTCAGCTGCCATCCTGCCTTAAGTTTCAGGTCAGTATTCGTAATTGTACCACGTGCTTTCTTTATTTTTCCAAATGGAAATTTCTTTTACCAGGGATCGTGCTGATGATGTTGGCGATCACAAAGTAATTATAGACAAAATAATAGTGGTATAAATGCAAAAAGGAAAAAATGAGCCCCAGAAAGTTGCCTCAACTCAACAGTTGCTCTTGAAGGAAATTTCATATTTTCTAGTGGCCAAAAAACTGATTTGTTTTGTGGGGGGAAGGCGGTTATATTTTTAATTACCACCCAAACATTGTCTGAAAGTAGAGTCTTACATAGATCTCATTGCTCTAAATGCACGTATAGCCATATTTTCCTTTGGTGCTAGCTTGATTGATTCACAATGACTCATTCTTTCTGTCCTTGATGAGATGGCATAAGAATCCTGGCGTCATTGGGCCTCGGAGGTAAGTAAAAACACAAAAACAGAATTGCATGACACACCGGAGTTTGAAGCAAGATATTTGGATCAGGAGTTCACCTGATTAGTTCGTATTTGGGCCTTATAATCATTGAAGGGTAGTTTGGGATTATCCACAAATCTCAAGATGGATAAATGCACTCTCATGGGAGACAGGCACTAGAAAGAGCAAGCAGTGAGGTTTTTACACAGCATTTAACTTATCAGGTGTCCCCCCCCCCACACACACACATTTGGATTCCAGCTAGATATCCCACAGGTATTTATTTAGCTTCTCTATGTGTCAGGCACTGTTCTAGGCTCCAGGGATAGAGCAATAAACAACATAGAGTAATTTCCTGCAAGGGGCATGTATTCTAGCCATGAGGACAGACAAGAGACACACTGCAAATAAATCATTTCAGAAACACATGCTGTGATTAAGCTAAAAGAATTGACTGTTTCACATGAATGACCGGGTGGGACAGCTCCACCAGATAATGGGGGTGTCTTCAGGAGTAACCACTGGAGTTGGGATCTTAATGATAAGAAGAGAGCACCTTGGAAGGATTGGGGAACGAATCTCACAAACACAAGAATAATGGGCAGAAAAGCCCTTGCAATCAAAACAAACCAGATGTTCTATGACAGAAGGTCAGTGTGACATCTGTGCAGCAAGTGAGGCAAGGATGGTGGGAAGCAAGGGCCAGATTTTGGACGTCTTATAGTTTTTAATAAGGGTTGTTTTTCCCCCCAAGTTTAATGGGAAGCAGAGAATTTAAAGCTTTAGAAATACTTTGTTGACAGAGCAGTGATTCAAAGACGATTGCATTGGTCCTGGGGAGAGATGCCAGTGCTTGGCACTAAGGTATAAGAGTGAAGAAGATAAGCAGTGGTTGGATTTGGGATGTATTTTGGCGGGCTGGACATGAATGTGAAGCAAAGCCCGAATGACTCGTAGTTTTGGGAGGGGGTTACGTCTGTGAGTAGGTTAATAAGTAGAAGTGAATACGGAAATCAATAGTTGAACCTTGGCCATGTTCAGTGTAAGATTCCCATCGGGCATCCACATGAAGATGGCCAAGGAGGAGCTGGATAAAAGAAGACAGAACTCAGCGGAGGGGTCCAGGCTGCGGAAATAGACTCCTGATACATGGGTTGCATTGGAAACGGTGGAACCGGATGAGATCACACAGGAGGAGTGGGCCTAAGGTGGAGAGGGCTGAGGGCAGGGTCCTGTAAACTTTGAAACAGTTCATAAGTTTTATAGAAAGATCCAGTAAAGAAGCTTAGAAAAAAAAAAACGTAATGTAAGAGGAGAATGAGGCAAATGTCGAGCATAGAAATCACGAGAATAAGACGATGAGAGAGGAAGAGTGTCCTCAGTCATGACAAGGGCTATTGAATGTTAAGTGGAGCTATCCAGTCGGAAAAATCCCTCCCTCTTGTGCGGAGGCAGACCTTCTCTGGCGGATTCACTCGCTGGGGAGCTATGACAGAAGCCTGAGTTGACCTGCCACCAGGTGACCGACACAGCTTTCCTGTTCTGATAGGTTAGTTCTTCATCTGTATATCCTACCCATCTCCATGAAACGTCATTAAACTACAGAGGCAAGCTAAAGTCTTTAGAAGGGAGAAAATTCAGAGGGAGAAAGGGCTCCTCAACTATTTTCTAAACAAGAAAATGAAGCCCTTGAGAAGCCGAGGACTATTTGAGCTGAATGCGGCTGTCATGGGCTCCTCATTGCAAACCAGAGGGAAACAGTTTGCTAATCTCTTGCGAGGAAAACAGATCGCAGGATACATACATTTGTACTCCCCTTTATCCTCAAGGTACACACGGTTAGTCATTATAATTAAGTCTGCGGTGTGCGAATTGGTGGGAATGCTAGCGGGTGTCTCTGGTCGGTGGAGGTGAGGATTGGATTCCGGACAGCCGGCAGCAGATACAACACCGTGACTCAGAAAGACAGCCCTGGGGCCAGGACATCACAATGTCTTTCATCTTTTTCTTAAGAAAAGAAAACCACGTATCACACAACAAAACTATAAATCCCATAGTGTCATAGTTCCCAACCTATGTGATTTCTTGGGTTAACTTAGAGCAACTGGGAGTATTGACAGAGAGAATCTGGAAAGGCCTCTGAGATACTCAATTTTATTTTATTTTTTTTTTAAATTTT
Source organism: Mustela erminea (assembly GCF_009829155.1). NCBI lineage: Eukaryota > Metazoa > Chordata > Mammalia > Carnivora > Mustelidae > Mustela > Mustela erminea. The sequence continues at coordinate 135,960,955 of NC_045619.1, forward strand.
TTCAATTTATTTATTTTCAGAAAAACAGAGAGTTAAAGATAACTCTCATTTTCTAAGCTCCTCTGCATCCTAGGGGAGGTGAGCTGTTTCCTTTTGTCCTATCTGACCACTGTTTAATGGGAAAGGGGCAAGACTCTGACTGAACATCTTATGTCCAAAGGAAACCAATTAACTCCGTTACATCCATCAAGAAATAAAGTTATCGTAAGAAATTTTAAAAATCAAGCACTCAGGTTTTTGTTTGTTTGTTTGTTTGTTTTTAATCCCAACAGTTAGGATCAATTTGTTATCTCTCACTCCTTTTACTGGCTCAGAATGCTACTGCTTGATATGTATTGGGAGTTCCTCATTTCCCCTCTATGTCACAACTGGGGGAGAAAGATCAGCCTCACCAAGGGAAGCTGATGGCTTGGTGCTTGGGCGAATAACACAGCTAATAACATTTGCATTGTCCATTCCTTCTCTTCGTGGCTTCTGTGGTTTCTGGCTCCATGCTGGGTCCCTTGACCCCGTAACGATGTTGTGACTAAGGATTCCACAATGCAGTCAGGAAAACTTACAGAGCCCTGCCTGCCACTTTTCAAGGACTCCACTCCTGTCACATTAAATGGATGGTTTAAGCAGCAAGAGAAAAACAGTTTTCTTGCTTGGGTTTGGGGCACAGGAACAGTACCCATTCAACAGAAAGATGGAGGCAAATGTACTTCTCAAAGTGAAATCTCCAGGCAGGTTAAAGTTGTTGCAGTCATAAATTGGGTGAAGAAACAGATTTGGAATAAGAGACTCCATCATCTGGAGATAATCAATGTCCTAGGCAAAAATTTCCCAAGACCAGGATTTCACATCTCTAAGTGGGAATAATCACATGGAAGCAAGAATCACTATTTAATGAGTGGACATCGCTTACTCCAGAAGCAAGAACTGAGCACATGCTGCATGTGTGGTACTGACTTAGAAGCATCTCTGAGTCCAGCAGAAGTCGGTTTCTGATCTGATGATATGATTAAGGAAAGAATCATTTGGTTGAAAATCAATTGCATTGGCTACCCGCTACCTGGTGAGCTTAAAATATGAAAAATAATTTTTTATTCCTTTCTGTTCCTCTCTTGGAATGACTTTAAATGTCAAATTTTGTCTCGGGAGCAGTAGGGGTTTCACCTGCAGACTCAGTGACACAAAAAGTCCACAAGAAATGCTAAAACGCACTAATGCAATCAGTAGAACGCTGTGGGCATTTCTGTGTCCTTCTAATGGAATACGGCTCTCATTCTCTTTCTTCAAAAGTGAAACAAATGGCATAAAACCGAGACATTGCTATTGTTCTATAACGGCGGAACCGTGGGGAGAATGATTGAACAAGATTGTACTCGCCGTCCATTTTAAAATGAAGTTTCACGCTGAGAGTTAACTATGGTTTTTCGCCTTTTCTTTGTTATCAGAGTTTTTCAACTTCCACACCCCTGACATTTTGGGTCAGACAGTTCTCTGTTGTGGGGACCGTACTGCGGGTTGCGGGGTGTTGAGCAGCGTCTCTGGCCTCCCCCGACCAGGTCTAGGAGCAGCCCTCCCGTGCAAGCCGAAGTGCCTCCATCTCCCGACGCTGCCTAAGGAACTTGGGGGGCACCGTCGTGCCCCTGTCCCCAGTCCCCATGGAGAGCCCATGCTGAATGTCAATGCCTGACAGACAGTGGATCCTGTGCGTCACTGCCGGCCAAGGTCGCCCAAGTTAAATCAAGAAATCACATGGACGGTTAGCGATGACACGGTGGCATTTATAGTTTTATTGTGTGATTCATGAGTGTCTTTGCTTAAGACGGAGCAGTTACTTCCTATTCTGTAACTTTTTGTGGGAAAGGAGTAGCATTCCTTAAACACGGGAATTTTGAGCAAGATCAGGGACAATAATTCAATGTGAAAGGGGGGGGGAGAGATCGAAAACCGCAAAGATGGAATTGTGAGAGGAAAGAACGCTACGAAATTAGAAAGAGATTTGGAAAAGGGACAGAAGAAACTGGAGATTTCTTTTCAAAGGAGTCCCCATACTGCAGGAGTACATTCCTTCTGAATGTTAATTACAGTCTTTACCTTGGCATTTTGCTCTCATATCAGGGAAGCAATTACTGGCCTAATTCAAATTCATAGCAGCCATTAACAATGAACAAACAGATACATTATTTTAATTCCATTTGCTGCTTCCTTTCTGCTGATGTATTGACCCATGAAGCTTTGACTGCATGTCCTGTAATTGGCATTTGGCAAAGAGCGCGATCATCATCATCCTTTTCATATACGGGTATTTATTAAGCCTATACTGCGCATATAATACCTTGCAAGGACAGGCAGCTTAAAGACCACAGGACAGAAATAGCCTTTGCTTTTCTGGAATTCATGTAATTATGCCTTCATTTTTTAGATAAAAATGTAGTCTGCATGTGTGCGTGTGTATGCTTGGAAGGGTCAAGGTGAATACCAGTATGCTAACAGGATTATTATTTCTTAACTTAAATATCATTTTAGTATATTATTTTGATCATATATAACTTTATTTTGAGTTCAATAATACCATTTATATCAGAATCCAAGGCAAGATCTCACAATGAGATATAGTTAATAAAAAGAGAAGACAAGAGAAATAGCCCTCAAATGGAATAATCTATAAAGCTTTTCCTATAATTTCCTCTTCTTTCTTAAGTCAGTGACTTCTCTTATCATTGCTCTCTATAATATACTCTTCCTTCCCCTTAGTTTTGTACCCTGACATGATTTTTATGTTTTAATTTGGAAGCGTTTTATATGTGCCCAGTCATTTGTTTGCTTTTCTTTCTTCAGGGCCATTTACTATTATTGTCTTGTGTCCCAAGACATCAGCCCTTACATAGATTAATTGACTTGGCTAGAAACAGTGCCCAAAGCCATCAGCACCAAGTCAATGGCACAAACTGTGGGCAAGTCATTCACCTTCTTGGATCTCAACTTCCTCATCCGCAAAGCAAGATGATGGGATTCTATAGAGCCTTCCAGTTCTGAAATTTTTATTTCTATGTTTATTTAGACCTTTATGTTCACTATAGAAACATGATTCCTGCATTTCTCAGTTTGTGGACTTTGCCAGTGACATGAAATATTGTACAACTGGAAAATTTCCAGTAATTCCTAGTAATAATCCAGATATTACTAAAATCAACTTATAAAGGCTAAGTTGTACACAGCCTGGTTTTAGGAAAAAAATATGGAAAAGGAGATCATCTTGTTCAACTCTCCCACCCAATGCAGGAATCCCTTGTACATCACTTTCGACAGATGGTCATTAGGCTGCTTCTGCTTCAACAGTGACCAGTTGCTTATGGATTCTTGTGGTGGGTCATTTATATTGTTGATCAGCTCTGATGGGGAGGGATTCTTTTCTTTATGTGAAACAAAAATCTGCCTCCCTGTACTCTACCCAACTCTTCTAATTTTGCCTCTAGATTAATAAGGAATGCATCTCACATTGTCATTGTTCTAGTGTTTAATGATAACTATCATTTCACCATTATCTGACATGAACTTCGTTCTATTGACCTATTTTTCCCATTTTAAATAAAGGAAAGAAATCTATTTTCACCCTGCCTGACATAATCAAAAGACCCTACCAGTATCAGATGGCTAGGCTTTTGCTGACATTTAATAAAGTGTCTGGAGACTGAGGGTACACACTCCAATGGAGAATTTCTAGATCAAATTGTACACTGATTATAGAGTCTGGCTTCTGTAATTAGTACCCTAAAATTGAGTTATTATTTATATTGCCACTAGAGCATCGTCCTCAAAGAACTGGCATTTCAAGTGAAGTTGAATATTTAACTGAGATTGATAAAGTGGGAAAAAGCCAATTACCCCCAAAGTCAGAGCTCATGATTTTAATATTTGCTTCAAGATTGAGGTTCTATTGAAAAACTGACCTGATTTGGGAAAATAAAAGCCTGAGTTCTAGGTCAATTTGGAATAGTTGCTCTCCTTCTTATAAAATTAAAGGCTTTCTGAGTTTTGTTTGGTGTTTTCATCTGCGTTATCTTCTCTCCTTCAATTCAGTAGAAGACACATAGGGTATCTTTGGTTGGCTGAAAAATCTACCTGCTTAAAGTTTTTGTAAAAGGTTAAAGTTGTGAAATCTAGGTTAAAAAAAAAAAAGTTCACTGAACTATATATCTGGAAACAAGTATTCTTGACTCTGCCACTAACTACAATGATCTTTGACAATACACTTGAATTCTTTGGATCTTAAGTTTCTTAATACTTAATCTGTGAGGATCTAATTGAATATCTTTAAGACTTAACTATCCGTTCATGCTCAACAGTAATATTCTTCAGGGAGGATTTTGAACTACTTGAGAATTTTAAGACCAATGCCCTCTTGCTTCCCATTATCAGGAATAACTAAAGGTTGGGTACATTTGGTTAGGCACATGCCATTATGACTTAGGCCCACATTGAGGTCCATGACTTTTATTACTGTGAGGGAAGAAGCTGAGAAATATAGTGGTGTTCCATAGGCTGTGAGTCTAGTATGAGGCTGATGGGTTGGGGTTGTTGATAGAATGACAATTTCTTTGAGATCTTGGCTATGTGATTGGTCCTAGTTAAGTCTCCATTTCCCCAAAATATCTGGTTGGGGATGGAGACTTGAAAGGAGTTTTCTTTCTGCTATTTCTACAATTATATGAAGGGCACTCATGCAATTTTGGTTGAATTAAATTCAAATGAATTAATGGTAAGTCCCAACAGAAAAGTTTTGTCACTTGTTACTATTACCTTATTCCTAAATGGAATTTAGGAAAAGCAAGTGACATTTAGTTGGAGTCAATTTCAGTATTTGAGAACATTTATTTGAGAACAATTATTTATTGAGAACAGAATTCAACATGTGCATAAAGAGTCACAGAGTTCTCGCTAGCCTTTAAACTTGTGAGTTGAGCAAGCTACAGACAGAGAGAGATAGTTGAAAAAGAAAAAAAACCAAAATGTGTGTGTTGGGCTTGCCTTTCTAATATGAGAAGACTGACCACAGGATAAACATTGACTTGTGTCCTGTGATAGATAACATTATTCTTCTCTGCACCATGTTTAGGCAAAATTTATGAGCAACTTATGTAAATGAATGCAGTCTGTATTACATCCACATAACCAATCGAAGCTTTTAACACACAGTTTCTCATTTGGTCAATCTTCTTATATCTATAACCAGAGCCAGCGTCATTAATTTTTCTTGATTCCCTAATTTCATGGGCTAGCTCCCCTTCTTTCTTTCCCTCTCCCCCCCATCAATATCATTTTTATCATTTGACACTCACCTCCAATTTTTTTGAAAACCTGAGGTCTTGTTTGTTTAACAGTGTAAGAGCCCAGGCACACCCTCTTCTTTCCCATCCTTGACTGCTCTGAAGGCAGGAGAGCCCGAATACTGTAAAGTGGAGGGCACTGATGGGGGGCATGAAGCTAGTTGAAATGGGTTGCAGGGATACCCAGAGGGGGTGGTTGTATGAACAGAGAGAGGGAAGATGCAAGGTTCCCCGAGCCACTGACGTCATCCACTCATTCATTCAGCCACTGTCTCATTCAACGAAAATTCTGTGACTGTCTACTTTGTGCCAGGTGCTGTGCTATGTAATAGGAATAAAGATGCAGAAGCAAACGTGTTCCTGCCTTGATAGAGCATATGGTCTACCCGAAGAATACCACGAAAGCAACATGATTTATGGAGTCCTATCAGGAAAATTGTGCATTGAAAGGGACTCCAGCCCCAGCTTGGCTTCTTGGAGGAAGAGCCTGAAATCTAGTATGAAACCCAAAACATGAGGCTGAACTAGCCAGGGATGGGTGGGGAGGGATAGAGGAAAGAGGACTGCTCCAGCCTGAGTGAACGCTTTGAGTAATTGGCAAATTAAAGAAATTTAAAACAGTTGATTTCAGCAGGGGAGTGACAGAGGAAACCTAAGAAGGTTTTTGGGGAAAATATGAGCACAAACTCTTTTCTGATCTTCTAAGTACAAGTGAGACATTTGAGGTTCTGCTTTAGATTTTTGCGTATAATTTCAGGAAGAGTTTCTTTCCTTCTTCTTCTTCTTCTTCTTCTTCTTCTTTTTTTCAAGATTTTATTTATTTATTTGACACAGAGAGAAATCACAAGTAGGCAGAGAGGCAGGCGGGGGGTGGGGGGAAGCAGGCTCCCCGCTGAGCAGAGAGCCTGATGTGGGGCTCGATTCCAGGACCCTGAGATCATGACCTGAGCCGAAGGCAGAGTCTTAACCCACTGAGCCACCCAGGCGCCCCTCAGGAAGAGTTTCTTGACCTTCCAGGTACCATTACTCCCTCAGCCACACCTTGACACAGAAACACAGTCTTTCATCACATAGCAGGAATTGAATGTTTTAAACGAAAATGCTCCAGAGGGTTTCCCCATTGCTAAGGAATAGGCTTGCTATGAGCTTTTCCAGTTTCTTAGAGGGAAGGAGGCAGAATTCTGTACCACAGTGAGTTCAGGGATCTCTGAGTCATAGGATAAAGAAGAAAATGGTTCTCCCACGTCCACATGGTTTGAGAGCTTCACAAGTGTGTTCTATGACTTGTTGTTCATTTGTGGAAGAATTTGGAGGGAAGTAGGGCTGGAGTGGGGAAGTGGGTTGGGGAAAGAGAAGAGAAAAAAATTCTTAAACAAGCTTTCTCATCTCTGCTGGGATGGGCTGGGGACATTTCAATGGGACTGCTGGTACTCTTTATTACCATTAAATACTAAGAACACCATTAAAACTCCTACTTTTACAGTTTTGAGCCTACGCTGGGAGCTAGTAGGCATGATGCACCGGTCATCAGAGTAGACAAACAGCAAGATGAAGGAGAAAGCAGTGTGCCTGCCTGAGAGTTAACTAAGCCTAAACTTTCCAGCAAAAATATCTCATAGAGAAACCAGAGACTACCTCCACTGCCCTAGATGATGATCAGCCTTTTAATCTGGTAGTTTGAAATAAAGTACCCCTTGATGTATATTTGATTATTAATTACTATATTATTGTTCATTATTTCTGAAAAGTAATAACATGTTTAATAAAAATCTGAGCTACTCTAATGAAAATCATTTAGATAATTTTGAGCATTTCAACCTCCTGAGGACTTCAATTTGATTTCTACAATACAGTAGAAACTTACTAATTCAGACTAATGACAGAAAGCCCCATTGTGAATTACCGAATTGTGCAGATGAGTGGGTATGCAAACAGAGAGAAAAAAAAAATCAGGGAAAGTAAACCACACAATATGCTTTATCCATTTGTTTTGACAATAGTAGTTCAGACTTAACAGTTTATGACGAAACTGTCCTGTATATCAGTAAATGTATTGTCACTTGTTTCATAAAGATGATGAAATCTTGGTGATCAGAAGTCTCACTATAGAAATCAGATACTAAATTTCTGCTGAGAGATAGCTCTGGGACTGCAGGGGTTTCAAATAATTATCTGGCTTACAAAGAACTGATGTGAGAACCACGGAGTTCTGTAAATGCAAAGTGAGGCACAGAGGTAAAAAGATATTTTAATCCATCTTACGGTTGCCATTTAGTGTGGCTATAATATTTTTTCTCTGCGATCACAGATCTTCTGAGGCAGAAGAGACTTTATATCCATTCTCTTGCCCAGTCTCCTAGCCTACCACACTACTGTATTGATTACAATTTTATGATTTTTCCTTCAACAAAGAGGGAGATCCAACTTAATTACACGCTATTCTCCCTTGTCTGAGAAAGGGTGACACACTTTTATATGCGGAGTAAGACCCAGGCTCCAGGATAATATTGGGATTCAAAACCTAACACACCTTGATTTTTACGACCCATCATTTAGCGCTACCTCCTCCTCTTCTTTCCGTCGATCTTGATGAATGACTCTCTACCCTGGCTGTCCACCGAACCACCCAGGGAGCTATTTAAGTACACCATTCCCCATGTGCAGACTTCTTGCCTCAACTGATGATTGAAAGCCTCTACGTACTGAGAGGACCCACGGAGAGCTTTGTCTTTATCTTTGCTGTTCTATTCTGTGTCCTTAGAGCCACAGCCGTGAGGATACGTGTCGATTTCAGGGGAGGGGAGGGGCAGGCTGCCGGTCAGGTGGAGGAATAGCATAGAAGCAAGTGCTCGGCATCGATGTCCCAGGTTTGAATTCTCAGCCCATCACTTCCCAGCTGTGCTACTAACTGAAATTTACTTAACGACCCTCTACTCGGGTTTCCTCAGCTGTAAAATGCAGACACTGAAACCGTCATCTATAGAGTTGCGATGAAATGGGTTAATACACACCAAGGGTTCAGAACAGGTCTCAGGACATGGCAAGAACTGTAAACTTGTCCGTTGTTATTCAAAGGGACCCAGAGGGCAAGGGCAGGGGAGGCAAAAACCATCGCTTCACAAGGCCTGAAGGTTTGGAGAAAAATTAGGCTGGGCCCCCAGGGGACAGGAGAATTACTGAGAGCTGCCAGGAAGAACAGGATGGCCCTTTGGGTAGCCACCAGAAACAGCTGGAAATGCAGTCAGTTTTATAGGATAGCCACTGTGTACCTATTAGAGAGAAGAAGACTTAACACGAGAAAAGAGCCAAGGGAATAAAATCACTTATAATGAAAGATGGGTATACCTAAGCTCTAACAAGTTCTGTTCATCACCAAAAACAGGTCTGGAGTAGTTTTTTAGAGAGAGGACTAGTTCTTGAAATGCTTGCTTCTCTTTGGAAGGAACCATTGTAGAGAGGTGATAAACCTGGCTGAGAAGTCCCAAACACAGACACAGCTATAGTGACTCTTTGGATTGGTGGGGTTGAGGCTCCTCAGCAAGGTTGAATTCCAAAGACTCACAGGTGAGAGACACATCAAGGAGTGAGTCAAATGAATAGGAAAATTTTAGCAAGGACAAGAAGTTAAGCATACCACCAGCATTCCTCTCTACAAAGGGAAGCCCAGATTTATCAAGAATTTGTAAATTGTTCATTTTGTGATGCATATTTCCCTTTTTTGTGTGGCAAAATTTACATTTTTGAGGGTCTCTCCTTCCCGTTCTGTATCTTTTTGTTTCAAGCCAGGCAAGGCTCAGGGAATAGAGTACAAGTTTAATACTGGCTTAAGCCAAAACTAATTAGGCAAGCAAAGCTGCTGTTCCCCTCAAAAATCAAACACTGCATACCAGAATCAAGTCAAAATGACTTTTAGATTGTCTGTTATTTGGGAATATCTGTACAGCGGCTCCTTCAATTACTGAGTCTAATTTGGAGTTGACTGCAAATTTAAGTACTTTTAGCAGGAGAAGTTCATGAGTCATTCAGACTAAATCTAATTCATTTGTACAGTATTTCTTGGGCAAAGGTGGGTAGCTAGGGATTCACCTAAGTCTGGAGAAGGGGGAAGCTGCCGTGTGAGGGACTTTCTAAAGGTCTGCTCTCAAGGACGGCTCCGCACCCCTACTCCTTCCCTCCCTACTCCCTCTCTTTGCACAAACACACGGAGGCTGTTTGCGGGAGGGGGGGAAACAGGCTCGTTATAGCAATGTTTACACCTATGATGTCTACGTGCATCCGCACATCGTGCACATCCTGCGAAAACCTGGAGACCGTGGTATTTGGATATAATTGAAAGGGCGCAGGCTAATTTGGACCCCGTGACAGCACCCTAACAGAGATTTACAGTTGCAAATGGTTGACAACTCGGCTATTGGGTGAAAAGAGGGTGATGGGAATCTGGTTTGATGGGATGACCCTTCCTGACATGTGAACAAAGAAACCTGCATATCTATTTTTAAGCAGGCTCTGGAGACTTCCAGTAATTGACATTTGGAGCAGAGGCTCGTCCTCCACCCAGTTCCTGGGGACATTTGCATCCTTTTCTGTGTTTGGGTTTTATCTGTCTAATCCCTCGGAGCAGGGTGGGAAGCAGCCATTAGTCTCTGCAGTGGCAGAGGGCTCCGAGACCCTCCTCCGGCGCGTGCTCCCTGCAGGCTGCCTGCCTCCTCTCCCGCTTGGGGCTTCAGACCCAGAGTCTGAAGGTTTCTAGTCCAGGAAACCTGCAAACACTACTCCGAGCATTTAGGAGTTGTTACATCTGAGTACCATTCATGAACTAAGTTCTGGCATCATGGTTGTTTTTACCAGCGGGGGAGATGGGGGATGTCAAGATTGCGTCCTTGAGGGGCGCCTGGGTGGCTCAGTGGGTTAAGCCTCTGCCTTCGGCTCAGGTCATGATCTCAGGGTCCTGGGTTCGAGCCCCACGTCGGGCTCTCTGCTCAGCAGGGAACCTGCTTCTTCCTCTCTCTCTGCCTGCCTCTCTGACTACTTGTGATCTCTCTGTCTCTGTCAGGTAAATAAATAAAATCTTAAAAAAAAAAAAAAAAAAAAAAGATTGCGTCCTTGAGTTGAGGGACAGAAGGAATAGTGAAGCCAGAACTCCGTAGGTAGGGCTCGTGCAAAATCTTCTCAAACAAGGTAGTGAATAGATTACAGAATTGTAGTCTGTGAATTTGGTTTCTGGCACTACTTGTTCTCTCTTTCCCTTCTCCATGGTGTGACTCATTTTGTCCTGTCCATTTTCCTATATTTGGGCTTTATTTTATCTCTTCTTAAACAAAACCTCTTCTTACGAAAGTGAATGACTGGTCCATACTGAGGTATAATTGACAAATGGGGTTCATGTGCTACTACTTCTCAGAGTGTGTGCTATTTTATTTTATTTTAGTATTTTAATAGGGATAAAGTCTTTAAGCCAAAGGTGTAAAACTGCTTGGGGATTTCAGATATCTAGCAGAGACCATATTTCCAGTTTAAGGTGGAGGTTGGCTTTTTTTTTTTTTTTTTTTCCTCCTGGAATCATTAAAATATCAACATTTAACTACTGAGATCCAACTTCTCTCAGTATAAGACCAATCTCCACGAAGATAAAGGTAAGAAGAGTGTGGAATCCGGAAAATATTTTGACATCCAGTCACTGCAGTTGGGAGCCAGGAGCAGTTAATAATGGCTCCTAGAATAGAGATCGAAATCCTTCGGGAGGTCAGCAAGGCTCCGGGAGGTTCCAGCCTTCTCTGGGAACCCCGCTCCTTCTTCTTCCTGAGCTCCCCCGACCTCGACGGTTCTTTTGACAGTTCCTCAACTATATAATCCAGTCTGCTCAGGGGACGACCTCCTCCACATCGGGACATCTGATCAGCCCTCGTGCCTCTGCACGAAAGGTGCACCCTCACCCCTCACTTCCTCTCCATCCCCCACCCGGCCCGTCTGGCGACAGGACTACAAATCACCCTGCAGGCATGGGAGCAAGTGTTCCCTCCTCAGGGACTATCTGGATGATTAGGTCTCATCTCCTTATAATTTGCTCGATTCTTACCGACTACAGCGCTGAGACAATTTGAAATTATACCTCGATTTGTGCCATTATTTACTAAGTGTCCAAGTAGCCATTCCCACAAGGACAAGGGCTGCAGATGAATCATTTACCACGTTTACCACAGACGCTCCCATCTCTAGCACACTGCCTTGCTCACAGGGGACAATAATACAGCCATGATATCAAGCAGTTTACATGGATAGCCGACAAATTATACTGAAACTCAGAAGTCTGGTGGGAACTTTCTTCTGTCCTGATTGAATGCTCAACAGGACGGTTAGTTTAGTGATCAGAAAGGAACTTAAATGGACTTGTCTTCAAAACGTGTATTATTTTCTTGGTACATTTGATATGTATGTGTGCAAGTTTATACATGCATAAATGTGCAGCATAATTAGGATAATATTTAATTTTTCAAAGGATCCTTTTCATCTTCTAACATATTTTATCAAAAAATCTCTATGAGGAAAGTAAGGCATTTTATTTTGAAAATAATTAAGATATATGTATGTATGTCCATACATATTACCTTACAGCAAGATCTATATCTCGCTATAGTAACAGTAATAGTAGTAGTAGTTATCTACTATGGTATATAGTGTATATATATATATATATGTATATATATTCTAAGGTGATATATATATATATAGTGTATAGTGTATATAACATAGTGTATATAGCACATAATATATATACACTATAGCATGCATCTCATACATAACATAGCATGCACATAGCATATACACTGTATATGTACTAATTCACTAGTATATAATTATATATTATATATATATAATGGATATATAAATTTACCCCCATATTACATGTATTTACAAAGAGCCACACTGTAGGCTAGTTGCAAAGACAGATATCATTACTGACTTATGTAATCAATAATGATGGTTAAGATAGTGTTGACTCTCTGTGGGTGTTGTTGAAAAGCCCGACTCTAGACAACCCTTCCTTCCATGCTTGTGTGTGCAAAAATGTCTCTTCTGCTGTTTACTTATGACAATAAATAAATGGGGGCTATGAGAAGTCTTTCATTGCTGATTTTTCTATAAACTGGAAGGGAATAAAACAGTAGTGAGTCAGGAAACAGTTCAGCCCAAAATGTGTTTTTTGCACTAGCACATTATTGAACCGGAGCCCGAGCCTACAGTTTATTGAGGATGCTGCTCTGCTATTTGGATGATTATCCTGAAAACTAATGGATCATTTTAAGAAAGTACATGTTTTCTCCATTTCAGGCACATGGGATTAGGGGGAAAAAAAAAACAAAAACAAAAAAAGAAAGTTATGTGTGTTTCATTTACTTTGCATCAAGGATTTTGCTCAGTACTTCTGTATTTTTTTAAAAGATTTATTATTTTAGAGAGAAAGAGCCCTTGAGGAGGAGGGGCAGAGGGAGAGAGAGAGAGAGAGAGAGAGGGAGAGAGAATCTCAAGCAGACCCACACTGAGCGCAGAGCCTGATGCAGGGTTCCATCTCATGACTCTGAGATCATGACCTGAGCTGAAACCAAGAGTTGGACACTTAATTGACTGCCCCACCCAGGTGCCCCAGCATTGTCACATGTTTTATCTCTTTTAACTCTTCCCATGTGGTGAGAGACCTAGGCATTGTTAGTGACATCTTATAGCAGAAAAGTCAGTTAACTTGCGTAACATCACAGGAGTAGCCCAATTTTGGGAACAGTTCTACCACTCTTAGCTACATGAATCTATTCCATTGGCTTATAATCTTCTCCTGAAGCCCCTTTTCCAGTTAAAGGGTATAATTTACCATAGACTTACTGTCTTATGAGTTTCTAGGTTCTAGGAAATGCAATGGCTGGTATCATGTCAGGGCTTGTGGTTACCATGCCAGCCTCAGGATTACCTACAGAGCTGGTCTGTATACGTTCCCAGGTCATAACCTTTGCCCTAACACTGCTTTGGAGCACTCTTAATGAGGTGGATGTCCTGTGGTCCTCTTTCTTTGCAATGAACAGCTATCATCCAAGAGCTGCTTTGGTAATCTATCATCAATTCTCTATACCTCTATCCCTTTGGAAACATCCTATAAACACCCACTACCATGTTGGTAACTCCCAGGTCCTGTTGGTGCTCCTGTCTTGCTATTTATTAAGCCCTACAATCATTTGCTACACTCCACTTCCTCCAACACCCAGACTGGTTGCTTGCTCCTGGTGGACTGCTACTTCTTCTGCCTTGTTCTAAGGCAGGTTGTCATAATAACATGTCCTAGTCACGATACCAAGCATCTTAAATATATTTGATTATCCAATCCATGAAACCACACGGTGAGACAGAAAAAATTTTTTTTTCTGAAAAAGAAACCGAGGCAGCAACAACAAAAGTTTTCTTAAGGACATACCGCTTGCCGGAGGTTGAGCTGATATTTTTGCCTCCAGGTGTCCTGTCTTTACCTGAACTATTGCCAACCTGTACTTACTGATGGGACACTTGACGGGGGCAGTTCAGTATTCTTTTTTTTTTTTTTTTCTTTTTAAAGGTTTTATTTATTTATTTGACAGACAGAGATCACAAGTAGGCAGAGAGGCAGGCAGAAATAGAAGGGAAGCAGGCTCCCTGCTGAGCAGAGAGCCCGATGTGAGGCTCCATCCCAGGACCCTGAGATCATGACCTGAGCCAAAGGCAGAGGCTTTAACCCACTGAGCCACCCAGGCGCCCCACAGTTCAGAATTCTTGACTTACTGTTCTACTTTTATTTTGGCAAATCAGTGTATCATACGTAGTGTACCGCTTTAGCACAGATATGGGTAATTCCTGTTAAATAATACCCATTGACACTTTTAATAAAACAGACTAGAAAGACAGGGGACATACCTGTGCTGTATAACTCAAGCCTCAGATGTAAAGGAATTTCAGAGTGGAGTACCTTATACTCTGGGGGTGACATGTGCCACTCAGACATGATCATGAGCCAGTCAAGTCAAGTTACCAGAGTTACAAGGTTCTGGAAATTTCAAGAGTGAGGTCAGAGTATCTTCTCTCATGGAGGAAATCCATATGGTCTCAGAGGGTAATGAAGAAGAGGAGACAATTCCAAATTCGGAGGAATGATAGAAAAAGAGACTGTAGTAGTGACTAGAGACCACAGGCCCTAGCAAATGTGAGTGTATATCACACCCCCTGGTTCCCAGGGCTAATCACTATTTAAACCTCATTCTCAAGCCTATCTACTCTAACTCCTGCCATGCACATATTTTCTGTCTACTCTGACTCCAACCTGGGACATATTTTCTGTGGGATTTCACATTTGATTCCAATCATATTTGATTGGATTGGATTTTAAATTCAGTAGGAAAACGTTATATGTATGTATATAGAGATAATTTTGTCATAATATATGTATTTCAATGAATCTATAGCATAATATGGAACTGCTTTCACTTCTGTTTAAAATCTTTGGCTGAATACAGGGTTTCTTTGCAGATGTTGGGAAAAACACTCACCTATTTGTTAATCCCAGGTCTTTGGCCAATCTGTCTTGTGCCATGGTGATTCCCATGGCTTTCTTGGGTGTTTGCATAAGAGCAAATTCATTGCATAAAACCATCCTTGAGCAACTTTTGTTAATATCTTTAGCCGCTGTGTCCAAAAGCATTTCACAGTAATATGAAGTATATGCAAACACTAGTTTCAATTTTTCACATTATGATTTTATACTTTTTTTGGACCCAATATATAGCAAAAGTGATAAAAGATTATGGCACCCCAAAAGCATATCATTCATGTTCTTACAACCAATTTTATCATCATGGATAAGTCTTAAGGTGTTGACTCAATTGTTAGGGAAGCTAGGTGCTACAAACTTTGTACAGGTGCCGTGAATACTTTAGTTTTCAGGAAGAAAGCACCCTGGACTTTCTCTGTCCTGGACAAGCAGCAAGTTTCCTATTGGTCTAGTTCATTGTAGTATAAAGTCACCAGTAAATGTGGGAATACAGTTAAGCACAGACAGGAAGAGTCTGGGGAGGATCTGGGCAGCATAGGAGACAGGGATGATCTATTGGTATCTTCTCTTTCTGAGTGTGGCCATGGGGATGGCATCTTTGAAATATCATGGCGTTGCTTCAGTGTTCCCTGTGTGGAAAAGTAGTTCAGATCTGTTCATAAAGAAGCATTTTATCTCCTACCTCACAGGATTCTGTAGCATAGGGTCACTTGATAATCCCATGCTGAAGTTACAGGCCCCACAGAACAATTAGTGCTTCTGCTGCCATGTGGAAATGAAAGACATGCAGGTAAAATACCTTCCAATAAAAAACTCTGGTGTGGCCATAAGAAAGCAAATTTTCACAGCTCAGAGAGTTTTGACAAATGTGTTCACGAGTGTCAGAAATGTGGCAGCCCCAGGGGCCCTTGCTGGGAATATGTGGCTTAGAAAGAACAACTGTAGAAGTTTTAGATGCCGGCATCAGAAGTTAGAATGGAAGCAATGATTCTGCTGTCTGGTCCTTTGAAAACGCCCTTTTGGCAGAAAGTTCCAGACATGCTGGCTCTTCCGATCACTTCTTTCCCTCCTGCTTCAGGGAGTGAATTGCCAGGGGGTTGGGGAGTAAAGATGTGAGGGTAAGAGAAATTATGTAGCTGTTGCATGCCAGCAAGACAAATTTCAATCCCTTGAGGTCTTTTAAATGGTATTAATTCTAGAAATAAGACACAAAATTTAACCTTTTCATGCTAATAATGATTTCATAAAGAAAAACTCGTTAGTAAAGGTGACAAATATGAAGTTCTATTGAACATTTAAATTCCAGAATCTCAGTGAATGCCCCAGGGAGATATTTACCCAGCCAATGACTTTCTGATGTTATTAAGAAGTAATTTATTCAAGAAAGTCTCCATTCATGAGTTTACATAAGAACAATATCTACTTTACAAAGGCTTGTGTTCTCAGTATAGTACATACCTAATTTACAATGACTTTTGGTTAAAATTTTCATTAGGTTGGTTCAATAGTATTTGATAATTTTAATTTAGTTTTATGAGATCCCAGGTTCCCATTTATAGGAAGAGAAAATGAATGCAGAGGAAATAAATTTTTAAAGAGCAAATTTATCTCTCAAATGAGCTCTGCTAATTTCAGCAGTAAATCTCAGGTGGAGGAAAGTTAACCTTTAGTATTTCTGTGGCAGTCCTTTTGGGCATAGACTATGGGTATCCATTAAAAAACAGCTCAGACTCACGATGCCGATATGCATAGTGATTCTGTGAGAGACTCTTTTGTGAAATGCTGAAATGGAAAAGGAGCCCCAGGGTTTAAGCATGGGGCTGAGCACAGGAAAGGAATAATCATTCTCAGGCACAAACCAGGCCCTTGAAAACAGAACCAAAATAGATGAGAAGTGAATGCTACAGGTTCCCGAAACAAGGGTAAAGGAGTATACAATTACTAGAGGTCAGGAATTTAGGTAGAATGGCCATGATTCAAGCATTGGTTAAGAATGTGAAATCAGGGCAGACTCAGAGTCCTGGATACAAGATGAGACAGACACATCATGTCTCATCATGTCACTGACAGACGGACCAGCCCTGACAATGTGATGTGGGATTTGCTCTGCTTGACTGAAAAGGGATGAGTTAACAAGAGTTTATTATACATGAATATGAGGGCCTGCACGTGCGCACACAAAATACACACACACAGACACAGAGAAAGTTCAGGTTTTTAGCAACTAATTTTTCTGGTAAAGCTACCTGATTTAGACTTCCATGAGGATGACTCCCAATTCCTTCCCATGTGATCTGCAAATAGCAGAGCGTGATGCAAAGTGAAACACCGCCCCCCTCTCGCCCCTTATCAACAAATTGAATGGATTAAAATTGCCAACAAGGCAGCAAGTCCAGTCTCTCACAGTATTGCCCCCATGTTGATAGAGGGATTGTAGATAAAATTCCCTGTCACATCATTCAGCAGGGGCCTGAAAATGTAGCAATGGGTCTTTTGTGGGTGCCAAAGACCACAGAAGGTAATCCAGTCCCTGCCCTGCCACTCCCATTCTGAACTGGCCTCTTTCCTCTTGCTCTGCTGTGAGGGAGAGGACTGCAAAGCAATTATTCAATGAGTTCGGTCAATGTAAAAACCAGGCTAGACCATTCACCTTCTACATGTCAGTTTCTGTTTACTGAAGGCTCGCTTGTGTTTATTCTCTTTACCTCATTCGTGCAAATGTCTGTGGTCTATTAAGAAATAGACTGTTTCACAGCCATTACCAGAACAGTCTTCTGTTTCATCAGTAGGCGTCCTGGGCTATAATGTCAGCCTCAGATCAGGTCAGGATTCTAATGAACATCAGCTAAGTTTTTAGGTCTTATCCCCTGAGACAGCATATAAAACCACTGAATCCAAAGTCAAAAGCCCTGTGTGTTAGTTGCATATGGACTATATAGTCTGTCTGAAATACGTTCTGTTAGAGTTAGCAGTGAATCTACAGAATATATGGTGTGTGATTGTCATTGTCATTATAAGTTACGGCCCCGTATTTTATAGTATATAATGAAATGAGATGATAAAAGTGACATCAAGCTTTGGATTCTAGTGTCTAAATCACCCTTTTTATTCATCATTTGGCAGCTAAATGTCTTTTAAATACTGTGCAAAGTTTTATGATTTAATGTTTGCCTAAAGAACGGAAAGAAATGTGTTAAGCTGCATTACTAAGTAGAATCAGACTCTACTGCATAAAACCATCAGAAGACAGGTGTTTAATCCAGTTTCTTTTGGCCTCTGAGAAGAGGAATGCAGGGCCAAAGTCTGAGCTGGTCTATCTACCTCTGGATACCCCGTTCCCCAAGGCTCATCAAATCTATGCTATGCATCCAGCAAATGAAGAGTTTACCTGCTTTCTACTACTACATTTAACTTGTCCTGAAAATCCTTTCAAGCCCTTCTTTCCTGCTAAGAAATTGATATTTTGGTCTCTGGTGGTCACTTGTATTTAGCCTTCTGTCTTTGTTGGCTTTGCTGTGACCAAAGAGAATTCATCACTGCATAAGAATCTTAATTCACAGTGGTTAAGAGCTCAGTGAAGCAGCTTCCAGTGCTATGAATACTAGGTGCCTGTTAGTTTTCTTGAGAGACTTTGGAGCCTATGCACCTTGTTTCTCTGATTTAGGAGCTTCAGAGCAATACATTCTATTCCTGTGATGGAAGGTGGCCTAATTTGACAAAGCACTCATTATTTGTGATTTTTACTTTACCGAACCCTCTGCCAGTTTAAAGATTTTATTTATTTATTTGACAGGCAGAGAGGCAGGCAGAGAGAGGGGGGGAAGCAGGCTCCCCGCTGAGCAGAGAGCCCGATGTGGGGCTCGATCCCAGGACCCTGGGTTCATGACCTGAGCCGAAGGCAAAGGCTTTAACCCACTGAACCACCCTGATGCCCCCCCTCTGCCAGTTTAAAGAGCTTTCCATCCCCCTCCCCTCCATCATTCATATCCCTGGTAAGAATGGTAAGAAACAGCTGCATCCATTCCAAACTCACTTTGTTATGACTCCAAATCCGATAAATAATCATGGTTAGCCCTCACATTCATGGAGGAGTAACCCACTTTGTATTGAGAGCCCCATGATGCTAGGGGACCTGGGATAGTCCTTTTATACCCTAGGATGTCCACCCATCTTTGGCTCATATTTAAACCATCCCAATTCTCCACTGTCAGTGCTTTCCCCCTTCACTCCAAGGCACGAATGCTAGGCAATATGTGAAAATTGTAACAGAGAATAAGTCCCCAAGACATTATTAATTATTCCTCTAGGTGCAGGAAGTTTTTCTTTTTTGGAAGAGTAGGGGGCCATGAAGGTAGAAATCCTAAAAAGGGGTGAAAAAGGAGAGCAAGAAAGAGGGAGAAGGATAAGAAACAGAAAATTCAGAGACCCTGGAGACATTCGTGCCTAATGGCCTTTGCCTTTGGCTCTCTTAACAAAACTCTAGGGTTTGACAGGCTCTAAATTGTTTTTTGTCACCCTCTCAATTAGAGAGGCTAATCCTAATATTAATGAACACCGCTGAGCAATAAAATGTGTAAAATATCTTTTCTCCCATAACCAAGAGATCATATATGATCCACATCACAACTACGATCCATGTAATACATATGTATTTTAGGATTAAGTAACTTTTTCCTTTCCCATCTGTGCTCTAAATCTGTGCCATATGTCACCTAACAAGGTATTTTCCATTATTCTTTTATTCAGTTCACTGCATTTTGTTCCTCTTGTCCCTTGAAAATTAGCCTGTCTGTAATCAGAAATCACTTCCATTCACAGTTCAGTGCATCTACGGTAGATGTGGCAAATGCTTGTTTACGGGGCTGGTAATTGGATTAAAACATTGAAAAGAAACAGAAAAATGGAATGTATTGAAAACATTAAAAAACATAAGCATAAAATCAACAAAACCAAAACAAATTAAAAAGCTCTAATGAATAAAAATGCTATTAATGGAAATCATTTATCAGTACAATGTTTCTGAATCTGTGGTCCTCAGTATTCAATTGAAATGATATTTAAAAACCCAAGAGAAAAAGGAAAAGAATTCTGAATAGCTCTTCTGTGAGCATGACTTGAGAACGGTTGATTAGCTTCTGCGTATCTTCTGGGCTGTCTTGCGAAATGGACAGCGCATAAATCTTCACCAGGTATTTTGCAGGCAAGAAAGCACAGCTGTGTTAAGTCACTTAAGGAAAATTAATTATTCTTTCAAATTTGGATATTATTATTTTGATACCTGAAATCACAGAAGAGAAAAAATAGGTACGAGCTCTTTCTGCCTAAGCCTTGCTGAGTGGCATGAACAGGTCATTGTGATGCTGGCAGCCATTGGGCATAGCGTGCCGTTTTGTCAATTCAGGAGTGATGGAGTTGGAGGATCATCGACTGCTTCCAACTAAAAACTATACCCATAGGCCTAATTGTCTGAACATCCTTCCAATAACCTTATTCAAAATGTTTTTTTAAAAAGAAGCCAATGTTTCAAGAAAACAAAACAACTTGCGACGAAATAAACCAATAGTGGTATAGGACTGTGAAATCAGTTAGTCATACGAGAATGTCAATATCCAACAACAGGCAGGCTTTGATATAAATGGGATCCAAAGAGACAAAGGACCGGACTCAAGAGTAAACAAAACCCAGAAGAGAAAAATCCAAAGAGAAACCACAGAACTGTTCATCTATCAGAAAGCATGAAAAGCAAAAATCAGATAACCAAACTCATGTGATTAAAACACCATCACTACCTTTGGCAGGCGTCTTCAGGCAGTCTCTTAAGCCTACAGAAGAGGGAAGCTCTTACCTGCTTGGCTGGGTCACTCTTTTCTTTATTTCGGTTGACCTAATGATGAAAAAAAAGAAAAGTGATTAAGTTCAGTTCTTGAATTTGGGAAAGATATTTCATGTTGACATACTTTTAAAAAAACACTTCTTTTTTTGTTAAAAAAAAAAGTTGCAGTAAAAGCAATGTATAACAATTAAGCGAGATGAATTTTGAGTTATTTGCCATTATAAGTTGTTCATTGTGCTCACCGACCTAAAGTGAAAGCACAAGTGAAATTTAGTGGTGGGGGACCTCTTCAATTCTCAGAGTAAAATGATGGTGCTGCATTAATTGATTTCTAATTTCTGTCACACCTGTGCTGACAAGATTGTTACTAGAGTTTGTCCATATTACCTTGGGGATTTTGCTGTCTGACGTTTACCTTTTATTCGATCCGTATCAATTCAATCGGGGGGTAGGAAGAAGATTAGTGCCCTTCTGCCACTGAAATTCTATCTAGTGACTTAATATCAGAGATTATTGTGGGAATCTGCTTGATCTGGTTTCTTATGTTGTAAAATCTAGAACATTAGCTAGTTGTTCTAGTCCAATGCTTACTACAACCCATTTCCTATGTGTAACATCATTATTTTCAGTCAAGCAATACAAATTAGGTTCTAAAATGTTTTAGATGCATTATATTTTGTTTTTGTGGCTGTTATGGGTGTAAGATTGCTGAATTAGTGAGAAATAAGGAGTATGCTAATATAAATAAAAAACCTGAACCCAGTTCTAGAAACCTTGAATCCATTGGCCTAGGCCAGGAATTGGCAAACTAGAGCCCGTGGGCCAAATCCACCCCGCTGCCAGTTTTTATAGGACTCATGAGCTACAAATGGTTTTACCTTATTAAATGGTTGAAAAAATCAAAAGAAAAATAATATCTCATGGTATGTGAAAATTATAACAAATTCAAATTTCAGTTTCCATTAATAAAGTTTTACTGGAACACAGCCACACACATCTTATTTACCTGTTGTCTGTGGCTGCCTTCATTCTACAATGGCAGAGATGAGTCGCTGGAAGAGAGAGGGTATGGTCTACAAAATTTAAAACATTTAATATCTCGTCTTTAAAAAAAAAAAAGTATTGACCCCTGGCTTATGATGTGATTGATTTCATCTTTGTTGACCCTAATAATTAAGGTTATTCAGTATAGATAGGTGAGTGATAGATTTTATTAAAATAAAAAATGACTGTATTTCATTCTGGGGTCATCTAGCTCACTCATCGCTGACCATGAAGGGCAGCCTCATGAGAAAATGGAGTCCTTAACCATTTGTGTAGAAAGTTCTAGGCCGGCTTCATTGCTGTACTCTAGTTACTTATCAAATCTACTTTCTACCTTTTGACAAGACTTCAAGACTCTCCTTTATATTTGATAAAAATATCTAGAACATTAACACAGTATGGAATAAATAGAACACAAAGAAGCAAAAGACAATACATCAGTATACATAAAATGATTTATATGAAGCATCTATATGATGTTCAAAAATGGAAACAAACTATTTTTAATGAATATATATATTATATATATACACACATAATATATATATATATATTCATATATGTGTAGAAAAGGATTAATCTTGCTCAAAGAGAGGTCTGCCCTTTGCCCTTTCCTCTTGGTAGATAATTTATAAGCCTTTAGAATATCCTGCCTGATGAGAGTGTCATTGTTTATCAGGAGGCCAATGTGATTTACATGATTTATGGCACAGGGGGCCTTGGATCATGGACTATCACCTCAACTTCTGGAGGAGCTGGAGATGAAGGTCAGCCCAGCAGATGATCAACCATGTTTATGTGACTAAGTTCCAATAAAAATTGGACACCAAGGCTTGGATGGGCTTCTGTGGTTGGCAAGCCTGTGTACATATTGTTCCATGGCAACTCTGGGAGAAGTAAACCCTGTTCACACAACTTCACTGGGAGGAGACCCCTGAAGGCAGTGCCCATGGAGTCTTCCTGGACCCCACTCCATGTGCTGCTTTCCTTGGCTATTTTTCCATCCTTTTACTGTGATAAACCATAACTGTGAGTATAGCAATGTATAGAGTGAGCTCTTTATATTCTTCCAACAAATTATGGAACCCGAGGTTGGTTTGGGGGACGTGTTAGTTTAGAGCTGGTGTCAAAAGTGAGGGTGGTCTTGGCGACCCCTGAAAACTGTGTTATATATACATTTTTAAAAGTTTGTCTATAAACCTACATACATATATATCACCAAAAAAATCACATTAATGGTATTGGGGTTGGACAGTGGGCATGACATGTGGTTTCCAGGATGTTAGTATCCCAGAATCTGATGGTGGTTAAATAGATACTAACATATTACTAATCGATATTAATATATTATTATGTTAATATGTATAATAGAGACTGACATTCTTTAAGCTTTTCATATACATTTTATATACTCTTCTGTATTTATGATAGCTCAATACTTTTTTAAAAGAGGTAAAAACTCCCCAGGGAGCATGTTACTGTAAACACACACAGGCATCCACACACACGAGGTCCAGTGTAGGAATGAAAGTATTCAGCTTCAAAAACTGTTGCCATTCTGTCCCGTCCTGAGTTTTATTACTCAAGGACTATTCCCTATTTTTCACGAAAAAAGTCACTTTGTTGTTCAAGGATCAAAATCACAATTCCCATGGTCTTGTGTTAGAACATTGGTTTTAGTTTGTTTTATTTGCTATGTGCTAGAGTCTTGGAAATTCTATCCCACTTACATGTGCATCTCAGAAAGGAATGTGTGATTTCTCGCATTGACATAGTTGTAGCAGAATGAATGACCTCTGTACAAGTTAGATGAGATGACTAAATTCTTAGCAACACAGGAGAGTCACATATGATCATAAAAATGAACTACAACTTCCTCCATGAAAAAGAACTGAAATTTCTTTCTCCCTTTCAGCGCCTACCCCATTTCGGGAAATATTGTGTGCCTGGGTAAATAATTTTAAACTGATTGACCACGGGGAGGATTTAAACCCATCAACACTTGGTCCCCTGTGTCCACAGAGATCCATCTGTTCCCAGTTTCTAGACTCTCTGCAACCATTGCCATGTCTACACAGCACAGGCAATACCATTATACAGAAAGACCACCATCATCTTCCATGCAGAGAAGAGTGTCTTGAAAAAAGCACAGGATTCTTTATAGTCAGATCACTGGACTTCTTTAGCAGCCACCAAGTGCTCAGTATCTGACAAATCTGCTGGTAGCCCCCAAATAGAGATGTTTTGATATGGTAACAGGGAAAGAAATTTTGAGTATTCATTTTACTTCTTAAGCTATCACATATAGCATACTGACCCTTCAAAGGAACCTAAAAATAAATAGTTTGGAAATATTTTTGCTGGATGTTGCAGACAGAATATCTCTTATAAAATAATGAAATTATAGGTAACAAAGGCAGAAAGATTACAAAGGTTGGTGGTAACTAGTTGCATTGAATAGTCTAAATATGCCAAAGTAGAGTTTTGCTCAGACCTTTATCAGTGGTCGGCTCAGACAGAGGGATACATATAGATCGAAGACAGAAACCTACTGGGTCATCTTATAAAGTAACTGCCTCTTTGAAGTCACTCAGATCCACGGTCAGAAGTCAGTTCCTGGTAATTGCATCACCTGGCCTTCATCTGATTCCATTGTTCACGTGGCCCCAAATAATCAGGCCACACTTATTGATTAGTGGCTTGTTCTGGCCCACTAAACAACTCAATCAAATTGACCCCATGGCAACTTGCTTCATTGTTTAGCAGAAAGCAGTTAGGTTTCCCCTAAAGTGGGGGGTCCGCCATACGTGGGGCATTTGAAGCACTCAACACAAGGTTGCTTCCAAGGAAAGAACGTGGTGGTGGGAGGCAAAGCCCTGGGCAGCACCACCACGTGTTCCTGATGGTGGAGCTCAGACACGCTAAGGGAGCTTCTCACAGGTTACAGTCACAATCTGATGGCACGTTGTTGGAAATGCTGATTCCTAGGCCCCGTTCCAGAGATACGGATTCTGTATTTTGCACTGGGGCCCCAGGGATATGCATTTTCAAGAACCACCCAAGTCATTCTCCTACTGATGGTCTCAAAGAAACTTAGAAAAACACTAACCCTAATATGTCAGAACCGCTTCCAAGCTTCGGAAAGGGGCACCTGTAGTTCCTTCTGTCGCCATGTGATTCATGTGCCTCAGGCCAGGACCTTTGAGTGGCCTCACATTCTATGACCCAGTAGAAAAGGTTACATCCGATGGTCCTGTCCACAAGCCATAAGACTCATCTGGCCACTATAGAAATGGTGTTTCCTTGGCTTCGTCATAATTTGGAGGACGTAAAGAATGGGACCCTCTGAAAGCATCTTATTAACATCATGTAAATGT
This sequence comes from Mustela erminea, assembly GCF_009829155.1. NCBI lineage: Eukaryota > Metazoa > Chordata > Mammalia > Carnivora > Mustelidae > Mustela > Mustela erminea. Next base: position 135,986,089 of record NC_045619.1, read on the forward strand.
ATACTCTAATGTCCCCAGAGAATAATCTTGGCAGATTTCTTTCCCCAGACTATACATTGCTAATGGTCATCATTACCTTACAGCTGTCAAATAAAACCACGAGCAGCTGGCCTGAACTGGTCTGCCTTCTTTTTTTTTTTTTTGGACTATATTAAAAGATTTTATATTGTTAATAAAGTGAGACAATTAAAGGTTAAGTATTTAGCTCATCCAGACCTTAGAATAATGACTAATTATAAAGACAGTTGCAGTTTAATTCCCCAAATTTAAATTCGGCATTCATAGTTATTAAAAGTGTAAGAGCTAAACTATAAACAACCCATTTTATTTTTTGTCAAGTTTTAATCAGAATTCTGTTGTTTGGTAAGTGACCTGTTTTGTCTAATGCTCACAGCTGGGCTGGCCAATCAGTAAGGGTATTATTACTCTCACTGGAAACTCAAACTGGGACTGAAAGTCCACTTAATTTAATTCAACAATTGTGTGCTGAGTACGTGCTATGTTTAAAGCATGTATGAGACCCGGTCCTTGCCTGCAAGAGAATGAAATCTTAAATAAGTAGCAATAATATTATGAAAAATGTGTACGATCTCTAAGGAAAGTTCAAGTGCCTAGGGTTCAGAGGGAAAGGAAATTCTATCTTGTGAGGATAAAAGAGGTGGTATGAGCAATAGCAGAGACACCCGGGCCGTGCTGAAGAAATGCAGACCCTGGCCTGAGGGGCCTGCGTATTGCATTTTGGGAGTGACAGTAGATGACAGACCTGTCATCCTTCTGTGTGTCCGAGTCCTGGCTCCTAACAAGGCAACACTAATTTCAGATCAGGACCAAGATTTGCACAACCCCTTTAGAAAGAATGTGTCATGACTAGTTTGGAAATAATATCATGTCATTGTCTGTTGCACGGTGCGGTCTGGTGGGAGCCAAAGAGATGACGTTCTGTTCCCCAGCTCTGTGAACTCCCTTGTCTTCTCTGGGTCTCCATTTCTTCCACCCATGCCAGACAATACTTAGGAGTCCTCCTGATCTCAAAGGAACATCAGCATAATGAAAACTTTTATTGGATTAAAAGTTCACTCCTCTCAAAACAACCCCTGTGTTATCTCTTTTGATCTGTATAGCCAACCTTTCTGGGAACTGGGGCTGACAAGTTAATCTCTAATTTTGCAGGTGAGGAAAGTACACTGAGAAGGAAACAGCGCATTTTCCGAGACCCCGCTGCTTTCGCCGAGAAGGCCACAATTCAAACCCACATCCACAGCCACTAGAAACCACCACTAAGCTGCCTCTCCTCAGAGTGAGAAGTGAATAGGGTGAGTCACAAATATTTGGTAACAGAGACAATGTCAAAACTTCACGAACTATAACCCAAGTAATATTCTTGTTCAAGTTTCTAGATTTTCTTACATGCCACTTTTAGGTAAAAAAAAGAAATCATTAACAGCAAAAACAAAGACTCATAGAAAGACAACACATAAAAGTTAGTCGCAGAGCAAGTAGGATAGACATAATTGGATCAAGCAGGTATTAAGAGTCTCTGATTTAATGCAACACGTATTATGTACACTGTTTTTGGCCCAAAATGCATGACACAAACTTATCAGGCCTGTAAACTGCACCTTTCACTTTATTGGAAACATAACAGGGGAATGAGCTAAATGGCACCAAGAAGAAGCAACCGGTCAAATCTATCTAGAAGGCGGGGCATTCTGGTGGGACAACTTTCCTGGCTTCCTTAGCAGATGAAGGTTGCGGATTGGAGGATGGGTTGAGCGATGCTGGGATTGACAGGAGGGACTGATTGAAAAGAGACCTGAGGAGACTCGGGGGTGTGCTCCTAACCGCAGTGATGATCTCACCGGTGACAGCGTGTGGTAAAACCAAGTTGTACATTTTGAGTACATGCAGTTTATTGTATGTCAGCTACACTGCAATAAAACATAAACTTTTCTGTACCAAAAGCTAACAGTGATCTTCTGGAGTATCATGGTCACTTCCCTATTTCAAATTCTTCAAAAAAAAAATTCTTCAAAAAATAAAATAAAGGGGTGTCTGGGTGGCTCAGTGGGTTAAAGCCTCTGCTAAAGGCTCAGGTCATGGTCCCGGGGTTCTGGGATCAAGCCCCGCATCAGGCTCTCTGCTCGGTGGGGAGCCTGCTTCCTCCTCTCTCTCTGCCTGCTTCTCTGCCTGCTTGTGATCTCTGTCTGTCATATGAATAAGTAAATAATCTTTAAAAAAAATAAATAAAATAACAAAAAACTCTTCAGTGCAACCGAAGATGCCCTTAAGAGAAAGTCTTGTGGCACGTGGGTGGCTCAGTCTATTAAGGGTCCAACTCCTGACTTCTGCTCTGGTCATGATCTCAGGGTCACGAGACTGAGCCCTGTGTCAGGCTTCACACTCAGTGGAGAGTCTGCTGGAGATCCTGTTACTCACTCTCCCCCAGCCCCTCCTCACTGCTCTCTCTCTCTCTCAAATAAATAAATATTTAAAAATTTAAAAAAAAAGTCTTAATGCTATAAAATAAAATAAGTAATATGGAAACAATCCTAGGCAATACAGTTGATGGTATTGGGATGGTGTTATATGGTGACAGATGGTAGCCACACTTGTAGGGTGCAGAGCCTAACACCCAGGCTTATCTAATTACCACACAACATCTTGTATCATCTATACTTCAATTAAAAAAACATTTAAAAATCCCCAAATCTGTTAAAAATGTTAATGGCAGAAGTGATTCACAGAACTATAGAAAGGCTCCTTGTAAATTCTGGGTGTCTCAGTCTCTCCCTCTGGACTGGTGTTTTGCCTGGATTGTCCGTTTCATCCTGTTGAACAGTAGACAAAACCAAGGGACAGGCTCAGCTGCTTTGGAGAATCTGTGCCTCTTGGGGGCACATAATCTGGCAGTTAATGCAGTCGGAAGGATTAATGGGAGGGTGTGTCGAGAATCATGGGGTTAGGTTTCAAGGGAAAAAGCTAAAAGGAGCCCTCATTCCGAGATGCCCCGCAAAATCCCGACTGGGAAATGGTAAAATCCTGCGGGATAAGCCCCTGGAGAGCGGAGAGGCTCTTTCAGTCCGCGCTCCTTTGGATTTCACCTTGTGCACTTATCCCTGGTGTCGCAGTGCATTGGGACGAATGCGCCTGCACTCACAGAGGCCCCTTTGAAAAATCACATTTGCATAAGCCCACACACTGCCGAGTGTTTAAAAGATCCATCAATAAGCACAATATTGCTCCTGCAGATAAAAATAGAAAGACGCCTTGAAATTTAGGGTACATAGTCAAAAACCTCAATCATGCTTTTTAAGTTATAGGAAATGTGGCAACACCAATTTCGCTGTGGCCGGCGTGGCCCCCACGCGGGTGGTCTCTGCCCTGCTGAACAATGTGTCCGTTTCAATGTGCCAACACCTGCGAACCCTTGCCCAAGGCCCCAGATAAGGTACACTTCCGTTTATTTGGAAGAGGCTAAACGCAGGAGTGCATTTTGCGTGTATTATTTTTTTCCAAACAAATGCTTGTTTGATTTTTCACAGCATCCACTGATGAAGGCAGCCCTTCCAATGGAAAGCGGACCCCAGACTCTTTTCCTGTTCCCATCACACCATTCTTTTGAAGTTCCCTGTTTGAGCAATAATAACGAACAGCCATCGTCATGCCAGTGGATTGATTCATTTATCCAAGGAGCGCGGTGCCGTTCGAGCTGACATCCTAAAACATTTTCCAATGAAAACAGGCATCTTTTGGATCGCCCACAAAGCAGATTCACTTTCCTTTCTAGTCTTTGCTGCTAGACTCGGGTTCCCATCCAGTGTACTTTGGGGGGGGGGGCTCTGGCTTACTAAATGTCAGCGGAGGTGCATCTGTGAGCTTACACGTTCAAAAACAAATCTCAGATGGGCTCTGAGGTGAAGTAGCCTGTTTCCAGCTGGCACACAACCTTCCCCTTGGGGAGGAACCTTGTCTGTTTCTGAGACGAATCATTCTGAGGCTCCCCCCACCCCAGCCCCGCGCCCTCTGCTGCGCCTATGACCACCGGAGAACTTGGCTTGGTTCCTTGGACTTCACTCAAGGACAGACGTGATGGGGATGGCTGGAGGTGACCCGCAGGTTAGAGGCAATCCTGCTGCCAACGTGTGGCTGCCCAGGCCTGTGCAGGGCACCGACCCGCGAACTTCTTTACCCTGACTCATGTCTCCTGCAGCGATACTGAGCTCCAGCAGGCCCTTCCACCCAGAACTGATTAAACCAATGGGAACCTACACATCTACCTGGTCACTGGTACTTGGCTGGGACTTTTCTCCCAGAATAGGGGCAGGGTAAAGCTCTGGGGACCCTGGTTAAAAAGAATGGGTTTGCACTGCCAGGTTGACAAGTGGATTTGGAATCCCAGGAAATGAGCGTGAAAGAGAGGAAAGCTAGATGCCCTCGAGCCTACCCAGGATAGCAACAGTGCCAGTGGAGGGAGCTTCTCCCCTTTGTGAGCAGGGAGAATGATGAAGCGGGCTGAGATAGCGCCCAGCCCACTGCAACCACAGGAGACTGGCCCGGGGAGGCAGGGGTGGTAGAACCTTACAGTACGGTTCAAGGACTTTAGCCTCACTCCTGGACCATGAATTGCTGGTGATAAACTTGCAGAAATAGTTTTTGTGGCACTTCTTTCTTTTCTCTCTACAAACTTTTCTACCAAATGAGCTGCCTGTGTACCTTAACGTTCTGGACTATTTTGCAAGATGTTGATATAGCCAACCCTACCTCCCTGAGCAATCCTAAATCCTAGAGTTTATTGATAAGTGATTTGTGAAAATAGAGTATTAGTCTTCTTTGAAAACAAACTGGCAATGCGCTGAAACTGGTATGATATAATAAAATTGTATTTTCTTTGTTATATTGGCATTATATTTATTTTCAACTATAAGGTGAGTGTTCACCAGATACCAGAGTTATAATGCCTGTTGGTTGGTTTAGACATCCAGGTGAGACATGGGTCTTCTGAGGGAGCCTGCTCCTACCTTCTTGAGGACAGATAATTAAAGAGATAATTCAAGGTATCTGGAGTCCAAGAAAAAATAGAAATTTATTTCTTGCTTATCCACATGCTCACGTATATCCACAATATATTCCCCGGCATATTATGTATCTGTAATGCACAGTCATTGGAGAGCCAATTTTCAGACAATTTTGCTAGTTCCACAAATTTATGGGCCTAAGCTCTGCATTTAATTTTGATTTCCGTGGTCTTTTCCACGGGCAGGCATATTCCTTGGCCCTAGGAACAGGTTTTGACCTTTTCAGCTCTTTTATTCAGTTTGACATTAATTTTTCTTCTTTATTCTTAACAGGTTTTCATTGTACTTAGTGAACAATACAGGGGCCCTGGGGGCCGAAATAAACCCGTAAAGTGCCCATGAATTTTAACCAAAGACTTACAGCACTACATGATTAAAAGCTTTAAATTCTCAAAGAGCAACATGATTAATCCAAGACCACGGCGCTGAGTGGCTTCACACTGTCTCCATTTGTTGGTATTGTTATTTTCCTTGGTCGTATTTGATTTGTTGGAATGACGATGATTTTAGTTTGCACAGTTAATGTGAATCTCCCTCTGCAATTGCAAAAATGTCTTAACTGTTTCAATAATTTTTTGTTAAACTACTCCTACCCGACTTTGCGAGGCAAAGTATGCAAGCCCCAGCTATGCCTACGAAGACGGATCCACACACCTGGGGCTACTACCGGGAAGGCGGACATAAAATTCTTTTCAGTTTATGGTACAGCTTCGTAGAAATGAAGGCAGATGGTTGAGGGGGTTTTCTATTCGGTTTTTTTCCGGCTATGTTTAAAGGTCTCTAGGAGCCTCAACTTCTCCTTGATGCACCATGCCAGTGCTCAGGAAGTGTGCAACAGGGCGCCTGGGTGGCTCAGTGGGTTCAGCCTCTGCCTTCGGCTCAGGTCATGATCTCAGGGTCCTGGGATCGAGTCCCGTCTGGGCTCTCTGCTCAGTGGGGAGCCTGCTTCCCCCTCCCCCTCTGACTGCCTCTCTGCCTACCTGTGATCTCTCTCTCTCTCTCTGTCAAATAAATAAATAAATTCTTTAAAAAAAAAAAAAAAGCGTGTAACAATTTCTAGCCCAATTCAACTTCCCCACTTTCTCCTTTGCCCATTCTTTGCACAAACAGAGAAATTCCCCTTTGCGCCTCCTTCATGACACTACTTCAAATACCCAGGGGTTTCTATGAAGGTAGTGTTTTTGCTTAACTTCTCCTAGTTAAAACAGTCCTGTTATCAGGAAATGACAGATGCTGGCGAGGATGCGGAGAAAGGGGAACCCTCCTACACTGGTGGTGGGAATGCAAGCTGGTGCAGCTGCTCTGGAAAACAGCATGGAGTTTCCTCAAAAAGCTGAAAATAGAGTACCTTACGGCCCAGCAATTGCACTACTGGCTATTTACCCTAAAGATACAAACATAGTGATCTGAAGGGGCACATGCACCCAAATGTTTATAGCAGCAATGTCCACAATAGCCAAACTATGGAAAGAACCTAGATGTCCATCAACAGATGAATGGATAAAGAAGATGTGGTATATATACACAATGGAATACTATGCAGCCATCAAAAGAAGTGAAATCTTGCCATTTGTGACGATGTGGTTGGAACTAGAGGGTATTTTGCTGAGCCAAATAAGTCAATTGGAGAAAGACAACTAATATATGATTTCCCTGAGATGAGGAAGTGGAGCTGCAATGTGGGAGGTTTGGGGGGTAGGAAAAGAATAAATGAAACAAGATGGGATCAGGAGGGAGACAAACCATAAGAGACTCTTAATCTCACAAAACGAACTGAGGGTTGCTGGCGGGAGAGGGATTGGGAGACGGGGGTGTGGTTATGTACTTTGGGGAGGGTATGTGCTATGGTGAGTGCTGTGAATTGTGTAAACCTGGTGATTCACAGACCTATACCCCTGGGGCTAACAATACATTGTATGCTTATAAAAAAATTAAAAAAATTTAAAAAGTCCTGTTATCATTAATCTTTCCTCACAGAGCCTGTTTGATATCATACTGTGTATATTTCCATATTTGTCGTAAAAACTTGAGCCCCAAGCCCATTGCAATGAAACCCGCCACGATGTACATGTAGATTGAGCAGTGGTTTCACTTCCTGCCTCATCTCATCATTTGAGAGAGAACTGCAGTTGTTCCCATCGTGGTGTCACTGTGTCTACCCTTTCTAATGGCTCACGATTTACCTTCAGCTTGCAATCGGTGAGAATGAGCAAAACTCTGTCTTCCTGCCTTGGTTTCCCTATCTTTGACCCAGATTTTCAACGGATTCATAATTTCTTTTTTTGATGCTAAGGATGTTAAAATGCATCTCTTCAGTGGTTTTTATCCTTAACCTAATTTGTTTGGAGAGTTCAAAGTTCTTGGAGATGAGCTCCAGAAGGCTAAGTAAACGTAAGTTTTCGAAGTCAGTATCTCTTTCAAAATGTCACTTACAACCAAATGGATTTCTTTTGCTCTAAGAGGTTAACTACTGGTAGAAAACGAAAGATGACATGCTGAACAATCTATTTATGCTCTAATTCTATAACATGTCACTCCTATCGAGTTAGAAATATAATAATATTTCAGCCACATGCTGTGATTCATCTCTCAGGGAAAGGAGAGAGATCCGGGGCCATGGACATGTGTCTCTGGTATCAGTACTAAGTCATTTCAAACCTGAACTCAGCCTCAAGACATTTTTCAATGGGTCAGCCAACTGAGGCTTTGCTTATCACCTCACCATGTAATTTCTCTATCCACAGACTGTCTTACTCTCTCTTCTGACAGCTGGGAATTGTGTGAAAAATAATGAACTTTAGGTATTTCTTCCTCTTTCTCCCAATGGCTCAGCAGCTGACATAGATGTTCTTGGGGCCACAGTTATCAAACTGGACAGCTTTGGTAGCCGAAATTCATGTCATAGGACTTTGAGAATGACCAAAAATTTCAAGCTGGAAGATCACTTCCTCTTCATCAGTGTGTCAAAGCCTTGCCTTTTCCTTGTGTTTTTATTCTTTTGGGGAAACTGGGAATGAGTTGCAACTTCTAAGACTTTTCTCCTCGAACGGCCTGAAATATTAACGTGTGGCTGCTTGCTATTGAACCGCCACAGAGAAATAACCAAAGATTAATAAACGTGGCTCAATTTCATGGTTGTGGTTCTTGGGCAAGTCCTTCCTCGCAGTATTTTGAGTGTACAAAGCAGCTGCAAGCTTAAAATGAAAGGTTTTTCAACTTCACCTCTTAGCCCCCGTAATATCTCAGCTGAGCCTGCCTGAGGACTTCCTCCTTTCTTTGAGGGAAATAATAAACTGTGATGAGTTTGCAATAACAGCTCTCCTTCCCGCCACCGTCTTATTTCTAAGAAGTGGAACAATAGCTCCTTTTATTGCTGAGAACAAGACCCTCCACAGCAGTGGCATTGAGACCACAGAGCGGGAATGGGACTTCCTTTGCACAAAGTTTCCACCAAGGTCATGGACAGACATCTTGACCTTGAGCTGCCGTGGATGCATGACGATGGTGTAGTGACACTCTTCTCTTTCAGCACGTAGAGATATGCACTCCACTGCACGTGTCCCATAGCAGAGCCCCTGGGCCACAAGATCCTTGGGTGCTTCCCAAGGCCCCTGTGCCTATTGATCCCTCCACCATGGCTTGTTCGACTGGGAAAAAAAGAGACGATATTCACTTTTTTACTGTTTTATGACCTCTTCTCTTTCATTTTTATACCCACCCTGTCAATTTAGAATGAAGACATCCCTCAAAGAAAGACACCCCTTGCTCCAAAACCAGGTCTATGGAGGAAGGGTCAGTTTTTAGTGCAAAAAAGGAGACTTCTTGGGAAACATGTATTTCACAAGCCATGCCCTTCCTCATATGCCTGCCAAGCCTGCTAGGCCTACAGATCTGTGCTATGAAGTGGCAATTGAACCGCCAGGATACAGGGATAAGCAGCCACCACTAGGAGCTACATCAGGGCTGAAAGATCTCAGAAAGCAGCCACATCATCCCTCAAGTGCAAGATCACTAAGCAGAAGGTCAAAGTTGACAGCTACTGTGGACTTTTTCTTTACTGGAAAGTCATGCAAGTTTTCAGGTATATACTAAGCCTGGGGAGATAACTGTCATCTAGAGTCATCAGTTCTGGGCCACAGAGGTGAGCCTTTCCGAGTAGTGACTGAGTGCCTTTCTTCGTATGGATTGTCCCATCCTGAGCCAATGCAGGTACATTGAGGTAAGGAAATAATTTATGCATTCTAGTGACTGGCCGGGTAGAATGGATGGTGTTTGAGTCCTGCCCGGATGTTGTGGACCCGGCCAATGCTCCCGTGCCCCAGCTGCTGTGCATGGCTCACAGCTACTTTCTTCTCTGATGAATTACAAGAGCCACCGACCCAAAGAAATGCTTGGGAGTTGGCTCCCTGCATGTGAACTCCGCTTCCCTGGAGGGGGGCTGTCTCCAGCAAACAACGGTGAAGTGTCCATCTCTCCTACCTGAAGGTGAGATGCTCTAGAACTTTCGTTGGGTAAGGGTGAAGTTGGGCTTCAGGTGGAAACACCTTTGGGCTTAGCTTCTTCCCTGCCCTATTCTGCTTCCCTCTCTCCCAGACAGGTTCCTCCTAGAGGCACCATCTCAACAGATCCCTTCCAGAAAATTCCCTGTCTTAGCTTCTGCTTCAAGAGACAATGACCCAAGACACATGGTAACTAAGTCTAATGTTGCAACACACTATCATTCATAGGACAATTACAATAATTTATTTCTTGTATATTCTAAAATTTATGTGCATATAGTCCATCTGCTGATGGTAAAATGAGGATATATGTTTATAATGTGAATCAGTAATTCCACTCCTAGGTATTTATCCCAGAGAAATGAAAACATATGTCCACAAAAACCCTTCGACGAGAACATTCATAGCAGATTTATTCACAAAAACCCAAACCTGGAAACCCAGATGTCCATCAATAGAAGAATGGAAATGTAAACTGTGGTGTGTTCCTAAAACGGAACCCAACTTAACAACAAAGTGAATGAACTACTGGTGCAGACAATAACAGAGGTAAATCTCAAAAATACTACACAGAATGAAAGAAACCAGACGCAAGAAAGTATACACTATGTGATTCCATCTAAATGAAAGTCTACAGCAGACAAAACTAATCCAGAGTGACACAAATCAGATCAGTGATTACTTTGGAGAAGAATGTGGAAGTGACTAGAAAGGGGCAGGAAGAAATTTCTGAGGTGATAGAAATGGTTTTTTTTTTCCTTGATTTGCATTCATCAGAACTGATTGAAGAAGACACTGAAGATCTGAGCATTTCACTGTGTGTAAATTATGCCTCAATTAAAAAAAAAAAGCAGATGTGAGAAATGCATCTTTTTCTGAGTTTTGCTTATTTTGATCATAAACTTGTGTTGAACAGGAACTGCGGTGAAGGTAGCTCGGAGTGAATCACCAAAGTGATTGGTTCCACAGTCCCCCTCTGCATCTGTTCTACAGAGTGCACCATTTGGTTTCAATTTACTTCAGGTTTCCTTTGGATTAAAAAAGAGAGAGAGAAAGAGACGAGGCAGAGAGAGGAGAGAAATAGAACCGATTCTCTTGATTGCATTAAAAAAATGGATGTAACATAAGTCATTCTTCTTGATGACACTTTATTTGCAAAGATATAAAAAGTCTCATCATTCACTTATTTCCTCCCATCAAACATTTGTAGTTTACTTGTAGCATTGCAGGTAATGAATTGGATGCTAGGAATATGAAGAAAAATATGTCATTTTCTCAGCCTTAAGAAGGTGCTGAAGGAGTTGCCTGTAGCTATTGTGGTCACGGAATCCTGGAACTAAGTACCATCCTGGACACAGCAGATGTTGAACGGGCTGAGATGGAGAGACCCATCTGGACAGATGGGTTTCCAGATGGGTCTCTGGAGAGACCCACTAGGACAGGCTTCTAAAAGGAGGGGATATGTGAAATAAGATGCCGAAAGCTTTAGTAAACAGAAGAGACAGCGTGGTCCTGCTAACATAGGACAAGTCTGGATATAGGCAAACCGACCCAAGAAGTTTGCTCCAACACACTCTATCACCTTGGCAATCGGCTTATCTTCCTTGCCTCCACCTCATTATTTCTAATTTGAAACAAAACCACTTGCAGTGTTGCTACAACATCATACCTAGTTGTTGTTGTTGTTGTTATTATTATCTGGGAAAGATGATTAAGTTGTGATCATCTATTAATGCCTTGCTTTATCAGATTAGCAACCTAGTCTGGTAGAAGTAAAGATCACTGGGCAACTTGGATTTGGGCGCCAAAGATCAAATTCCTTTCTTGGTCTTTTCTAGCTTCTAGAGGCCTCCAGCTTTTGTTGGCCCGTATCCCTTCACTCCATCTGCACAGTGGTACAGCATCCTCAAGTCTCTCCCTCTCTCTCATCTCTGCTTTCCCTACCAGATCTCCCACTTTCTCTCCACTTTGTCATCACGTCTATTCCAGGTTCTGGGGATTGGATGTGGACATCTTTGTGGAGGGGCTGACATTCAGCCTATCATGGACTATATGTGAGTTGTCTTGAGATATTTTGGGAGACTATGAGAAGCTGAGAGGCAACACTGGTGGGACTGACCAGATGAGAGGCTGAGTGGGATCAGGGAAAGGTCATTGAGAGGGAGCTAGAGCTGAGGGCGTGAAGAAGCCCCAAGCTGACAAGCTCAGTTCTGTCCTTCAGGGATCCAGGACTGCTTAGGGTACAAGATGGCTTGCAAGGGTCTGGGAACCGGATGGAGGTGAGGCCATATCTCAATATCCAAGATATTCCATATCTTGGAAGTCACTGCAACGGGCAGGCAAGGTATGAACTAGAAAGTTCTCCAGTTTCTTAATTGTGCCCAAGATGAATTCCATGCTTAGTCATCATAATGAGGGGAGAGATTTAAAGATAAGGATAGGAAGAATAAAAGGAGAATGGGAGGAGAAGCATGGATTTCTTGTCTTCAGAGCTTTGGCAATGGGTAAACACGAAAGGAAAATAACATTCATGGTATACTTATTTGTAATTACTGACTTTGAAATTCCTTTAAATATTGCAACACTGAGGGCACTTTAGACTTGGAAACCTAAATATTTTATTAAAGAGCAAACAATTCACCAACTAACTTGATAGCAAGAAGATCCCCTCATTACGGAAACACTGGCAAGTTATTTGTATACAGCACACGATCTCCTTGATATGCACCTGTTTTCTTTATGAACTGAGGGATTAGATGGGTCAAGAAAATCTTAAAGAATGAAACCCTTATTATCAAGCTCCTGAGGTCATTTTATATTCAATAAAATAATTTGAACAGCATTTTTACAAGAGACAAGGTAGCTTATGCTTGCTTTTTCTAATAACCAGAAGTCAAACATAAATTCTAAGCATTCTTCTGGTGAACATTCATTACTTTAAGCACCTCAAACAGTAATGCAGCCTGATTTATGAGCTCAGTGTCACAGGTATATAAGATGGTACAGATGCTTTTCAAGCCACAGAAAATGCTCCCTCCTTTCACTTGAAGATTCTACAATTCTCAAAAAAGACCAGGCATTTGCTCTGAGTTATCCAGGCAAAAAGTACAAAGTCCTAGGACATGACAAGTTCTGGCTAATGACCATCTAGACTCTATGAGGAGCAAATTCTACTAGACCAGTTAGCATGCTACATACTTGACTCAGAAAAGAACCAAAATGAATTTATGGAGAAAATACTCATATATTTAGAGATTGCAACAATACAGGATGTATTTTATAAGGTCACATTTGCTGAACTTAAGTCTTTCTCTACTGCAGAAAAATTTTTGAAAATGCAGAACAATAGGCCTGAAATACTTCAACAACATAAGCATTTACTGAAATTGGCAAAGAGGGTAAGATTTTGGTATCCTGTTAAATGGATACATGATGTTGCTTAGTCTGTAGGAGATCTGATCCTACATCTAGGATGTATAGATTCATATTGATTTTCTTAATAAAAACAAAGAATTCTCATTAAATAGCTTAATGGATGATAGTACTTATAAAATTATTAATATTATTTGGGATTCCAGGTTTGAAATTTAAGATAGTATCAAAAAGTGCAGATGTAATCAAAAGAGAAATGAAGAAGTGGTTATTTGACAAGCTATGATGGAAAATACACATCAGCACTCTCACAGCCCACAGCAGCAGAAGACTGGGAAAAGTAAATGAGCAAAAAAGACCATGATGGTCCTAGTGGCCCACAGTTGACCAGGTATTAGCATTTTTTTTTTAAAGACTCAGTATTTAGATATTAGAAGGACATCATCAGATAGGAATTAAGTAACCATTCTCAACAGGGGATAGTGATGATAACTTAAAGACTTAACATTTTTATGGGGCAAGTATGGGAATATATTGCTAATTTCCTTCAAGTTTTATAGTGGGATGTTAAGGTTGCAACCAAAACTCATAGGGGATTTAACTTCTCTTTGATCTTACAATTCAGGGTAAGCCTAATTAATGGGAGCAGAAAGTTACTAATAGGGCAAAGCATACCCTGATAAAATTCAGCTGATCCTTCTGGATGAATGAGCTTGTTGGTAATTATTATTTTTATTCCAAAATTGTTTAAAAAATTAAGAAGACATAAACGATTTTATACTGAATATCTTGTATCCTTACCCAAACTTAAGAAATAAAATATTATAAGTAGGGTTGGAAACCCTGTACAAGTCTTCCAGAGCATGTTTCCCCTCCCCATCCTCTTATTTGTCCTTAATTACCTGTATGTGTACATCCTGAATATAAATGTAGTATTGTTTGGTGTAGTATTTAAACTTCATAGAAATGGAATTATATTACAGGCATCCTTTTGTTTTTCTCACTTAACATTATGTTGTGGGAAATAATCATGTTGATAACTTTGTTTCTACTTCACTTTTCCTTCTAACCTTTTAAAAAAAATAGCTTTATTGAGATAGAATGAACATGCCATACAATTTGCCCACTGAAAGCATGCAACTGAATTTTTTTGGTGGTATATTCACGGGATATGCAGCCATCACCAAAATCTAATTTTAGAACATTTCACTCCTCTCCCCCAAACCCCCTGCACCCCTCAACAGTCACTCTTTCTCACCACTAAGCTATATATAACCCCCAAACTACAACTTGTCTACATAGACTTCTGTGTTCTGGAATTTCTAATGTATGGATTTATATGTTATTTGGCCCTTTGCGTCCGGCTTCTTTCACTTAACAAAATGCTTTCAAGCCTCATCCGTGCTGTAGCATCATCAGTACTCGATTCCTTTTTATGGCTGAATATTCTATTCCATGGATACACCACATCTCACTTATCCACTTATCAGTTGGATGGTGTCCACTTTTTGGCTCTTATGAATAACGCTCCTATAAAGATTCACGCATAAGTCCCTTGTGTGAACGTAAGTTTCATTGCACTTGGGTAGACACCTAGGAGTGGAATTGCTGGTAACTCCCTGCGAACCATTTAGAGAAATTCCCAAACTGCTTTCCTAAGTGGCTGTACCATGTTACATTCCTGTCAGCAACGTATGAGGGTTTCCATTTCTCCACAACCTTGCCAACATTTATTATTTTCTGTCTTTTTTATTATAGCCACCTTAGAGAGTGTGAAGTGGTATCTCATGGTGCTGTTTCCTTTTTTGAGTGCTGTATAGTATTCCATTTTGTTTAAAAATATTCATTTTCCTGTTAATAGGTACTTAAATTGTTCCTTTTCCTTTTTTTCCTCTAGGGAGATCATGTGTATAATTTTACACAGACTTTTTTTTTTTTTAAGATTTTATTTATTTATTTGACAGAGAGAAATCACAAGTAGATGGAGAGGCAGGCAGAGAGAGAGAGGGAAGCAGGCTCCCTGCTGAGCAGAGAGCCTGATGCGGGACTCAATCCCAGGACCCTGAGATCATGACCTGAGCCAAAGGCAGTGGCTTAACCCACTGAGCCACCCAGGCGCCCTACACAGACTTTTTTTATGCACCTTTAGGGATCTATTTAGGATCAGAATTTCTGGGTTGAAAGTATGCCTATCTTCCACATCATGAAAAACTGGTAATTATTTTTTAAGGGAGAGTGAGTAAAATCAGTAGATTTAACACTTCCACAGTAAGATGGATAGCAGAAGTATAGATGCGCTCAATGAAAAGAATTTTGCTTCTCTTGCTAGGATGTCTCACTCTTTGTCTATTTCTACACAAGTGATTGCTTTGACTGAAAGCTCACAATACTTTCAAAAGGGGGGTTTTGTTTTGCTTTATTTTTGTTTTCAATTTTCTTTTATTGCCTCAAATTGAGGCTTTAATAAAACACCATTAAGGGACAAGGCTGTACTTTGCATTGTTCTTTATCATTCCTTGGATTCGACAACAGTATTTGCAGAGCATTAAATACTCTGAAAGTCTTCGGCAGATTGCAATGCAGTTGGAGTTCTTGGAGCCAAGCCCACGTCTGTTCCTACAGAATGAGCAGATTATGGAGGGGTGGATACCTTTGTTGAGTTTTCTTAGGAATCGATCTAATCGGCCACTTAAATCATTCCCCTGCAGAGACTGATGTGGAGGAGGGTGCAGTGAGCAGACGGACGGCCACCGTCCAGGGGAATCTGAACGTCTCTGAAAGTCTCAGGCATTGGAGTATTCCTGAAAGCAAGTATCTATGCTGTATGCTGGGTCTTTCACAGGGCTGGAAAGCGTGCAGTCAGGACCCAGAATTTTGGGGAACTCTGGAGAAATCTGGGATTAAGGGAATCTGTTTGCATCTCTAGATGTTTAGAATCTGCTCTGCAAGCTTATTATTACACAGAGATTAAGTGTGCAAATTCAGACTGTCATCTAGGATAAGCTGTGTGGCTTTTGGTGCTATACTGCTCCCTGTAGGATGTACCTATATGTATAACACACACACAAAATCTTGGGGATGGTCCAACTTTTTTTTTTTCCCCCCAGAGAAAATAGTTGGTAATAGTGACCTAAATAAATATAACAGAGACGACACACCTTACCATGTACTTAAAATTGCCAGCTTCTCCAATAGAAAAACGGACCTGCTTTTTATTCTAAGATCACGAAGGCATGTATATTCAGAAAAGGTCGTTACCTTTTATTTATTAGGTCATTTAGAAAAATGAAAGCCTCACCATTCTTGGCTCTGAAGAGTGTGTAAGTGTGTGTCAGATCATCTATGAAGAGCTGTGGTTTCACCAGTGTGAAAATATCAGGAGATAATGGTTTCTTTAGACATAGTACCTCTTTCAGATAGAAATAGAGAGATCAGTTATAGTCTAGCTGCCGAAAATCCAGGACTGAAATCTCAAGCCTTGAGAAGTTATAATATATCATAAGAGAAGGCGAGGTACACGTAACATTTCAATTCTGTGGCTTGCAGGGCAGGGCTGGGGGAGAGAAATGGGAAAGAGCTTGACCACCCGCCCCACTGCCTTCTTTCAATCACTGAATCAAATGGGAAGCAGTTACAGCAATATTTTTGAGAAGACCAAATTTCAAATCATTGTTCTGATATTTTGTGATAAATAATCATGACATTTAAGAATGTCTTCCTTCCGGCTGTTGGGTAGTATGGTCAATCATCTCGGATATTAAGACACAAAATTACAAAACCATAAAATATTTTTCAACAGGCAATAAGAGGAAATCAAAATACACACCTGGCCCATTTAAGCCACAGACCATTACTTCCAGAACGCTATATATCATCCCACAGAGCAGGGAGGGAAAGCTGTAGACTGGCCTGGCTCAGCCCTGTGTTATATATTCATTGTGGCCATTATGCTTTAGCTTTGGCTCTGGGGGAAAGATTATTTTATTTTATCATTCATTCATTCATTCATTCATTCCAACCCTCCCTGTTGGTTTCAGAAAACCAGGAAACTAGTTCATTCATTTGACAAATACGTATAGAGGAACATAGAGGAAAGGCCAGACACTGAGCTGATCAAGGAGAAGTGCTAAGATACAGAAGAGGTGATCTATATGTCCAAGGACTTTATAGTTGGGTAAAAAAGGGCAGATGTCTGCTGAAAATGCAGGCAGTAAGGTACTCCAGTGGGCTCCTAAGGAGGGCGCCTTTGTCTCTAGGTGGGCTGTGGGATCAGAGCAGAGCGCTGTGCTCAAAGTTGTCAGTGGAGTGAATGTACATGGGCCTGGGGGCCACAGTGACCAGGCAGGAGGCAGTTCCATTCATCGCTCCAGCAGCTGGTGGTGGATAAAAGGCATGACTTCATAAATCATTAGGCCAGTACAGCTGGAAGCTTCTTGAGGGGCAAAGACATTTTCACATGGGGTCTGGAGTTTACACATTTGGGTTTGAATCCTGGGCTGTCACTAATCTGTGACCTCAGGAAGTGAATCAAGCTGAAGGTTAATTTTCTCTCCTGGCACAATGAATTCAGAACAAGTGTCTTACCTCTTTCACAGAGCAGTGAAATGGATTTAGTTCAACGACATCCTAGTGTTTTTCAAACTGGTCTTATTAACCCAGACAATGACTGTGGACTAGTATTTTTACTTAATGGTGAGTGATCTGCAACATTTTAAAATAGAAAACGAGAGCCTTCTCATGGGAGATAACAACTTCAATGAAGTTTTAAAATAAACCGAGAGTCTTAAAATATTTTATGCTTGCCTTCCTTTTGGAGCTGTATCCTCTTACCCTGAGGATCTACGTCCCAGGGTATCAGAGAGGGAAAATCTGAGAAGTACAGTTTATGGAGGCACTGGGTAAAGGGTAGGGCGGCGTGCAAATGGTGGTCTTCATGATTTGCAATCTTCATTTATTGATGGGTCATCCTCTCCATGCAAAGCTGCCCTTTGGCAATAGACGTGGCTTTGGAGTTGGTGGCTAAATTTAACTCACTTCTAAGTCTGTATTTACAAAGAGTTCTTAATTTGTCAAAAACACACAAAAGAATGGAGATCAAACAGAAAGCAGCATTTAGGTAAAGGCAGGGATACTGTGCACACCCCAGATGGGGTGAGGTTGGGATTGGGTTCAAAGGACAGAAAACCTCAGGGACCACGATCAGCAAGAAAATCTTACAGCTAAGAAACAGTTCAGCCAAGCCCTGAAAGAGGCTTAGGGTTTCCACTGGAGATTAAGTGGGGCAAGTGGAGTTGGGGCAGGGTGGCAGGGCCTGGGCTGTGAGAAGAGGGGCCGGTTGTCAAACTTAGAAATCAGGGTTGAATCCAAGAAAGACGGGAGGGGCAGACATATGTGTGTGCAGCCCTATTTATGAAGTCGCAGAGATACTCCGTGGCAGGAACCATGATGCATTCTTCACGTCACCATCGCTCACACCAAGGAGGAGGTTTGTGGGAAGAGGAATGGACAGGACACACGCAGCTCATCGAAGTGTGGGAGAAACCATTAACGTGGGGCAACAGGCTCACCCCACTGGACTCCGTCTCTCTCCTCCGAGCCCCGACAGAGCGGAGCTGACAGAGTGAGCGCAAAGCGCAGCTGACATATGAGCGAGAGGCTCTTGGTACACAAGTGCCATGCAAGTTCCACGTAATGATGTGGCACCTTGATGGCACCTGTTTCTAGTCAGAACATCCCGGTTCAATATTTTATCGCAGCTTGTCATAAATATTCCATGAAACAAAACTCAGGAAGTAATACTGGATTTGGATAATTTTTCTAGTCTCGGAAGTCGTGGCGGCAATTTCCATTTTCAAAGCATCTAATCCATTTCTTAATTATGCATGAAGATGGATGTGGCTGCTGTAATATTTAACATTATCAAGTGTTGTAGCAGTGGAGGAGACTTGGTTAAATAGTGAGGGAACAGGGTAAGGGACCGGGCGACAATGGGCAGGAAACCAAATGCTCTTCCTGGGTGCGGCACGTGTCAGCCCCAGATTTTATGGGAAAACTGGGCAATGAGCATCAATCCCACACGGCTCTTCTTTGCATGGAGTCATTCATCTTCATGGTTCCCAGAAACGTTTCTGCTTTTACTTGAGAGTGTTTCCCGACTGGCCACCTGGGAAATGGTGCAGTAGGTGCACTTTGGGTTTTGGCGGCGTTCTACTTCCCTTTCTGTCCTCACCCAAGACTCTCGCTTTTTGTAGGTGCTCAGAACACCTAAGTAGCCTCAGATGCCATGTCTCATAGGAAAAAGTAGGACCAATACATGCCTTAATTTATTATTAGCAACCTCAGGCCTATGAGTCCTTATCTGGGAATTTGCGAGGTCAGTGGGGGAAAAAGAGATCAAGCTCACCAGGATCCTATGTTCAAGGAACTAGGACTGGAACACCTGGAAAGGTCTGAGGGCCCGCCCCTCCTGGGAGTAAACTGAGGCCCTAGGAAACTGGTGTCTGGATGTCAGTTTCCTTTGGCAAGGCACAAAGCTGGAATTAGGACTCAGTTACCCTTCACGGCCGTCTTGTGGCATCTCAGACTAGAGTTCTCTGATTAAAGGAAAGAAAGTTCTAGATAGAAACCTCGTTGCATTAAGTCATTCTTCTGTTAAAGAAGAACTCTATCGGGACACCTGGGCGGCTCAGTTGGTTAAGTCACTGCCTTCGGCTCAGGTCACGAATCCCAGAGTCCTGGGATGAAATCCCATACTGGGCTTCCCCTGCTTTGTGGGGAGCCTGCTTCTTCCTCTCCCTCTGCCTCTCCCCCTGCTTGTGCTGTCTCTCTCTCTCTCTCCCTCTCTTTCTGTCAAACAAACAAACAAACAAACAAATAAATAAATAAAATCTTAACAAAAAAAAAAAAAAAAAGAAGAAGAAGTGCTCTATCAAGCCCCTGTTCTATGTCAGGCACCTGCAAGACCTAGGAGATACCCAGTGAACAAGACACTGTCCCAGCGTCCAGGAAGCTTATCCACTCTCAAGTGAATCATCTCTTGCCTTTTTTTTTTTTTTTAAATGTTCAGTTAGCTAACATATAGTATATCAGCAGAGCATTACTTAATCCCGATTGTGGTGAGCAGGAATCAGGAGTGGTGGTGACTCTGTTCTGAGGCAAGTAAATGGGCCTTTTCCCGAAACATCCATTCAGCAAGAGGGGACTCAACGGCACGCATCAAGGGGGGCGCAGTCCTGCAAGCCAATAACCTCCCGTCTCCACTTAACAAGTGAGCTACACGGCATCCTACTGTCCTGAAAGAAATCACTGTGCTTTCAAAAGAGGCCAGTATCCCCGGGAGATCATTCACAACCCTGGCAGGATATTTTCATTTTCGGTTTGTTTTCACAGCTGCTGGTGGAGAGGAGCTCTCTCTCGGTGTATCAGCTACATTTACTAAACAGCGCCCTGTACCCATAGTTCTCCCACTTCATCTGCCTGTCGCTAGGATTTCCGAAAGGATGTGAAAAAGTTGAATTCCATCTGACATATTCGGAATCATTGCTGATTTGTTGACATTCCCCCAGTTGTCCGGGTGGCAACAGTGAGACGTTCCCAAGCACACTTGTCAAAAGAGCCCGCTGCGCGAGAGAGGGCCGTGCATGCTGAGGGGGACCCTTGAAAGCCTACAGAGCCGAAAAAGAAGGTGGGGGTTGCTTTGGGGGCTTTTGAGATAAACCAACTCAGAAAAGAAATCTACAAATATCCCTTAATACACAGATGGCTTCCTGCTTCCCCTACCTTGCTCAGGTTGACTCTACCTCTTAGGAGACCAAGGAACCAGGTGAACATCAGGGGATCAAACTTCTTTGTGGAGAAGGATGCTGGGTCCCAGCGAGTGGTGCACTGGGATGGGCCCCTGCTTCCACCCCTGGTGCACACGGAATCCTTAAGACTCAAGCTGACACTGCTCTGTCTCAGAGCAGATACTCTGAAGTGCACGCACACACACACACACACACACACGCATGCACATGCACACACACACACACACACACAATGCAGTTTCCTAATTGAATCTAAAATGTAAAGGCTTTGCTGTTTAAAAGGATCTTGCTATCTTGATAAGAAAAACTAATGAGATGCCCTTTCCGGAGCTGGTCACACAATAGCCCTAGTGACAAGGACCCCTATCAAGAAATAAAGCAGAAGATAAATGAGATTTTTCTAATATCCATTTCACCCATTGTTCACGAGTGTCAGGCAGTGCCGATTCTATTTATCATGGGGTGGGAGAGAGGAGACACGCTTTTGTAAAGAAAGCCTAAATTGCAGCATCGGATTTTTCAGCCACAGGTAAATCTCCTTTGTCACCTGGTAGAAAACAAAGCAAGGCTCGGGTTTGCGGGGCTGAGAGGGGAAGATTGTCCCCATTTCTGCATTTTTTCCCCTCAGGGCCGCCAAGGCTCAGGAGAAGATCATTTGGAAGACAGGTGAGAAAGAGAAAGAGATTATTTCTGACTATGGACTCCATGAGTCTAGTATTTACAACGCATTAAACAGTAACTGTGTCGAATGTTCAAAATGCAAATGGAGACTAGGAAATTGCTCCTTAAGACTGATGCAATTTAGAATTTTCAGAAGCTACATTAAGACATAAAGTAAAGTACAGAAGTTCAATTTCAGGCCTCAGAGAAGGCTGGGTGTGTTTACAGGAATTCCCAGGGTTCTTTTCTCTAGAAGGGGCCCCACAGGGATCAATATCTATGTTGTTCCATAAGATGCATGATTAATAAAGGAGAACCCTGGACAAAATGATCCAGTAGAAACCAAGAAAATATTTAAATCTCTATGGTCCCACTCTGCAAAAATTTGCATTTGGAAGAATGACATAACTGTCAGTCATCGGACCCTGCAAAGGGCCCCCTCAGGTGAGATGCTGGAAGGCTCATATGCCCCCTCCTAGCTCTGCTCAGCATTACAGTGGAGGCAGCCCCGCGATGGTTAAAACCTTTTTTTAATATTTTACATTTCAAGAGAACTTTCTAATCTGCAGATGCAGAGGGCTGTGGCGGCTCCAATTCTCACAACTGCTGTTTACTGCGGATGCAGATGAAGAATGAATGTCCTTGTTCTTTGAGAGGGGAGCGACAGCCAGGCTGGCTGAGAGGCAATCCACATGGAGTGACAGGCCTGCCGGCGGGGGGCGGGGTTGCGGGTGGGGGTGGGGGTAGAGGGTGGGGGTAGAGGGTGAGGAGAAAGGGCTGGGGATCTCCACACGCACCCCTTCCCTGGCTTCCGGTCTAAGCAGAGAGGGCGGCTCTCCACCTGCACCCCTACTGTCCACAGACCCGCTGGGAAAAAGAATGATTTTGAGCCAATGTTAATTTACCCTTCTGGGAACTTTTACTATGCCTTTTGCTATTTTTAGAGGAAGACTGCATTTTTAAAATAAGCATTTCTTCCCCACGATTCTTACATATTTTCATATTGTTGGTGCCCTCTAACAGGCTAGAGATAAGCATGGGGGGAGGGGACAACAGAAGCTCTATCTTCGAACAGATTTTCCTTTTCAAAAGAGCTAAAGAACAAGCACAAAGGATTCATTTGCATTTCAATAAACACTTTCTCTCTCTAGTTGTTTCCGTGCTAGAAAGACATCCTCAGTCTGGCTGTGACATCATTATTTAATGCAGGCGACCATTCAAGGCTCCCAGTCTGTTTGGTAGTGGAAGTTCTAAGGTAATCTGAGTTTGACTTTGGGACTTCGCTGGAGGAAAGATTTGTAGAGGGGAACGGACGGGGGTGACTTGTCCGAAGTCTCTTTTGCTCCATCACTAACCTGACAAGATAACTGGGCAATACTGGTAAGGAGAGACACTTGCCTCGGATGATAAGTAGGAAAACCAACCATATCCTCGCCAACACAAGCTTTCATATCCATGTCTATCTAGCAGGCTTCCTGTTGTCTTTTCTAATTCCAGGATGGTCTTGGTTGACTACTGAATAAATGAAGGAAGAATCAATCACTTACTGACCACCTACGGTCAGATCTTGATAGACACTGAGAATCAGAAATAAAAGCAGTGTCCTTCCTCTCAAGGGGTTTACGATCTAGTTTAAAAGCTTATTAAAACAAACAGTATGAAAAATTATGATAGCCGAGGACACGGAATGCCTCAGGAGAACAGGGAGGGAGACCTAATACAGCCCGAGGGACACCAAGTTGAGTTTTGATATTTATTTTAACCCACTTTTATCCAAAAATGATCATGGGGATAGGGGTGAGGGATGTGGGAGAACGAACTGAGATGAAGAGAAATTTGTTTAAAATCTCTTCAGCGTTTCAGCTGTGGAAAGAAGGAAAAGAATCCTTTGTGTGTTTCTAGACACTTCCAAGTGTAAGCATGTACTATAGAATTTACTTCTTAGGAACAATATGACAAAGTACTATATTACTGCCATTTTACAGATGAGAAAATGAAGATAAAGTCACTTGCCTAAGGTCACTCTAGGAAGTAGAGGTACCAATTTAAACCTTGCTCTGTCTGTATACAAATTCTGTCATTTTTTACTATGACACATGCTGCCTTCTAAATAAAAATGTTGTTGTTGGTGAGGTGAGACTATGGGAAGTGGGTGACATTTCAGATTTATCTTGGAATGTCCAGTATGGTATCACTATGACTGGTATACCACACATTCTCAATAGTGTAGTTTATATTCTATGCAGAGAGATTTTGAAGCTTTTCTTTTTCCCTAAAGAAGGTATATTATATTCATGTAGTCAGTTTATTGCCAGTCAGAATGTCTGCTTCTCACAGCCAAGAAGATGGGACTGGGTTGTGGGTAGAGTCTGGAAGAAAATAAAGATGGCTGAGGGGTGAGCCACCCACTGCCATAACTGGGCCAATCGACTCTCGCAATGTATAGTGGAAATAGAAGGAAAATGAAGTCAAGGATTTTGTAATATGCTTAGTTAAATTTCTTTTCTGCATTTCTTTGATTCTCTGTTTCATGTTTAAGAAATAATACAAGAATGATAGCAGGATGCATGGATTTATCCACCAAATTCCATTCTGACATCTATTCATTCATTTCTTCTGCAAATATTTATTGAGTGACTATTATGTTAGTCTTAGAAATTCAGAGATAAAAGAAATGATTCAGGGGCGCCTGGGTGGCTCAGTGGGTTGAGCCTCTGCCTTCAGCTCAGGTCATGATCTCAGGGTCCTGGGATCGAGCCCTGCATCGGGCTCTCTGCTCAGTGGGGAACCTGCTTCCTCCTCTCTCTCTGCCTGTCTCTCCACCTACTTGTGATCCCTCTGTCAAATAAATAAACAAAATCTTAGAAAAAAAAGAATAAAAGAAATGATTCAGGTCCTCAACGAACTCATAAGACCCCTGTGTAAATAAGCCATGATAGAATTATGCCATGACTCAGGAAGATAGAGATTTCTGTGGAAGTGTGCAGGACAGAACCAAATGTCTCTTGTTGGTAGAGAGGAAGGGGATAATTGAAGAAGGCTTAATACAGGCGCATGACAGCTGAAGATGTCCTGATGTATGAGGAAAAGATTTGGGTAGCAAAGTGAGTAGGACTTGGGAAAAGGTATCCCAGTCAAAGGGAACAAAGAGTAGGAACAAAGGCATATAGAGGAGAAAGACTATGATATTTTCATAGAATTGCAAAAATGACTGAACCCAAGCATTTATTGAACACCTGCTATGGTCCAAACACTGTTAGGGCAGAAAGATGTGAAGATACGATAAAATTTTCATCCTCAGCATGTTTAATATCTCATTGGAGAAACAGAGATATACATAATGGCATAAATAAAAAAAATAAAATACAAACATGATAGAAATTGTGTTATATAGAGGGTGGAAGCAACATGCCCACAGTATAGGAGAAGCGGTGATGAGTTAAGGGATCGTGAAAGGCTTTTTGGAGGAGATGACATTTGAAATGGTCTTGAACAATGAACAAGCTTTTAACAGACAGTACCAGAAGAAGGCATTCCTGGTAGCAAGGAGACTGTGCACAAAGACAAGAAGGTATGACCCATTCCAGGAATGGAAGCTCTTCCTGTGGACTGGAAGGAGGGACAGTGAGAGATGAGCCTGGCCATGTCGACTCCAACACCCCCCACAGTCTTAAGCTCAGTGATTGTCCCTAAGGAACCTCGTTTGCTTGGTCTAGACAACAGGGGAAGTCCTCACATTTAGAAGTTAACTCTAGGTTAAATCGGTTACCAAACTAAATAGTTTTATTTTTAAATTCAGTAATTATTTGCCCTAATGAGAAACTACACTAAGCAAAAAAAAATTAATTAATTAATAATTTAAAAAATCAAACATTTACTGGGGATGTCCTAGACCCCTTTCATCATTGCATATATATATATATATATATACATATATATATCAGGGCAATTAAAATCCATTTGCCATAAACTCTTACATTGTTGGAACAAAGTTCAAGTGGAAATGGTAAAAAGAAGAAGTGAATTTGTCATTTGCACCAGTGGTTTGTGAAAATAACGACCTCCTCTAACACTTACAAAACTCTCTAAATGTTTTTCATTTTATGTTTAGTTTCTTAAACGATAAGAACATTTTCAAAAAGGCATAAATCCTGTAAATTGCAAACACTCTTTCAGTATCCAAAGAGGGAAATCTCAAGAGGGATGGTTCGAGTCTGTGGTCCAGTCCAGACTGGAAAATAGTCTTTTGTCATAAGTAAGAGTGGGGTACGCCACAAGCTGACAATAAGACTAGCCATTAAAAACACTCCAGATGCTTAGGATATTCAATTGCTCAGAAAGAATTTCATAACGTCCATGTTAATGAAATAATCCAGAACAACTACACATAGAGCTAGGATATGTCTTAGTTTTCATGATCATAAAGTCAGAGTCTGATTTCTATTACATGTTCTCTTTTGTATTTTTTCGAGAGTAAAGCCAAGAACCAAATAGAATCTTCCCATCTACACAGGAACCAACTCTTCATGGCCCTGAAGAGAGTTTCACACTTAAAGAAACAGTTTGGCCCAGACAGCATGGGGAATTTTGTCCTTTGCCAGTAGGTCTTGAATTGCCCTGAGGCAGAGGCTGTGATTAGTCACCTGTTTTCATCTTATACTCTGAATAGCCACTTCTTCAGTGAGCACCTACTTCCAGAACCTTACATGTCTTAAAGCAATGGATGCCCTCCAACATGAGTTAGATGCAGTGAGAACTGGTCTCGAGATGGGCATTTCTCTAAAATGTTCCTTTTCTATTAATGTCTCAAGCAGAGAATCTGGAACTAGTCTTGTTCACGACACTCGTGATCTTCCAGTAGATATTGCACAAGTGAGTCCACAGTTCCAAGGTCTTATTGGACCATGGTATGACCATGTACCACGTACTCATGAATGAATGGATGGATGGATGAGTGAGTGAATAAATACGTTCATGCAGGAGCTCGTGAATGCATGAAGCCCATGTAGGCTTGGAGTAGAGGATACTTGCAACAGAACTTCAGACACAGAAAACAAGAGGATCCATGGATTTAGAGAAGCTTGGGCCCTTTGATTAGAGCATTAACAATGCTCCTCTGGTTCCATTAACTTATATAAATGGACGAAAACAGTATGGTGGATGTTTTATTCTGTGTACCAGGAAGATGCTGGCAACATTTTTTATAATATTTAAACATACTCTGCTCTATCCATGTCAGTGCCCTTAATGAAACTGAATATTTCTCCAGATTCTGTTTTTGATGAACTATTCATAAACCAAACCAAAGGAGAGACCATTATAATAACCCTTATGATTTTTCTTTTCTTTGTTTTTTTTTCTAAAAAAGTACAATTTCTAACTATTATTGAACTTTATAAATATAATGTTCATTTTTAGGACCTCAGAAATTCTACTTAACCCCTCTTCAGGGTGCGGAATTTAGTGTAGCTGCAATAAAGGGCTTCTGATGTAAGGTACCAAAATGGGCCAGGATGTTCTATTCAGGTTAATTTAAGCAGAGCAGAGATGCCATGAAAAGTTCAACTCATTTGAGACTCAGTGATAAATTGAAAGGTGAAATCTACATTTTCAGATCACCATTGTGATCCCATGCCAACTGAGGAAGAACACATTTCCTAGTTATATTTGCTGGACATTCCCTGCTTTGAAGTAGATATATCAGAGCTCTGAAATCCTGGTGTTCTCTACTTTTTGAGTGATGGCTACCAAGTTCTTCTCTGATACCCATTACAAGAGCCAGTGCTGACCTGGATGTTTCTCCTTTGCTTTGAGGAAAACAGAAGCTCAAAGGCAATGGCTACAGGATGTATTATTCTTTCTCTGGTGGTGAGGGAAGTAGGACAGTGCCGGGAAAATTGGGATCTAGAAAGACCAGGTGGGGTTCCAGTCCCAATCTTGGATGAATAAATATGTGATCTTCAGCTGAATGTCTCTTTCTGGGATTCTGGGGCACAATAGAACATGTTTTGAGGGGATACAGTGAATTCTTATGGGATCAGAGTATAATTCAGCATTGATAGCTTTCCCTTATTAATTTATCAGAGGTAGATCATTCGTGCAGTACAATGGAGAAAAGTGGATCAAGAGGGGCTAGGACACTGGGTTCCAATGCAAATGCCACTGGTTATCAGCTGTGTGTCTCTCAGGGCCCGGTTCCCTCATTTACACAACTTCATGATATCGAACATGCTTTGCACCTGGAAAGGCTTTCACCTTGTAGACACTGTTGACGTGTTCCACCTAATCTCTTTCCTAGAAAGAGATAACATTCTAAGACTTATATCCTAATTTTGAAAATAAGACTTATTTCTCTTTATCCCAATAATCTCACCGCGGCATGTACAAACGTCTCACAAATCTGGGTTTCCAGAATTGGGTGAACCACACCCTTGTCATAATCTTGTTTACAGATTATCTTCACAGGGAAGGTCTTTTTGACTATAGACATACTTAAATTGTTGACTCCATGATGTTAGGGTAAAGAATCTCAAACAATGGGGATTTCCATTTTCTCAGAAATTGGGGAGAAATTGGCTATCGGGCACCTAATGGGATTATTGCTAGTAGGTGTGGATATGACTTCCATGTTTGTCCTTGGTGGTAGTAGAGGAAATTGAGGGTGCCATATCTCCATAGTGTTTATTTTACACTTAAATTGCCCAGTGCAGTAAACACACAATTACTGTGATGCAGCTCACTGACTTTCTCTGAAACGATATACTCTGCTCTAGCATGGGGCTATTAACATAATAGAAATGTGAATCTGATTTTAGTGTTGAACTCAAGGCTACTGCTGAATGTAGAAAGAAAAATGTTAATGTATGCAGCAGAAGGTATTTTAAATAAATATCTGTCATATATAGTTAAACTTGTGCTTCTCTGGTGTTAATTATGGCACAATCAGAAGAGAATAGAGAAGAAGGTATTTATTGCAGCTTGAAAAGCCAAATATTAGTTCTGGGACAAAGTAAGTCAAGTGAAGTGGCAATTATATATTGTTTTGATCATGCAGGAAATTCTTTAAAACAGATATTTTCTCATGTATATATTATTGATCAGATGGGAATAATTCAGATAAGAACTCCGACTAATTGGCCATTGAGATGGTATTTTGGAAGTGTTAAAACTCCATTACTTTCGGTTCTTTGCTATATTTCTTATGTGAAGAATATTCCCACGTGATCATCTCTCCTTCAGGATATTTGCCACAGATATTTCTTTTCTTTTTTTTTAAGATTTTATTTACTAATTTGAGAGAGAGAGGGAGTGAGAGAGAGCATGAGAGAGGAAAAGGTCAGAGGGAGAAGGAGACTCCCTGCGGAGCCAGGAGCCCGATGCGGGGCTCGATTCTGGTGCTCCAGGATCATGATCCAGGCTGAAGGCAGTCACCCAACCAACAGGGCCACCCAGGCACCCTGTCACAGATATTTCTGTTTTGAGGGACGCAAATAGGCCCAAGGAAAAAGGAAAAAAACCCAACTACATCATAAGCATTTTTAAAACATTCTTAAAACTTGAGTTATCAGAAATTATATTATCAGAGTTCCCACAGCAATCGCTCAGAAGGAAGCATCTGGAGGTCACAGGGATGGTATCTGTTTACTAAGTAATCACCTCGCTGCAGATAGAATTTGAAGAAAATAATGCCTGAAATTCTTTTCAAAGGCATGTAGGGTGTCTCCTATGCCAACATTTTTTTATTTTGCTAATTATTTAGAGAGAACTTGGACATGTTTATTTTTCATGCTGTGGCTTTTGAGGAGAGCAGGCGGAGAGGTAAAGCTATATGATTGTCTACATATGTATCTACATATATATATTCACTCCCCTTCTATCCCTAGCTCTCAAAAACAAAGATTTTATACAACACACAGTGCTTAAAGGAAGAAAGTCTTTCTCCTTTCCTCAGATGTACAGAGCTAATCTAGCATTAAAGGGATAAAACATGGAAGAATGGGGCACCTGGGTAGCTCAGTGGTTCAGTGTCTTCCTTGGGCTCAGGTCATGATCCTAGGGACCCAGGACTGAGTCCGGTATGGGACTCCCTGCTCAGTGGGGAGCCTGCTTCTCCCTCTCCCTCTGCCTGCTGCCCCCCCTGCTTGTGCTCTGGCTCTCTCTGTCAAATAAATAAATAAATTTTTTTTTTAAATGTTAGAAAAATTCAGAGATAAACCCTGCAGTGCCACAAGATTAGAACGTGGAGTGGCCTCCTGGAAGAAACACTGGTCAGCCGGTACATGGGCCATTCCGCAGAGGAAGGGAAACAAGCTTGGAAAGATTCCTCTGATATGTCTGAGAACTGGACTTTAAAAGGACTCATTTTAGCAAGGTCTGAAATGATTTTTTGAATAATTCACATGTAAATTTTTTTTTTTTTTTTTTTTTTTTTTTTTACTTGCTGGATGAGAAATAAATGAAGCTATTTCTGCTGGGGGTGTCTGGACAATTTGTTAAGTGGGTCAAAGGAATCACAGGAGAAGTCACGTTGCATTGCATCAGGATGATCTCTACTGCCAGGGAATGCAGCAGGATTGCTCTGCCTTGCTTCTTGGATTTGAGCGCAGCGTCACTTGCTTGGAACAATGAAATGTTCGCAGAAGGGACGCGTGTGTCTACTGGTCTAATTGCTGATCCCTGGCTCTTTGCTGGTCCCTTCTGCAGCATGGGCTCCATGGAAGCCTGTGCTAATTGGAAGGTGCTGTTAAGGTTCGCCTGGAAAGCCGAGCCAATACATAGAGGATCACTGTCCTGAGAATCATCTGGATCCACGGCAGACGTCGGTTGGGCAAGCAGCATGCTTTGGTTGTGCCAAATCTCTAAGAATCTGAAGACGTTGACTCCTGCAGCCTAACCTAGCTTATCCTCACAGAAGCTAAAACTCAAATTAAGAAGGAATATTTGAAGTTGGCATGTTATTTACTTGTAAAACACAGGGAACCGGTTGGCAAACTACTATAAGCAGTAGGATAATTCAGTAATGAATTCAGATGAAGAGACTTCATATATACAACCAACGATAAATATAGAGGTATGGTAGAAAAAAAGTCTCTATTTGCAGTTACACCTCAAATTGAGAATATGCCTATGAATATAATTAATGAGACATGTGCATAATATATACAAAGAAAATTTTTAAAACATTATTAAAGAACCCAAAAGAAAACAAGTCAATATAAAAGCATATCAAGTTCTTGGCTAGGAAGACGTGGCATCATAAAGATTTAAGAATCATCTTAGGTTAACTTGTAAATTCCCCATGCTCTAATTGAAATAGTAAGATGAGCTTATTTCAAAGTACTTATGATAAAATAAAAAGTAAGAAGCCCAGGGAAATTCAAGGAAAGCAGAGAGAGAGAGAGTAAGCTAGCCTCAGGACTTACTAAAATGTATTTAAAGCTACGATGAAAACTGGTGATTCTGGTAGTTGAATAGACAGAGTTGGAACAGTTTAGGAAGTTAGAAATAAGCCCAAATACATACACCATTTTAATATATGATAAAAAATGGGAAAAGATGTGATATTCATTAAAGAATAAATGGCTAGGTATCATGCAAATATCATATCTCTACCTCACTACTTAAACAAATACACATAGTAGAGGAGTCCAATTGTCAAAGGTTAAAAAAACTAAAATCATTAAGATTCTAGAGAAACCAATAATCTCAGAGCAGGACAGTGCTTTCTAATATGACACAAAGCCAGAAGACCTAAAAGATTGAAATGAAAAATCTGGTTACAGAAAAATAAAAACATTTTCTATGTGATCCAAAACCAAAAATCAAATAGAAAGGTAAAGGAGAAACTATTAAAAAAAAAAAGTTTGCAAGTCATGAGACAGAGTTACTGTTCTTAATATAAAAAGATAGAAATTAATATAAACAATAATCCAGTAGAAACATGAGTCATGGGTATGAAATAAAGCACTTAGGAGGGAATAGAAACATACAAAAGGATACCAGGCCAGAGAAAAGTAAGCAAACACTACACTAAAAGATTTATTATCCCAGATGAGCAAAGATCCAAAGCAGCCTATGAACAGTGTGGACGAGGATGTAGGGAAATAGGAACTCACTGGCATTTCTGGTGGTTTAACTGTTAAAACTTCTATGGGAGTAATTTAACAGTGTCTACTAAAAAAAAAATCCCCATAATTTTTCAGCTGTTATTTTAATTTCTTTACATTTGTCTTATATACTCATGCAAGTATGAAATGAGAAAAGCTCACGTATAGCTCCAAAAATAGTTTCTGGAATAACAAATAATAATAATGACGATAATAATAAAGACTGAAGAGTGACCTCAAGCTCCTAACAGAGAAGTAGGAAAGCATGGTACCTCCACATACTGAGATACAACGCAGCTGTATCTCTACAGGCTTCTCTACATGACTCACATGGAGTGAGCTACGAGCTATATTAGGAAGTAAGAAATTCCGCACTCAGGTGCGGTCCCTAATATTGGTATATATTTTTACCTTTGTGTGTGCATAGTGTAATTCTGGAAACCTATTCTAGAGCCCCGGCAGACGTGCTTGGCGTTCGGGACAGGAGCTGGAACACTTGGTTCGGGGTTAGGAGGACTTCCTTCCTACCTGATGAATTTCATACCCCACATCTTCATGACATACTAAAATAATTGGAATAATCAAAACACAACGAAACAGAAAGGAGTTTTAGAGATTTTAAGGAGAGTGCAGATTTAACACAGATTAGCAGTTCTAACATACCCGCAAGGGATAGTCCGTACCCGAGGACTGACTGTTCACAGTGATCCAATGGCCAGATGGCCCAGTGTGTTCACTCATTTCACCTTTCCTAGAAGATCTAGATGATCTACTCTTCCAAACAGTAGAAGTGACTACCTTTTTTTTTTTTTTTCCAATTTTTAGGGGAAATTTGGAAATGGAGCTGTGCCTGCAGAATCTACAACATGAAGCTTCTAGAACTACCTGTGAACATCAAAGAAATCACTGGATGAGCCAGGTGATGACTTAACAGGTTAGACAGCTACTACAAAACCCATTTCATCCCTCGCTGCACCCCACCCTTCGTGCCTGTGTCTCTGAGAAGGGAGAAGGCGCCATCTGTCTTGCTCCTGTGTGCGGAAGGCGTGGATCAGCTTCATGGCTTAAAATAAACTCAGAAATAATAACTTCCCCACTTTGCTTTTAGTTATGAGAATATAGCTTAAAACATTTTGGCATGTGAGAATAAAGCAGAAGGAGAGAGCTGAAATGAGGGTGGGTTGTACGTGGGAGCAAAGAGAACTAATAGTCAAGAACGCCTGCCATGTGGTGGGCACTGTGCTAAGTACTTCACGTGGCTATTTCATGTATCCCTCACAAGGCTAAGAGGTATGTGCTGCTAATACCATTCTATGCATGAAGAGAAGTGCAGCCTTGCAGCTGGTAAGGGGCAGCTTACCCCGTTCCCAGCCCCCAGAGCACCAGCCATTATTTTATTTGGTATCTTTGTTCAATACATTCCCATTTCCTTATCTCGCGTTCTGTAGGTCATCATCCTTTCTTTATGAGTAGAATTTCACCTGTGCTAGGAAGAATTCTGGTGCTGAGCTCTCAGAAGAAGAGGAACTGAGTGTCAAATGTGGATGCTCTTCCAAAAAAGAAAAAAACGGGTGATTCACTAAAATCTCAACTCATCATGTTCCAGGAATTTACAGCTTCCCTCATCTTTTCTTCAAATACAGTTAAGATCCTACGTTTCTTGGTTTTAGGCAAGGTAAATAATTTTATTGTCAACTTTAAAGTCATTTCTCAATGGAATGGTTGGCGCTGGGATGACTTCGTTATCCCTGCTTTGAGACAGCTTCTGGAATTTTCTAAAGCTAGTGACAAATGGGAAGTCTATTTCTGGGTTGGAGCTGGTAGGTCAGTCCTGAGCCCTTCGGGTTCTTTCTGTGTGAACACAGAAACGTCTCAGGTCCAAATAACAATTTCCAAATATATGTCGGTGCTTTTGAACTAGGTTTTTCTTTATCCCTAGTCTAGTTTGTTCAAACTCACCATGAGTCTGGTTTTGTTTCTAATGAGCAAAGGTGCCTTTGTTACTTCTAAAGACTTCTATTTAGAAACAAAGTTCCAAATGTCAGGCTGAATCTGGAAGTGATTACTCATCGGAATAAAACATGGTAAGTACATATTTGAATGAACGCTCACAGCTGTGTTTTTTATTAGAGAAATTCAGTGAGAAGAGTTTTAACGCTGTGTTATAGTTGAGAATCTTAAGGTGTATAACATTGGCAATTCCAAATTAGAGCTCTCCTGGCAACTGCCACTCCGTGACATCACATTTTATGTAATGAGGCATAAAAATGAACACTTTGTGCACTCCACAGCAAATTCACAGGCAGGGGGGGATGGAGTGAAGGGTAGTGTGGGAGCTACCTCCAAAGTCTTCGTTACAATGTTTCATCCCTTCAGTTTCTTTGTTTGCAGCTCTATATTTGCAGATCTAACAATTTAGTGATTCTAACACATTGCATGCTTTAAGTGTTAAAGAGAAAATACTCAATCCCTTTTCCTAGTCCATTTATCTGACTCTCGTTAATTTCCCTTCCAATCTGTAAGATTTTGTGGAGCCATTAACAGGTTCTATGTTTATACTTGTCCAAATCTCACTCATTTTATGAGCTGTTGGTTTAATGGCTACAAAATGTTTTACAGCATCTAGTGACAATCCCTACTGAGTGGATCTGGTTTCAACTAGTCACCAGAGTCCTGATTTTGGCATCTGTCTTTCTTACAGCTAGGGGACCAGTCACTATTGAACACAGATCTGAGTGGCCTCCCATCCAGATGCTGGGTGTAGGGATTATCTCTCTTCCCAGATGAGATAAAATTCCTTGCCCAATATTTAGCACAACCCCTGCTAAGCAAAAGGAAAAAGTTAGTGAGAACTGAGATACCTTTGGATGGCCTTTATAATTGCTAATTTTGAGTTGCAGAGGGGACTTTGTGCTTGTGAATGCCCTCACATTCAAGATGTGAATTGAACAAGCACTAATTCCTCAGTCCTTTCCCCCAGACGGAGCCACACAGATGGGCTGATTAAAATCATAGGTCTGTGTTAAAGGAAAATTATTGCATTAGAGGAAGCATTTGGGGAAAGTGGGCGATGGGTTGGGGAAAAAAATAACAAACAAAAGCAGATGGAGTGTCTTGCTTGGCAAGATATTATTCCATTATTCTTTTATTATCTAACTTCTGAAATGGGAGAACATAGAATAATGCTAGATACAGATTTGTCAGTAATAAAACATCAGGTAAAACTCCTTCGGGGCCATAACAACTAATAGGCCATTGTTTTAATAGTTTTGCAAAAGCTTGATTCTTTTTGTCTTTATTTGTGCTTTGCAGTGGTTTGCTTAGGCAAAGAGGTCACGTGCAATGTGCCCAGATCCCTAAAACAAACCCTTCCAATTAGTACTTTGAAATGGAGCATACTGGCCACTCCAACATTCTCACTAGGAAACAGTTCACTCAGAGTTCTGCTATCTTTAAGCACACTGGTGATTTTGTTGGAGAGATTGTTATTCCTGAAGTATCTTGGTTTATGTAATCCAAAAAGTACGTAGCTCAGGTAACAATGATTTTGAAGTTTATGTTGCAGAAAGCATGGTAGGCATTTGTCCAAGATGACGTGAAGAGAGCTTTAATTAAACATCAAGAGATCAAATTTTAAAAAGGAGGTTAAAAACAGTTTGCAGATTTTTTCTAGGGAATACAGAAACCCTACCATTAAAAAGCAAATGCAAAAAATAGAATAAAATAAAATAAAATAAAATAAAATAAAATAAAAAGCAAATGCACCCACTAGTGCAATAAGTTACAAGCTGGATTCCAGGCATAGGAGTGCCTTTTGTGAGCACAGTTTCCTTCTAAAACCATGGGGGGCAATTATTGACTTCTGGCTACTTTCAAAGAATGGGAAAACAAACCAGGGTAAGAGAGCAAAGAAGACCAGCACCAAGGGGTAGATGGGGCCAGAGGTCCAGGGTCAGAGTGCTGGAGAGATTTGGGGTGATTATGCACCAGAGTCCAGTACCTGGGAGACCCATCATTACACAAGCTCCAGAGAGAGTAGAATATCACATCACAACCTATGAACACCACTGGATTAAAAATGTGGGCCCTCTCTACTCTTCATAAGCTTTTTTTTTTTTTTTTAAATGAACATATAATGTATTATTTGCCCCAGGGGTACAGGTCTGTGAATCTTTGGGGTTTTAAGAGGTGATTCTCTTATTCATAGTCATCATTGTTTTCTGGGGATCCTCTTCTCTATGACCATGAATTTCTGGGAAGGCTGCCTAGTAAAGAGGAAAGTTTCATAGTCAGACGCCGAATTACGGTTATCTGACACTTTCAGCCCAGCGACTTGGATAAGCTACTTCATGTCTCCAAGACTCCAGTGACAGAACCTTCAAACTGGAGACTGCACTCCCCACCTCATCCACTGTTTGGAAGGACTGGTGAAACACACGCAGGGAAAGGATCTGGCAGAGTGGGTGGCATATGGTGGGTGCTCCATAAATGAGATCTCCTTCCTTCCGTCTGTTCTTTTTTCTGGAACAGG
Source organism: Mustela erminea (assembly GCF_009829155.1). Taxonomy (NCBI): domain Eukaryota; kingdom Metazoa; phylum Chordata; class Mammalia; order Carnivora; family Mustelidae; genus Mustela; species Mustela erminea. The sequence goes on from NC_045619.1 coordinate 136,022,137, forward strand.
AACAGCTCAGTCTATATGATAATAAGATATTTGGTTCCACACACATAAGGACCCAGATAAAAGTTTTGACCATGCCATGGGGCATTCAGTGTTTTTAAGAGGATTAGGTAAGAATTAGGCATCCACAAGGTCCCAAATAATATGTTAAAAACTAGAATAGAGTGATGAACACATGAAACGCCCATGGTCCTCCTGTGCCGCAGCCTTACAGCGTGGCAGGCACAGGAAAGAAAGCCCATTTTACGGGGTTATCTAGAAAGTTTCCTTCAACGGGTAGACGCTGAAGGGTTCTGAGACCACAGAAGACCAGGGCTCGTGGGAGCAGGTAGGATCTCAGTAGCATCAGACACAATCCTCTTCTCAGGCCACACGGTCCCCTTGAGCAGGCCACCCCAGTGACCCCGTCCCCTGAGATCACTGATGGCGGAGAAGTAGGTGGTGAGGCTTAACGGAGAAAACATTGGTGAAAGAGTTTTGGAACCTAGAAGGTGCTAGACAGACACAGGGGACTTTCGTCATCCTGGGCTCTCTGCAGGCCTGCACCCTGGGGAGATCTGACCTCCTGCAGCTGCCTCTGATTTCCCAGGTGTGCTCCCTGCGGTGGGGGGTGGGCTGAGGGCTCCGGGGGGCCACTCTGCGACACTCACTTATTTCAGAGGAGCCCACAAGCAGACAAAACTGTCAGAAATACTGAGCTATAATTATTGTAATTCTAGTCATCCCTAAAGAGCCCCTCCCCGCCCCCCACCCAAGCTCCGCTTCCCTCTGAAGGTCCACGCACTGACTCAGGTTTTATTGGCAAGTGTGAGAACCCTGAGACGTGAAGCCATAGGGACCTAACTCAGAGCAATTCTTGCAACGAACACAAGTTGGTCCTCCTTTCAGTGCATAAAATGAGGCTCTTTTAGGGGATGTGGAGGCCCCACATACATCTTTACTGGATGGTCCTGAGACCTGGATTTCTCTGCCAAATTCTTTGTTTAGTTACAACTAGCAGTTGTAACTTAGCAGTGGCTTTTTCTTTTCTTTCGTTTTTTTTTTTTTTAAGATTTTATTTATTTGAGAAAGAGAGCACAAGCAGGGGGAGTAGCAGGCAGAGGGAGAAGGAAAAGCAGGCTTCCCACTGAGCAAGGAGCATGACATGGACCCAGGACCCTAGAATCATGACCTGAGCTGAAGGCAGACACTTAACCCACTGAGCCTCCCACGCCAGTAGTGACTTCTTAAATGCCAGAGACCTAGAGTTTGGGATCAGAGAAACCCTCCAACAACTTGTACTGAATTCACAAAGTCCCACTGACAGTTTAGGGAATGTAAAAAAAAAAAAAAAAAAAAAAAAAAATTTAAAATATTAAAATTTAAAAAAATAATAAAACCCCTCTGAGCCCTGTAACACATGGTATGACATCGGTACATCAGTGACATCGACAGAGAAAAATACTCAACAACTTAATATTGCGTTGTAAACAGGTGATTAAGGACAGAGTTTTCAGGATTTGAGGACTTCAAAATTAATATACAAGAGACAGCACATTTTAATAAGCTGTCAGTGAAGTACACTAAATAGAAAATACACTGCTGCCTGCCACCAGAGCTAGCCAGCTGAAGAACGAGTTTGCGTCAACGCCATAATATAGGAACCCTTAAAAGCATTTAACGTTAAGTTCTAAAATAAGAAAAGAAAGTGGAAAGAATAAAAATCTATAGCAAAAAGACAAAACCCTAGAGGAAGAATTCAAGAAAGTCTGTTTATTTGTGATCTCCCCCCGCCATTCCCTCACGAAAGCTTTGCCAGGAGTTGATGGGTCTCCCAGGCGCGAAGCTGTTAATCACATTTAGGAAATTTACATGCTGTTAACTGCATATGAAACTCACTTAAGTCGGGCAGATTTACTACCCCAGATCAGTCTTCCTTCATTTACTCTACTCCTGTCGTTAATCCAAATGCACTCTAACGTGAGTAGGGGAGTCTTGACTTGACAATCGCCCTTTCTTTTTCTTACGAGGGAGGCCCGGATGCAGTTCCTGACCTGTCGGAAGAAGGTGTGGTTCAGGAGTTTCCAAACAGGAGTAGACTGTAAATCAATAAAGCGACTAACGTGCTTCGCGACCGGGCTCAGGCACACCGCTAAGCACACCGGCTTAACGACAGCAAACTCGAGGTGGGAGAAAAAGTCGACATCAGCTTTTTATTTTGGTGCAAGTCGGGAGCAAATGCCAAAATGTTCTCTCTCCAGGCAAAAGCCAGATTCTAGTGGCAGGTGAAGCGGTTGTTAACTGCTCTGTTCTACACTTGAAACTTGTTGGCGGACAGCTTGGTATTTTCAGAGAAAAAAAAAAAAAATCTCATGAACTAGATCCAGAGGCTACAGCTTTCAGGACATGAATAAAGCAAATGAGGAAAACCGTGCTGGCTCGGAGTCACCCGGATACTTAGATCCACACTGTCCCTTTGGGGCTCAGAATGATGCTGTGTGTGACTCGTACCTTTTGCCCTGCTTCAGTGAAGAGGGGATGAGAGGTCCAAGAGGATGCTTGGTCCTCTTGGAAGAGAAGGAGGCAGTGAAGAAAGGGTTGCTGAAGGAAGCTGGTCCCACAAGGAAGGACACTTTCTAATGCTGGAGCTACAAATGATCAAGTAAGAAGTTTTCACTTTGGCCCCGAGGCGATCTCATTATGGGGAAAACCTTGCTTCTCAGAGCTTCAGGATTTGCAGTTTTGAAACCTGACTAAGTTCCCAGCTGATCCAGCAAAGCAGGATGCTCTTTGTTCTGTGAAAATACAGGACATTATTGCTGTGCTTCTAACACACACGCCGCGTAGCCTCATGGGCAAAATGGGATTAATATTGGTGCCCACCAAAGTGCCTTACAAAAGGTTGCCATGAGTATTAAATGAGTTAATTCATAATGGCAGTTTCACAGAGTACCCAGGCAATGAAATCTCGCTGCTGTTCCTTTCCTCGTCATGATTGTGGCCATATTTCCATAGGAAGAATTGTGCTAAGTCACAATACTCAGAAGGCAGGTAAATGATAACACTGGAGGTGACTTACAGGCTGACTGGGAGAAATTCTAAATTTGTCTCTTCTCTCCACTCTCTATCTGCAGGATTAGGAAGAGGTTACCAACTTCTCTGCATTTTTACTTGGCTGCCGTCTACTTAAACTAATCATGGAAAACTGTCAGGCCAAAAAAGGGTCACAAGAGGGCAGCTCAAAGTTGAAATGTTTAAGTCATTTTGCTTTATTTATTTATTTATTTATTTATGGATTTACTTATTTATTTCAGAATTATTATTATTTTCTCTTGGAGAGCATGGGGGTGCGGGCAGGGGGAGAGGGAGAGGGAGAAAGAGAATCTTCAGCAGGCTCCACGGCTAGCCCGGAGCCCAACACGGGACTCGATCTCACAGTCCTCAGATCCTGACCTGAGCCGAAATTGAGAGTAGGACGCTTAACTGACCGAGCCACCCTCGTGCCCTGATTTTATTTTATATCATATCTTTGGGGAGTTCAATTTGAAGGAACATTCTCGTCCATGTTGCTATGGGTAAAAGACACTAGCAGAGTGGATATATGGGTCTATGTGACATGTTATTTTATTTTATTTTAGTTATTTTTTTTTTAAAGATTTATTTATTTATTTGACAGAGAGAGATCACAAGGAGGCAGAGAGGCAGGCAGAGAGGCAGGCAGGGAGAGAGGAGGAAGCAGGCTCCCCACTGAGCAGAGAGCCCGATGCGGGACTCGATCCCAGGACCCCGGGATCATGACCCGAGCCGAAGGCAGAGGCTTTAACCCACTGAGCCACCCAGGCGCCCCAACATGTTATTTTATTTTATTCTGAACAACAAAAGTGGCAGAACCAAGACCTTTCCTTCTACCATTTGCCTCTTTTTTTCTGAATTTTCCCTTTCTGTTCTTGTCCCCTGGAGGAAAGATGATTATCTACTAGTTATTTTAACAACGCAGAACTCCTCTCAAAAACCTCAGTAGCCAGGATCATTGTCTTAGCTCGTTAAATTCCAGGAATGCATCTGAGTATAGTACGCTATTCACCGAATTCTAGATCCACTGGGATTTGAGACCGTCCCCCAGGGTTTTCTGCAATCCACATAGATCATGGCATCAGCCCTAGGTTTATATGCTGAAAACATGGGGCGGCATTAATTTGGGTCATTTTTACCAGCCATTATATATCGACTGACCAAATTAGCCAAATGTGATGTGAATTGATTAAGGTAGCTAGATTTACTGATTGTACCAAAACAAAAATCATTTTGATTCCATAGATGCAGACCAAATCTTTTAAGTGACCAGCATAATGCACTTTATGACAGAGTTATTCCTCATGTGTTGTGGCTCGATAAGGTTCATGTGCGCTGGAGCAAAGGGGAAAGGTTATTAGCACCTTTAAGGTGCTAATGGCCTTAATGGCTTGGAAATTGACAGGGAGCAGATTTTTGGTTTGGATCGCAGAAATCTGTGTGCTCAAGCTCTGCTATGATCCACTGTCACTGAAAGCAGAGGAGATGGCAGAAATGATCAAAGGCCACGGAGAAAGCTCTGTGTGACCCGTGGGAATAGTCTTCCCAGAACGCACTGCCTTGCATATACTGTTCTTTCTCCTTCCAAAAAAAAAAAAGAAAAAAAAGGAAAAGCAAAACAAAACACGGAATAGTCAATGGAAATGCAGGGACCAGAGCACAGTTTGGGGCGACTTACTGTGTCTAATTCTATCAGTCTTGTCAGATGGGCAGTCCACCTTCCTGAGCGGGGGGGGTTAAGCACATCACTCCACAGTCTCACTCGCTGGGTTCCGCGCCAAGCCGGCCGCTTTCGCTCACCGGCTGACACTTCACTTCTCTGCCTCTCAACTTTCCGATCAGGAAATCAGGTACAGCTGACCTGATCTTATAGAACCGTGATAAGCATTCGATGAGAGAAACTCAGGCAGAGCAATTAGGACAGTGTCTGGCCCATTATATTATATTATTATATTATATTATATTATATTATATTATATTATATTATATTATATTATGATACTGTAGGTCTTCCCCCTTCATCATCCTCATTTGTCCTGGCTCATCCTGCTTAATGCTTAAGTTCGAGTATGCTTCCTCCAAGATCCAGAAGCCACTGGCTTTGGCGTGCTGTTTCCCAGGGGGTCTCCTGTTGCACAGGCCTTGGGTTCTATCAGTGGCCAGGGTGAATGGAGTGCTCGCCAGCTCTGCTGAAGGGAGAGAGGTCTGACGCCATAAAACACTGCCAGCGTGACATAATTCCCCACTGCTAAGATTAGCATCTCTCCGGCATCGGAATACAGTGGAGTGATAACTCAGAGTAAATTAAACGATGACTGCAATCAGCTTGCAACCTGCCCTTTTACTTTCAGTAAAATCGGCATCTCTTTTCTGATCGTGTTTATGGCCCCGATTACCCGCATCTGCTGCCCTCTGAGAGCAAAGAAGAGCTCTCTTCCAGATACTCTCTGCGGACAGGTTCCGAATTCCGGCAAACAGAGATAGCAAGGCCGTTATTCACAGGAACAGATTCCACAGGCTGCGTCTTCCATGTGAATGAAAAGCATTTCATCAAATGGTTGGGTTGTTTAAAGCAAGGTTGCTGATGGCCGTGAAGAGGGCTCCAACGACCTACTCTAAAGCCTGGTACCTAAACATACATCCTGCCTGAAACATTCGGCTCTTTTCCCAATCCAGAGCCTTAACCTTGGCATTTCTCAAGAACAAGTCTGTCCTTTCAAGATGGTTATCCTTCCCTGAGTTACATTTAAAGGAGGTCTCGAAACCAAAGATACATTCATTTGAACTCTGCTTCTGAATTATCTCAGAGGATGCCCTGTCCTGGTAGTGGCTGATCCTGGCTTTGCCTCTGAATCACCTGTGAGACATCTAGGCCTCAGCCCTGGAGACCGTCAATGGGGAGTTAGGGCACAAGGCCTAGGAATGGGTACTTCTAGAAACTTCCACAGGGTCTACAGTGTGCAGCCAGCCTGTGAACAACTTTGCTTTTCATTTTGCCACTCTGAGTACCCTCAGGGTCCCACATGAGAAACTCCTTTTAGAATTCAGAGCTGTGAGAGAGAGGAGGAGGCAGGATCCCTGCTGAGTAGAGAGCCCGATTCGGGGCTCGATCCCAGGATCCTGGGATCATGACCTGAGCCCAAGGCAGAGGCTTTAACCTACGGAGCCACCCAGGTGCCCCTAGAAATCAGAGCTGAGGAAATTTTTTTTCTCATAATGACACAGTTTTCTTTCTTCTAATAGAAAGATTTATATAACACACTTAACTTCTTATATACCTGATAGAAGGAAACTTAGAGTAAATTTAAGGTTCACTCACAGGCTGCTTCAGCTCTCATGGTAAGTATATTCAGGCCCTTATTTTTTATTTACTTTTAATATCTCTCACAAACATGTTTGTTACATATTTTACTGTGAGTTTCTTCAAATTCTCGAGGGAATCACTTCTTAGTTTTACTCTTCAGTTTTTCAACTATCCAAGAGTGAAAATGGACTAAATACTAATACTAATAATGAATACTACTGCTACTACTAATGAAATTTCTTAATGTTTCTTGACTGTTCTATGTCCCAGGCACTGTGCTAGGGGATTCACATAGGCATTGCATGTCAGTTGCCCTTTCTCCTTTACAGAGGGGGCTAAATTTGAATTCAGCACCCCCCCTCCCCAGTCTATAGCCTGCTCAGTTCCTGATCAGGAAACCCCTCTGGGGGATTTCTATTCCTTCTGAGCAGGAATGCCAGCTCTATATAAAATGTTATAGTAAGCACTGGTAACAATATGCAGCTTTGTCCCAGATGCAAAACTCAACTTTCCTTTAACCTTGTCGCTAGCAGTCCTCTCAAAAGAAGCTTCATCAACAAACTAGCTCTTCCCAAAGAATCAAGGGGGCTGAGGATGTTTACACGACACATTGAATTGCACAGTAGACCTTTTGGATCTAAAAAGTTCTGTTTTACCCTCTACGAAGGGGAGGGTTTGCCCATTAGTTATTTCCCTAGGTTAGGGATCAGCAAAGCTCTTCTGTGCAAGGTGGGAGAGTAACTATTTCAGGCTTTGCAGGCCATCTGGTCTCTGTCACAGCTTCTCAACTGCCCTGATCCTGTGACTCGAAGCCACAGACGGTATGTAAACAAATGAGCCCTCGCTGCATTCAGTACATCTTTATTCACAAACAGGTGGCAGGCTGAATTTGGCCTCTGGGTCACCAGGTGTCAATCTTTCCCTAGAGGGCTCCTTTTGATACTGTGCGGGTTCCCTCTCTCTTCTTTGTTCGGCTCTTTGTCAACTCGATTCCCCATGCCTGTCCTCACCAAGAACCCCCAATGACCTTTTCTTCCCGTGCACAGTGATTCTCTACTCTTCTCCAGAACTTTGACATCAGACGGTACCTAAGCCCTTGGGTCCCAACTTCTGCTCTAAACTGTATGAAGATGTTTTTGCAAGCAAACACAGTTCTCCCATTGAAAGGGATTCCGGGGCTCGATGATGAGTTTAGAGCAGACGACAGTGTTCTCTGCCTCATTTGATCCGATCATCTCAATAGTTCTGTAAACCAGATGTCAAAAACACCAATGCCTTCGGATCAGCAGTGACCAGGTAGGTGAGACCACAGGGAGGAAGGAAATAGAGCTGAACTGGAAAGGCATGCTATGCCTGAAGAACTCACATCCATCTTCAGAAACTGTGGCGTTCACGGACGAAATATACCTGTGGCCTAAGGTGAGCCCAACGACTACCAGTGTGCAAACTGTTCTGTAAGGTTTTTAGGTATTATTTCTGCATGTCTGAAAGTAAGACTCAAAGTCCAAGTGCTTTTTCCACAGCCAGTAAGTGGCAGAGCACTTGAGAAAATATTAATAGAAATCCTGCTTGCTATATGCCAAGCCCTGTGACTGGCCTTGGAAATACTGTGACAGCCTAGGTAAGCAGCTCCTGTCCTTAGGGAACCTACAGTTTGATGGGGCGAGAGGCCTATACAGTGTACCCTGAGGACCCCCCAGTGGGGACTGATCAGGGTATTTTGCAGTTTCATGGTAGAGTCACGGAAACCCACCCTATGTGGGCGTGGCTTCCTGGAAGATGTCCTAGTTCACTTGATCTGCAAAAGACACATGGAATTTCAAGAGGTAAATTTTACCCTGAGCCAGAAGGCCAAGGATAGTGCAATGACCCTGAGCTAAAAAGGAACATACTCTTTCCGAGAAAGGAGTATGGAACACTGGGCCACCGTGGGAGAATTCCAGAAGAGACTGGCTAGGAAGAAAGAGCCAGATCATCCTGCGTCTTGAAATGGACTTATGCCTAAGGGCAATGGGAGCCATCAAGTGGTTTTAAGTATCAAATGCACATTTTGAAAAGATCCTTCCAGCCAGATTATAGAAAATGGGTTGGAAAGAGGCAAGCCTGAAACTGGAGTTGGGCTGGGATAATCCAAATAGGGCACGGTGTGAGGGTTGAGAGAACTGGTCGGAGTCAAGTATCACGGCAGTGCACTGATGGGTTTCCAGATCGTTTTGCTTTATAGAAGGCATCAGGGAAAGGAAGTAGTCAAGGGTCATGTCCGGGGTCCTTCTGGAGCCTTGTGCTGCCTGATTCTAGCACAGGAAATAAGTTCCAATTAGAAAAGAATGGGGGGCACCTGGGTGGCTCAGTGGGTTAAAGCCTCTGACTTCGGCTCGGGTCATGATCCCAGGGTCCTGGGATCAGGTGCTCTCTGCTCAGCAGGGAGCCTGCTTCCCTTCCTCTCTCTCTCTGCCTTCCTCTCTGCCTACTTGTGATCTCTGTCAAATAAATACACAAAATCTTAAAAAAAAAAAAAAAAGAAGAAGAAGAGAAAAGAATTGGAGGGGGGTATGGAATTGGATTATTAATGTAAATTAGATGTGTGCCCTTTTATCAATGCCACTGCACTTTGGTTTACGGTTACTTAGTCCTGAGAAAATGTGCTTTGGTTCTCTGTCTGATTTCCTTTCTTGTACTTTCTTTTCTCTTCGGGACCTACTCTTCCTCTTCGCAAAGCCCAGAACACTTCTGACTTTCTGGTATTTTCATGTTTCCTAAGAGGATATCTGGGGGTTGCTGTAATTAGCAAGGAAAGCCAAGAATCTGCCATCAGAAGACCCAAGGTTAAAACCCAGATTAGCCATTGAATAGTTGTGTAACCTTTTTGGCAACTTACTTAACCTCTTGGCCCTCACCTTAAAATGGGCTTGACAACAGTCTGTCCCTCGTAATGTTGTTGAGAGTATTCCGGGTTCCCACCTACAAGATGGCCCAGCACAGAGCGAGTCATCAATAAATAGTAGCTATTAAGCCTGAGTTTCCTGCATTCCCATTTTGTAAACCCATACTCTCAAAGCTATTATTCCAAACTATCACCATCAAAACTCTCATTCTTTTAGGAGATATAGCTGCCGGACATCTGAGAGACCATCTGATGGATGGGTACTGATATTGGCCGATCCAAGGTTTTTCCAATTTAAAAGAGAATGTTGGAGAGGAGGAAGCAGTGTTGTTGGTCTCATTCTTCCAGAGGGCTCAAGGTAGATAGTCTCGTTCTGCCTGAAGGAGGTTGGCTACATCATGATACCGCCAGTAGAGCCTAATTTCTCATATTAGGATCACTGCGGAATCCCATTTATTCATTCATTAAATGTTTATGAAGCCTTTCTATAGAACCTGACACCTGAGGGCAACCTTCATGTAACCCCTTTATTTTAGAAACCAAAATGAGCCTGGAAAGATAGAGAGACTTACTATAGACCAACATTTATTTAATGGCAGGGTCGTTCCTAAGACAAGCAGCCATGGAATCTTCCCATTTCCTCTGAACAATAGGTTCTGAATTTGCTTTGTAGAAGAAATTTTAGATAATGGGAATTTTTTTTTTTGAGCCTATATAGTACTTTTTACTTTCCAAAATATAGCAGATGCTTATTTGTGACAGTTGTGTTCTATAGAAGTCACTAGAAATACTAAATTAGTAAATACTGAGCCATTGCTCCTTGGGGAGAAAAAAGGTTAGGTTTTTCTGAGATTGTGGTAATAACATTTTCACCAACCAACCAATATACAGCTTTTTAAAAAATGTGTTTAAAGTTTAAAGACACCCGTGTTTCTGTTTAAAGATACCTCATTTAACACATACTGTTGATTCATTAACTTTGAACTCATGGCCAAGAGCACCAAAGCTTATGTTTGAACAAAGCTGATCTAACAACAACTGTACTTTCTCAGTAAGGCATAGTATAGCCTTCTTGCCCTAGAGCCCCAGCTGGCACTTCAGCAGTGTGCTTGGGGGACATGATAAAAAGTGAAATTACCAACAAAAAGTACAAAAATGTGAAAAAGGTGGCACAAAATAAACCATGTTTACAGCATGGCAGCTAAAACAAGTAGGACTTGTTGGACCTTGGCTGGGAACATTCACATCTGCTGACTTGGGTTTTTTTTTGTTCCTTTATACATGCCCACAATGGACTGCCAAGTGCTACGGGTATTGATTTTGAGGTCACCGATAAATCTTGGTGAACAGGACAACTGACAGATTTGGAATCAATGAATAGTGAGGATGGACTGGATGGACTGTACTTTGCTATGTATCTTCCCAATAACGGCATGAATTCTGTTTTAACTCTACTTTTATAAATTTCAACAGAGAACAGTGAATTAAGTCACACAGTCACATAATGGGTACTAGAACCTAGTCGATCTCATTTGTTGATGGGAGGATGTTTGCTCCTAACCTGGGAGACAGGAGGCATGCTGGACAAATGGAATGTTGTTTACTTGAGCCTATGGGTACCATCAAGCTTCTCAGAGTTTCTCCATCCAGCACTTCCCCACACATGGGCACTCCCCACCATTCTATAGGGAAGGCTCTGTCTGGCTGTATAAGCACTTTGGTTTGCTCCTATGTCTTTTTCCTAGAGGGTGGGTTTTTCATTTACGAACTCACCTTTGTCTGGGCCCTGGCCAACACTCGCAGAGAGAAAAATCCCGAATTCTCTATCCAACTTTTCCAGTCCTTGGCTTATAAACCCAGGTGGCCTTCTTTCTCTTCATAGTGGGATAGCAACTGGCAAGGACAGTAACAAGAAGATAAGGCTGGACGCCCATCTCCCCCTGTCAACAGACCTGGCGCCCTCCTCATTTTTATTCTTGAAGAAGTGTCTCAATCAGTTCTCTCTTGTGGAGTTCCGTGTGGCTGGCTCTGTGAAGTTGTGGGGAATGTGAATCACTCACAATCAGTTTTGGAGACAGTGGAATTTTATAACTTTTGTTTTCTTTTGTTTAAATGGAGCCATTTGCTGTGAGATAAATCTGCCTTTACAATCAGAAAAAACAACTTCGGCGGAGACTGTCTTATGAAATTTGCTGCTGATGGAGAGACAAAATTCACATTGGCTTCATGGTGGAGGCCGGTGCCCCAGGGATGGAGAAAGTCACTTATTTGGAGGGAAATGGATGGGAGGTGGTCATTCTTCCACTGCTCCAGTAGAGTACAAATGCTAACAGACATCTAGCAGGTGTTGAATCCGAAGGCGTAATAAGAACTATTAAAATTACTAAAGGAGCAATGGGGGAGAAAGGAGACATCTGGTCAACCTATTCAACCCTAGAGATCAGTTAGCCCAGATCCTCAAATCCAAATTACTTTAGAAACACAAGCTCAGTCTCCCTTCTACAAACATTACTCTGGGTACAGCCCATGGTCATGAATTCTATATTAGTTGGGGAGAGGGCCAAGGCATTTGTTTATTCCCTCATTCTGACTGATTCTATTACACATTTGCTAGCACAAATAATGACAATTAAAAATTATACACATTGTGTGCAATAAAAAAAAATGCAGCCCTCATTTCCAAAAGAGCTGATCACCTTGTGCAAGAAGGAGCCATAAATCTAAGGGACATCAGCAAGATGAATAAGCATTTTGGGCAGGTTATAGTACTCCAAAGCATCATTTCTATTTTGTACTGTGATTATCTCGCCATAATCATACCCCTGTGTTACATTATTGCTCATAATAAAAGTCCACATATTGGAGAGGAAAAGTGTTTTTTTCTAAAAGCATTTTCAGGGAGGATTAAAAATTATTTGAAATCAGAGCAATAGCAAACCTAACAGGAGAGCAACTTGCATACTTCTGCATTCAACAGTTTGAAAGCAGGCTAATAGTAATTAAGGGGGAAAAGTCAGGAATCTGCTACATTCTGCCATCTCCATAATTAAACAATAAAACTACTATATCATTTCACAGAGACACTGTAAATACTAAATTAAGAAGCTCCGATGAAATGTCAGAAGCATTTTCTTATGAGTTCATATCAGCCATGTGACTATCATATTAATTCTGCATGCCAATGAGATAACATTCCACTGTGTTTATTTTTCCCCCAATTGCCTTCCAGAAAGTAATAAAATTAAATCCAATATGATATTAAATGTAAATATGCATGGATATTATATGTAAATACCCATTTTAAACTCTCTTTGCTTTTTGATATTTTCCGAACATAATGTTGTCAAGCAATAGTACTATCCCTCTCCCGCACACGGCCCACCCTCATTTCCAGTACTAAGAAAGAGAACGCCCTTTGCAATTCCACTTGACATTTGTTTCATGACTTCTGGGAAAAAAAAAATGTGCTTTTAAAAGTTACTGAGCTAAGAATTTAAGAGTTTACAAACTAAGAAAGTTTGATTTCCAACAGTGACATCTGGAATGAGTGTGTGCGTAAGCGTCATTAAACACTGCTTTACCTTTTTGTATGTTGCTTTTTTTAGATTTATGTATTTACTTTACAGAGAGGGGTGGGGGAGGGATAGAGGGAGAGGGGAGAGAATCTCAAGCAGACTCCCTGCTGCGCACAGAGCCTGAGGTGGGGCTCGATCTCACCACCCCAAGATCATAACCTGAGCAGAAACCAAGAGTGGGGTGCTTAACCGACGGCGCCACCATGTGCCCCGGTGTTAATTTTATTTCCCTCTAAATCTGTCATTTCATGTTAACTGAATAATTTAAACGCTTTCACTCATCTGACTGTTGACTGACATGCCCAGCTAGGACTCTATCCTTGCAACTCGAACATCAACAAGAGTTTTCTGTTTGTAGAAAACAGAGATTTTTATCAGGATGAAGTGACCAGTCCCCTTTGCTAAGTAAGGCGTGAGGACACAATGCAAGACTCTGGCTCTGAAAGTACATGCAAATTGATCAGCTGTGGTAGTCCCAAATGAGGATAACAAAGGGAATCACAGGGTTAGCAGAGAAGGGCATCCAATGCAAATCAATTACTTCTAAATTGAGGTCTGGAGGAATTACGAGGTTTGCTGGCCGTGGCTTAACCACCTTGTCTCCTCCTAGTAAGTACCTTCTGTTGCAGAACTTTACACATTTTCCCTCTATCCAGGAAAGGGAAGTTACTTGCTTCTATTAGAGAGATGTCTCTCATTCAGAATGATTTATTTGCCCTTTCCTCTCTGGCTTGTATGTCCTTGCCTCCAGCAGAATTCTTGGCACATAAAACTCTTGATAATGGTTTGGTGATAGAATGCTTAAGGTCACATGGCTAATTAGTCACAGATCTGAGATTAAAATTCATATTTATTCATGTATGTGTGTGTTTTCTTCTATTACTTGGTGTTCCCCCTCTTCACACAGTCTATAGAAAAGCTCACCATTTCACTATTTCCTGGATGAAGCAACCAAGAAGTGAAAGATGAGATGTATGACTGGATTTGATTTACCCGTAAAGCAACAACTATTTTTTTTTTCTTGGCCAGTGAGGACTTAAAAAAAAAAAATAATAAAAGGCTTTATTTTTCAGAGAAGTTTTAGGTTCACAGCAACACTTAGCAGAGGGTGTGGATGTTTTCCAAATACCTCTGTGTTCCGTCCTCCACCGCCCACCAGCTTCCTCCTCCATCAACATCCCCCATCAGAATGGGACATGTGTCACACATGATGAACCTACACTAACACATCATTATCCTCCAACGTCCATAGATTACATTAAGTTGTTGATACTCTAAGGGTCTGGACAAATATATAATGACATGGACTGACCTTGAGGGTATGACACAGAGTAGTTTCACTGTTTCCCAGAGTCTCCGTGCTCCCTTTAGTCAGCCCTCCCTCCTCACTAACCTCTGGCAACCACTGCCTTTAAAAACAACAACAACAACAACAACAATAAACCATCTCCATAGTATTGCCTTTTCCATAACGTCATAGAGTTGGAATCATACAGTACATATAATGAGGCCTTTTGGTGTTGTTTGCTTCATGGAAACACCACTGACCATACTTGGGATAAAAGCCACTAGCCACATTTTCATGGGTGGGGTCTAATATTGGAATAACAAGTCTTGAAGAGAAAGTTTCACTTTTCCAACTGATTGTTTCTGCTACACAATACTGTAAGAAGTAGATAGGGTGTTTTTCTCTTTTTCCTCGAATTAAGAACTGAAATAATAAGACTATGTGGAGTCATGTTTCATGTTTAGATAATGCTGTAAAGGAATACAGAATCCTGGCTTCCCTCTGGCCAGTTATGATGGGCTGTGCTAAATCTGTGCCTGGTCTCCCTTCTGACAAATAGCTTGCCTTTACTAGAGAGTTGGCTGGTCATAAAAGAGAAATATAAGAGGAGATTTTATATACATATAAAATATTATATATGCATATATATTTATATTCATGTATATAAAGACAGAGGGGGAGGGTGAGAGAGATATGGATATGTGTGTATGTGTATGTGTATGAGTACTTGAGTGTTTGTATACAATTAAAGGGCCTCATGTGTCTCTGGCCTCAATGCCATTAATCTCTAACTTAACCAGGAAATCAAATCAGCCATGGACAGAGATGACAATGATTTTCAGGATCTGTTCAGGGAAAGGGCTTTGCCATCATGTTGGATTTCTTAGGGGCAACAATTTGAAGTGATCTCAGTTATGTTTTGTTATAAATATGGTTCATTACAACTGGGTCTTCATCTCAGGTGTTTGTGATGCTGGGGTTCTAGAAAGCATTACGAATACCAACAACGGTGCCACTTCTTCGAACATCTTGCCAAGCAAGAATCATCGGAGGTGGCATCCTTGCAGCTCAAGGAGGAAAAGTCAAGTGAGATGATGCCAAAGGATGCCAAGTTTCCTTAAAGTAACTCAGCGAAGAAAGTTAGGGTGAGATACTATGTTTGGGTCTCTACGTCTGACTATCGGATCAGCCCCGTAGAAGGACTGTTGTAAAGGAACAGAAGATTTTCTGCTGCTAACTCTATGAGGCAGATGGGGTGCACAGGTTTCCACTGCCTTCTTTCAGCCATGCCTGCATGAGGCCAGCAGTGCCTTCCTCCCACACAAAGTAATTCAGGGGTAGACAGGGATACACCTGATTTGGCCCTACTACAGGGTATTTCCCACTCTCCCCTGTCCAACTCACATCATAGCTGGATCATAGTAGAACACAGAAGGCATCCAGAAGAACATCGTCCAAAATCATCACTCTGATCCCTACTCTCCCATTCCTGAGAGACGGCAAGTAATATAGCCCTATGGCCCCTCTGATTGTTTTGCTTCTACTGTCTTTATGGAGATAAATACCAACTTACAAATCTGTCTGTTGGCTCTATTAACAACTGTGCCTCTCTGTTTCCTCAACCCAGAATTCTCCAATTTAGTTACCCTCCCCACTGAAAATGGGTCTAAAAGTGAGACACCGAGACAATTAACTTGTTTTCCTGATACCTATCAAAGTATGAGTTTCACTCTTTTTTTAATTGACTTTTCTGAATCCACTGTTGGCTTTCCTGGCATCGTACAGACAAAAACATTCATTGGCATGAAAGAACAGTTTCCCGTATGTGAAACGGAGTTCAATCAAAGAAAAACTCCTTTCTTCAAACTTCTAACTTCCCTCTTGAAGAACATGCAAGTGGGTCTAAAGATAAATTCAAGATTTTCAAGTTGTCTCACATTACTGAAAACAACTTGGAGCAATAATCACTTTAAATGAACCGTCAAAAAAATGTCAACTCCAAAAAAATATTACCAGCCACTCACAGAATAAAGTCAGATTCACACATGTTCTAAAATTCAGAATGAAAGATTTTCTTTGGCACCATTTTAAGGAAGCATCGAGGGAGACGGAATGTGAGGATGTATCTTTACTTGTGTAGGAAGAATATTTTTATATTTTTGAACCACAGATATCATAAAGATACAGCTCTAATTAGTAATGCTGGGTACCGCAGCACATTCAATCAGGCTCATGGTGCATTCATTTTGATAGATCTTGTTTAACCGACGGGAGAAAAGCGAGGTTCAGATTGTTGTAGCCTTTTAGTTTTGATCAAAATATCAAAGGTATTTCAGCATGAACTAGTTATCTTAATTGATATGATGCAAAGCAAAATATATTGATCCCTACGCAAAGGTCTCAGATCAATTGTCCTTTTGAAAATAATGTTTACATTTAGAAAGGACCCCAGAAATGCATGGAATCCAAAGGTTAAAATTAATTTCTCCTTAACAACAGTGATTAGTTGGGTTCCTTGTACCTTGAATAGTTTGAAATTGATCCAAAATCTCTGAGAAGCTTTGTACGGTGGTTCCTCAGAGTATATCAGAGAGGCAAGGAGGTGCCGGAGATGGTGGGGCCCATTATTTTAGCACATTAGCAGATGGAGAGAACAGAGGCACAAGCCAGTTGGGTGATTTGGCCAACACCACACTATCTACAGTGATTACGGCACTCCCAGAATAGAGCTCTCAACTCCTACCTCCCATCTGTTCTTTAAAGTGACTTCAGAAGCCAATTATCTGTTCTTTTGTAAGAAGAATCTATTGATTCTATTAGTAGGGAAAGAGCAGGGCGCAGTCAACTTTGCTTAGACTTCCCCTCTCCTGCTCCTTCGGCTCCTGCCACACCCAACCCCCCTTACCCACCCTCTTTGCCTCCAACCATAACACTCTCATCAGCCAGTCAAGCCTTCTGCTGTGATGCTCCAGGAGAGGGGTATGTGAGCTCTGGTGGTAAAAGGAGATCCTGGATAAAGGAAAGGTTTCTTAACCATTTTTCCTGTTGCAAACACAGCTCTGGGTGGTCTGCACCCTTCTCTCATCCCAGCCTCATTAGGACTTATTAGAGTGGGAGCACATTTCCTCATGGACATGAGAGATGCCAGGCAAATAAATTGAAGATGGTGGTCCTGATTGGTGGCAAGGCAGAATGTTTACTGAGGCCCCCAAAGTAACTGGATTCTGGCTTTGACTGTTTCCACTAAACCTGTGTGACCTTGGTTCATGCATCCCCCCCCCCCAATATCTGGACTTAATTCTCTCACCAGGAATGTAGGCAAGACACAGTAGACCAAACGAACCCTCAGACTGTACTGACTCTAAAATTGTAGGAGAATGTGATTGAAATTGTTCAGTCAATGTGAGGGAGATCCCTGGTTCTCTCAAGGGAGATCATGTTTGCAGGCAGGCTGCTTTTCAGTTCTGGTTTCATTTCAGCTAGTGTTTTCAACCCTGCCCATAAATTACGGTCACCCCGCCCAATCCCCTTAGCATTTGAAATTTCTGACACTAAACCTGCTCATTTAGGGGATGTCTGGGGCATCTAGCAGCCCTATATTTTTAAAGGGATTTGGAGGTGTTTTTGATGGGTACGTCCAGATAGGTAGTTCTGGTGAGGAGACACTGCTGTTACCAAGGAGTTCTAGAATATCGGGGAAGACACTTGGCAGACAATTGAGGGCTTCCTGAGACTCCTCTACTCACACCATCTTTCTGGTCACTGTGTGAGTCTAGACCCACCCATTAGGCAGGCCATTGGACTAGGGAGAGTTTGGGAAACCTGGAAAGGTATTGATTGTTGAAGCTGTCTGAGAGGTCAGGTCTTATTTGCTTCTATCTCATGCAGGTCTTTTTCCCCTGCTGCCAATTCAACCTGCATAGAGCTTTAAATCTTTCCTTAAAGAACACCCATTAAAGATGATGAAATAGTCTGGCTCTCAGATCCGTTCAGCCCCTCAAGCTTTAAGATGACATAACGGAGGCATCAGCACTGTCTAATTTTGTCTTTGGAGCTAATTAAGTATCCTGTGGGACGCACTAAGTCCTGGATGTTATTTTGTGGAAAGCGATGGACAGTCAGTAAGGATGAATGATTTTAGGTCCCCAGGCCAGTATTAATCTGGTTGTCTTAAAGTAAGCACATATGGTGTTCAAAAATGCTCTCTCGTTCAACTCAAACAGCGATGTTAATCTGCAAATCCCCAAACCAAGTATTTTTTTGTGTACTGTCATGGATTTCCAGGAGGTAACCAAGGTTATAACAAATGCTTTTCCTTATCCAAGTGATATTTAGACATTTCCTTTATCAATAGCCAAGAAAACAGAGTCTTGTGTCACTTAGAAATGCCTGGACTTTTACCCTCAATGATCTTGGGCAAGTAGTCATCCCTAATTGAAAATGAGTCACTCACTAGTTTTAAAGTATTCCCAGCTTTTATAGTCCTTGGCTGGTGTCTCACATCTGAGGAAGGAAATTTACCGAATGGTCTTGTCCTACAAGTAACAGAGGAACGAGTTCTTAAACCCACCCTCTTTCTTGACAATGTTTTCCTGTTGATTCCTTTGTGTTTTGGGGGGGCTCCCAATCAGGACAAATGGAAAACACCTGCTGCTTTTCAGAATGGGATTCTACCCATGCTGGGCTTTGAGATCTATCAAAGAGTAAGCCTGTAATTTCAATACTTGTAGTCTGAACCCACGAGTTACAAATGGAAGTCACAATTCCTGTGGCAGGCTGTCAGGTAGCTCATTTTGCTGCTGTTTCCTATTTTTTAACATTCTCTTTACATAAATAAAATGTAACACTGTGAAAAATGAAACACCTGGACAAAACACATGATGAGGTGGACCAGAGAGCACTCACATTAGTCATTTCAAGTGGTTGGTTGACGCATGATCTTTGCTGAATATCTTGGTGTTAGAAGGATTACTAAGGTTATAAACTGAGTAAGGAAATAAAATTGCTCTTGGTCAAGGATCATCTTCTAGCATTAAATAACTTTTGAATATTTATGGGGTGTATGTAACACCATAGTGGTGTTCAAGATGATCTCATAGTGGTGTTCAGGATCATCTTGAACACCACTATGCACAGGGTTTTATAGAACATTTGTGTGAAAACACACACTCTCCCCTTTCCTGGAAGACAAGGGTCGGGACAAATATTGATGATCTCAACCCTTGAGGGGCTAAACAGATCATTGCATGTACCTTCACTTATATTTTTCCTCGGTTTCTCCTTTGCTTAGAACTGTGGAATTTTGGGGTGTCTGGCAGGTTCAGTCAGTAGAGCATGCAACTCTTGATCTCAGGGTTGTGAGTTCAAGCTCTACATTGGGCATACAGCTTACTTAAAAAACAAACCAACAAACCAACAGGGAATTTCAGGTCTAGAAAGAACTTCAGAGTAAGGTGGAGATAACCATTTCCTAGTTCACACAGTTGATCCTTAACAGACGCCATCTAAAACCCTAACCTGTTGTCTTCCACTGGTGACATCCTTCTACAAAGCCAATGCATCTCCAGGTAGATGAGAAACCAGACTTTTCCAGCCTGTATTATAGTTAACCCAACCCCTTTTTATCAGATAAATCCTGATTGGTGTGTTCTAATGTTACTCTAGTGACTTGAGAAAACTTCAAGGTACAGTTCAAAAAGGGCTCAACAGAATTTATTTCACAAAAGTTCAGTTGGTTAGAACATGTTACAAGGAACCAAGTTCGTGGATTTGAACCTCATACAGTGCTAGTTAATTTTCCCCTGTGTGACCGTGACAGATACCTATACCTTGTGAAAACATGTGCCATCAGCCCAAAGAGTGACCTTGATACCTGCTTCTGCTCAATTTGTCATTAGTAAATCACGTCCAGTCTAAAGGTCATTCTCAACTCACCATGGGTTAATAGCACAATGCTGATTTACAAAGGACATTCATGCTCATAAAAACTGCCTTTAGTTTCAGGACTGGGATTAAAACTTAGAACTTTTATTCTCTGTCCAGTGGATTTTCCATCACAGTCTCACTCCTTCCAAAGACTCCCAAAGGAGTAAAACCAGCCAAGTCTCCTCGGTCACATTTTTCTCAAACATAGATATCTCGGTGTTGCAGACAAATCGTTGGATGTACCTTCACTTACAGAACCCAGCACAGCCCTTGAACGCAGGCAGCCCCTCTGTCTACCTCTGAAACCAAGGCTGTGTCTACTTAGTTTAAAAGGAAGACAAGGGTCAGGACAAAGAGGAATGGGAGGGAAATGGGAAGTAGCACTAAGCACAACAAAACACCAGCGCTTTCCAGCTCTGAGTCACATGCAGGGTTGTAAAATGACTTATAGCCCTGAAAATGTTGGCAGAACACTCAGCATAGATCATGCATTTCAGGCACATGATACAAATGCTTTTTGGCTTATGATTAGAGGCTAGCGATTTCCAAGGCACCAGTGCTGTTCCAAACAATTCATTGTAGTGGCTTTCTGTGCTAAGTCCCTTCGACTGATTAAAGGAAACCTTCCAAAAACATGCCTGCACTTCCTATATGACTTTGCTATTTCTCCCATGGCCGATATGACCCTATGCTCTTGCACAGGGTTCTATAGAACATTTGTGTGAACACACACACTCTCCCCTTTCCTGGATGCTTCTCAGAGTAAGCATGCTTGTACAATGTGGTCAAATTGGCCAGCATGCCAGTGCTTTACACTGATTTCATGTTGGACAACGTGGAAAACCACAGGATGAACCATGCACTCTGATGTGACCAACAAACCAGCCAAAGGAGTAATCACATTAGGTGTAATTCAGCTCTAAAGGAAGAGGTTTTCCTGAATATATGGAGAACCTGAAGTTTCATTCTATGAAAACATTAGACTTTTTTTTTTCATTATTTTACCTTTACCTGTGCTCATACCTGATAGGATATTGCTAGAACAGGTGGGTAATTTTAGTCACATGTATGGGAGTAGTTCTTTGTAGAAAGAACAGCAGACTAATGTCAATACATCTTTTTTCCTATGCACTTATGTTTGTTCCTCAGGCTACTCATCATAATTTATATAATGATTCAGTGAATTACTATTTCTTTTTTTTTAATTTAATTTTATTTATTTATTTGACAGACAGAAATCACAAGTAGGCACAGAGGCAGGCAGACGAGAGGAAGGGAAGCAGGTTCCCCATTGAGCAGAGAGCCGGATGCGGGACTCGATCCCAGGACCCTGGGATCATGACCGGAGCCAAAGGCAGAGGCTTTAACCCACTGAGCCGCGCAGGTGCCCCTGAATTACTATTTCTGCTGCTGCCGAGATTATGAAGAATCTTAGAGGTCACCTTACTTTGTCTACTAGAGGTAAACACACTGAATCTAATAATTTCAACATTTTTTATATTTAGTCTTTGTGGCCATCAAACTTCTTTTTTTAAGATTTCATTTATTTATTTGTCAGAGAGAGAGAGAGCACTCACTAGCAAGGGTGTGGCCCGCAGAGGGAGAAGCAGGCTCCCCACTGAGCAAGGAGCCCAATGCAGGCTCTATCCCAGGACCCTGGGATCATGACCTTAGCCGAGGACAGAGGCTTAACTGACTGAGTCACCCAAGCATCCCCATTAAACTTCTTTCTGAGAAGAACAATCAATTCATTAATTCCTAGTGAACCACAGCCAAAATAGTAAATGTACAGTGTCTTACGTTAATTTGTTTTACCTCCTTAGAGTTAGCTATTATATGTGAATCTTCAAAATGTTTTAATTATATTCCTCTCTGAAGCACTCCAAACTTTATCATTTATATCACGAAAAATATTCACTTTGTAAGGTAAAGATTTTCCTTTTAACAATGACTTTTTTCTTTCCTTCCTTTCTTTCTTTTTTTTGGAGAAAGTATCCCAGACATTGCTTCTTTACTTTGTGTGTCTTTAGGCAGTTAGAAATCTGACCACTTTCTGAGTGGCACTAAGGACTTAGAGGTTTATTAGCAGACTATTAGAGAAGAGGAATTTATCTGTATTTTTTATTTAGAGAATGGATTTTTTTTTCCTACAGTAAAATAATCCAAGTTTTTGTTTAGGTTAGTGGTTCAGTTCCAGTGATAAGATGAATCATGAATTCTACTTTTGTGATAACTGGGCCCCTCGCCTTCCCACCCTCCAAAACCAAGAAGAGAGTTTAGACAGAAATGCATCCCAGGAGGCAGAAGACAGTGGCCCCAAGGTAAAAGCAATTTAAGCTTTCATCTCAGGTTTGCTCCCTTAGCTGCTCATTCATTTTGTGGCTTGAATGGAGAATGCGTTGCCTGGATTTGTAAAAATATATGGAAAATAATTCTACCTCCAGTTCATTGTCCTCTTGGCTATTTTTCTCATTTTGAAGCTGCATGGAACTATTTGGGGCTTTCCCACTACACTTAACATCGCTTTAAAACAGATTTAAGTCTCGCTACAAGACTGAATTTCCAATTCTCCATCCAACAGAGCAGCACACTATTAAAGATCTACCAGGTGTTTCAATATGCACAGTTATCTGACTCCTCTTTTAGTTAGAAATAATAGAAAATGAAATCCGAGATTTATGGGTACAGCATGAGTGGATGAAAACACTGGTGTGAAGTCAGGTTTGGGACCACTTGGCAAAGATACAAATGAGATCCATAATAATTTTAAATGTAAATGTATATTCCCTCTTTGGATATCTGTTTGATATGCGTAATTTTGTGGTTTAGAGACAACCACAAATCCCCCCAAACCACATCAGTTAGGAAAAGATAGCAAAAGTAATCTGTGAATTACTGTTTATGGTTTGTCAATTTTGTGGCTCATGTGTGGTGAGTTGTTGAAAGTAAAAAACCCATTCCCTGTTGCAATCACTCTGTGGTGATGCCTGCCTCGTTTTTATAAACAGACGTGCGGTCACCCAGTGTCAGTGAATCAAAAAAAAAAAAAAAAAAAGCTGAAAATCAGGGGAGGAAATAAAATTCTCTTAACTCCCTCCAGCTTTGGGGGAATTCATGGCCCAAATTATAATTTATTCATTTTCCAAAATCTCATCACCAAACCTCGTTTGGCATACAGTAGAAACTCAATAAAATATTTGTGAAATGGTAATGAATTTGCCTAATTATAAAGGATTTTCAAGTCGCAGTATATCTGCTGCTTTTGGTTTATCCAGGTTAATTAGTAATGAGGGGCCAACCGCATGCATACACCTGCAACGGTTTTCTTTTCGGTCCGGGGTAAGCAGAGAGAAGCCTGGGTGTCATCTTTAAGGAGCTCAGACTTGAGGCCAGGGTTCAGATATCTTATAAAACTGGGTAAGGTCAGCAAAGCCTGGAGAAGTTCAGAGAAAATCCAAACACAAAAAAATCCTTCCTTTTGGATGCAGCGCCATTCCCAGGAGTCCAGAAATCCAAGCTTAAGTCACATGTACGTCGGAGGGAGCACGCTTCTCGGAGCTACGTTTGTTTTTTGTTTGTCAGAGGGAATAGAGCACAGATGGGCCATTGCTTAGATTAACGATGCAGCCAATTAGACATTTAAAAGGTTAGAGACAGAATGTTTTGAAGAGAAATCAAGTGCAGTTTAAATGTACCTCGTTTCTGCAGGGGCTCTGCTGGCCCCAAGTCCCGGGAGCGGTCCGCCCCGCACTCGCCCAGGTACCTTTCTTCGTGCCATGCCAGTCTGGGCTATGGAAAGCTCTTCAGCGCTCCCGATCAAGCCCTCTCACTCTGACTGCAGATGCGTTACAGTTCTCACCCCAGTACACTCCTCCTCTCCTCTGCTTTACCCCGCTCCCCTGCCCACGCAATGATGACTGGAAGCGACTTTCTCTCGGATCTCCCTCATTCCCTTTGGGAACATCATTTTTGAGATCTGGAGAGACTGGGACTATCTTTTACAGGATTTCAGCAGGGAAATTAAAAGCCCATTTGGTTGTGAAGAATGGAGAGGAAAGGGAGTTCTAAAAGCGAGGCTGTTGGCGGAACATTTTGTAGCCAACAGGTCATTTGTGGTTCTTCCCCAGTTCTCATCATCTGGCTGCCGCTCTGGCCTCTTGAAGACCTCGCCCTCCTCCTCCTCCTCCTCCTCAGCATCTTCCCAGACCTGTCTAATCCTGGAGCCGGGCTTTCTGGGTCCGAACCCTTGGATCTACCCCTTACTGGCTGTGTGATCTCGGGCAGTGACTTCACCTCTCTGTGCTTCAGCTGGCCTATCTGCAAAATCAGCAGATGGAAGGGAGTCCTAATTGTACGGATTTCACAGGGTTGCACAAGATTTAAATGAGCAACTGTAGGGAGAGTGCTTACAAGTACCACACGGTGCGTCCTATTAGTTTGCTCCTGTTAATTTCTTGAACTTCACGTAAAATCCTTTGAGAAGGACGATTGAGGTCTGCAATCTCTGTTCAAGGTTTTCTCCCTCCCCTGGTTTTATGCGTCCAGTAAATACATTGGTTCTTCTCCCTCTCAAGATTATCCGGATTGTCTCCTTTCTCTTTCCACCATCTGAACGAAAGCTTTTCTCCAAAGTCTGCACCCAGATTTCATGCCTCCCCCTCGATTTGGGGATATTAATTGTTTCCATGGCTACAAATATCACCACCATGCCGGCGACTTCCATGTCTCAGTTTTTAGCCAAATTATCTCTTTTAAAATTTTTATGAGCAAAAAATCCTTTCAATCCTTTCAATTAAAAGAGCACGGAGCGGAATGGCGATTGCGCATGTCGGGAACAGTGCCCTGGTCTTCAGCACGACTTCGGAGATAGACCAGGCTCCTCTGAAGAAGTTTTAAAAATAGATTTTGGTAATTGACTCCCTATGAATGCCAATTGAGAAAATAACTTTTAAATGGAGGCTTACTCTGCAAAATCCTCTATCTTCACATCATCACGCAGTTTCCCCTGCCCTTGTGCCCGCCTCCTGGGATGCACGAATTACTCTGCATTTTCCTGATGACAGAGCTGCAAGTGATCACGAGCCCCGCCACATCAGGCTGGCAAAAACTGTTTAGGATTTAATAGCGTATTTGTGCAGGAGGTCAGCATTAAGGCATACAAATGAGAGGGACAGAGAATAAACAATAAAGGCAACAGTAAAAAAAAAAAAAAATTAAAAACCTGTCACAGGTGGTTTGGCAGCAAAGGGTAATAGTGGTAATCTTGTCACCTTTCCAGGCATGTTTTCCATTCTACCCTTTGCAAGCCCACCAGCCTCAAAGCTAATGCTTCTCCTGCTGTCTGCGCCCCATCGTTTTACCGCCTTGATGGGCTTCATGATATCAACGAGGGTTCAGAAACAGAATAAATCCTTTGTAGTATGGCTTTGTCTATTGCTGGTAAACAAAAAGATGGATGGCTAATATTTATTGCTTACATACTCTGAGCTGAGCATGGTCCTAAGTGCTTTTAATGTATCTTTCTCATTTAATCTCAGTAACGCCAGAGGGATAGACTATTTTATCCCCATTTTACAGGTCAGGAACTTGATTCTCCTAAAAGTTAAGAGCCTGTGACAAGCTCTGGTCACAGTTTATAAGGGGTGGGGACTCATTCAAGTCTCATCAAAAACCACTGTTCTTAATGACTTCGCTGTGTTACTGCCTTCATCTGTTGGAGCCAGTATGACAAAACAGCACAAGCTGGCTGGCTTATGAACAGCAGACATTTGTTGCTCACAGCTCTGGAAGCTGGAAGTTCAAGGTTAGGGGACCAGCATAGTCTGATTCTGATGAGAGTCCTCTTCTGGACTGCAGACAGCCAACTTCTCTGTAAGCTCCCATGGAAGGGTTGAGCTAGCTCTCTGGAGCCTCTCTCTTAAGGGCACTAATTTTATCAGGAGGGCTCCACTGTCACCACCTAGTCCCCTCCTAAAGGCTGCGCCTCCTAGTACCATCACACTGGGGGTTAGGAATTCTACATAATGAATGTGAATTCAGACCATAGCACCTTTCTTCCAACTTCTGTTAGTTAATGGTTTTCATCAATACACCAGTCAGTTTGCAAATCGGGCCCAAGAATGAGCCCAGGGAGGGCAGGGAAGCAGAGTGCTGAATTCTGCACAAATTAGAACATCAGCCTTTGATTTTCAAAAGTTGCCCAAAGTTGCCCAAATGCTACATATCGTTCAGAATGCCCAAGGTCCGCACCAGTGAGTCATCAGTCTAAGGTAGTGCGCTCTGAATACACATACATATCTACAGTAAATCACCAGGTATGGACAGCTCTCCCTCAACTGTATGCATATATATTGCGACTCTGTAACCGGAACCAGGGGGCTCCCGACCAGCATGCTGTCAGGTCAGAGCCCCGGGTCCCTTCGGCATACCCCCCAAACATGAGTGAGACATCTGCTGCAGTATCTCTGTTTCACGTTTCGATATTAATTATTACAGCTGTCCAACATGAGTCAGAGTCTTTGTGCATAACCCATTGCCAAGTCCCTGAAGAACTGCAGTAAAAGTAAAAAACTTGAAAGAATGATGACTGACATAAATCTATCAAGGGCCTTTTCTGAGGAAGGATTGAGACTACATGTCATAAATACGTTCATATTTTATTCATGCCTATCTGAGGTTCCAGAACACAATCTTTGGCCATATCAATATCTCATACTAAATACTCAGGTGGAATATAAGGTTTGAAATTAAGTACTCTGGAAGTGCTCCATTCATTAGGACCCCAACTCTCTCTGGACTCAAGGTTTCTATCAGTTTGAGAGAAAGTATTATTTGAAATGCTTTTTAGTCCAGGCACCAAGGGGTTCCCTCTTAACTAGAAAGTACTATTTTGATAAATGATATCCCCTCTGCACAAAAAGGTAGTCTCGCTAGACTAGATTCATTAGAACAGAGGGCTCATGCCTGGATTTTATTGAGAAGTAATATTTATGTGTTAATCTTGGACACCATTTTCCTTTGGAACGCACCGGGGAATATTTAAAGGAAGATATTTAATTGGACAAATGTGTTGCTTTATCTATAGTCAAGTGTCAGGGTCATTAGAACGAGCACTTGAAAAGGATTGGAAAACATGGTGCATTGTGGGAGAAGAGGCCTAAGGAGCAGGGCACTTGAAATGTGATTTTTGCTAATGCTTCTGCACTTCATTGCATTCATATGTCCAATCTTACCATTAACTTGGAATCAACTACAAGGATTTTTTAGAGGACTGTGTATCGCACCCTGGTCCTTTAAAGTTAATTATAATTACTATGTAATATCAAAAGGTTATTATACAAAATGTTCTCTTGGTCATTAGAGTTGATTTTGTCTCTGTCACATTTGTGCCTGCCTGGAAAGGATTTACAAGGGTGGCTTATCCTTATTAGTCAATAAACCCAAAGCTTTGAGTACTCATTCCACAGCTGCTCGTGTTTCCTTTCCATGATATTTTGGCATGGGAGATAAAAAGAAATTACACGGCCAAGGCTTATTTTAGCATATCCCCATTGTTCAGAATGGTATTTCCAAAGGTACCACCCTTTGGAGTTCAATGTGGACCATTACAAGGCACTGAATTTCCTTAGGCAAATTCTCTGACTCCGTGAGCTCCTCATTCTCTGAGATTGCAACGTTTATCTCCTTCTCAAATTTAAATTACTAGAGACATGTCTCTTTCCTTCCTGGATTAATACACTCAAGAAACTCAGATTTGGTTTGTGGGTGGGAAGGGGATTAAGTTTTACTGATGTCTGAGCAGAGTCAGTCTCGTGCATGAGAGGAACCACTGTATTCGAGTGGGCTGAGGAGGCAGGGACCCCAGTGGGAGGGACCCGAGAGAAGTTAGGGAGTTGCCATCACCGTGAGGCCCCAAACCCTCATCCCTGAGTCTCTGACCACCTCCATACCTGTCAGGGCTCTGATTCATCCCAGTGAGGGGAAAAAATGGGAAATACTCAAGGGGAGGAAGAAAGAACAACAGACCGTGGCTTTCCTCTCTTCTGAGAACTGGGTAAGGAATAAGCCAATAATGGCAGGAGCTCACACCTGGGAACATCTGCTCTTTTAAGCAAGGAGACGTGAAATGGTTGAGGGGACTCAAATCCTAACCTCTATGTTCCTATTTGTTCCAAAATCCAGAACTGCCTGGTGCTCGTGGGACACCTACGCTTCCTGCAGCAGCAACTGGGCCCCTTCTGCACAGATTGCTGCCCACCCACCACAGCAGAGCAGACCCAAGCCTCGTGCACACAGTGTTCCCCGAGAGGACACTGAGCCACATGTACAAATCGGAGACAAAGGCAGGGAGTGGGTGGGCTGCCCTCGAATGATCATCTAAACCCAGTTAAGGGAAAAGTAAGTCTCTTAAACACCTCTTCCAACGCAAACTTGATAACAGAGACGTATCTTTGGTAGTGTTGGGGGTCTATTTATTTATTTATTTTTAGCAGGTGGAAGTCAGAATTCCTTTTCAAATTCCAAAATTCCTTGCTTTTTCACTCAGCAACATCCTATTAGCCTCAGTATCTATCCCACACAAGGGGGTGGGAAACCAATGCAGTGGTTTTCACTATCTGCTTTCAGCACGCCATTGTCAAATCTCTCGATCATTCCAGCTAACGTCATGGTGGAATTGTGCATTCCTTGTATATCCTTGCCTTGACCTGGTCCCAGCACCACTCTTAAGAATGAGGACTCCGTTACCCGGTGACTCTTGAGGTCCCTCCTACCGCCTTTCCAGGTCTACAGTGCTGGCTTTGGGTCCACAGATCTTTTTATTTTCCCTGGATAGTCTTTAAAAGGCTTATGAAAGTCCTAAAATCATATAGATAATTGTGTGTGGATGATGTGAATTTTCATGGTGAGATAGTTTATGGTTTTCATCAGTTTAAGAATTAATGACCTAGTAGTTAAATATTTTAGGACCCCTTGTCCTCTACATTAGCATGTTTGGGAACTGTCCTATCTGCACCAAGCCTAAGGGCAGAGGCTCTAGCTAGTTCTACTGTGCTGCCTGGGGGCAGTCCTCCAAGTCCCAAGCAGGGACATGCATCCAGCGCACACTCTGAAAGCTCTTCCGCCTGAAAGACTTTATGGCAGGACAGAGAGGGAGTGGCCCCAGACTTCTGAGAACTAAGGGTTGACAGAATTCCTAAAAGAACTGAATTGGTACCCCTATACTCCCTCAGTAAAAGTTCTCCAGTTCTTAGTAAACAAAGCTGTTTTTCCTTTTCTTCTTTCCGGGTGATCCTTGATCCCCATCATTTAATTGGGAATCTGCAGTGTCTTTGTTTGGATCAGTCTTGCATTGCTGTCCCCAACTGGAGGGAGAAAAATCCTGTTCCTTTTCCCCCAGGTTTTTGTTTTCCCCTCTGTTGGCCACTTTTGGTCTTCTCTGCTTCCAGGCATTTCTCCTAGCTCAGTCCCTTCCAGCGGAGACCTCTGATGGGATGACATTGTCTAATCTTCCAGGGAGGCTGAAGCCAGTTAAATAAGAGGGAACAAAACTAGGAATTCCAGCCACCTATGTTTGCTTATTAGGGTCTGGATTTTACGGAGGAATAAGGGCCTATTCCATCTCTAAAAATCGATCTATCTATCTATCCATCTATCTAAAAATCCATCTCTAAAAATCCTTTGAAATTCTCGTGCACTGTTGGTGGGATTGTAAATTGGTGCAGCAGCTATGGAAAACAATATGGAGGTTCCTCAAAAAATTAAAAACAGAGGACCCTATGATCTGGAAATTCAGCTTCTGGGGATATATCTGAAAGAAATGAAAAGACTGTACCAAAGAAATATCGGCACCCCCATGTTCACTGCTGCATTAATAAGAACAGCCAAGACATGGAATGAGCTAAGTGTCCACTCAGACAAATGGATAAAGAGGATGTAGCCAATAGATGCAATGGAATATTATTCAGCCACAAAAAAGAAGGAAGTCCTGCCATTTGTGACAATATGGATGGATCTTGAGGGCATCATGCTAAGTGATATAAGTCAGACAAAGAAAGACAAATTTCACTTATATGAAGAATTCAGTAACAACAATTAACAACCAAACTCATAGAAAGAGAGATCAGACTTGAGATTACCAGAGATGGGGGTGGGGGTGCAGGAATTGGAAGAGGGTGGTCCAAAGGTACAAAATTTTGGTTGTAAGATCAATGAGTCCTGGGGATGTCATGTACAATGTAACGGCTAGAGCTAACATGGCTATGTTGCTATATTTTAAAATCTTCGAGAGAGTAGATTCTAAGGGTTCTAATCACAGGTGGAAAACGATTTCTTTTTTCATCTCTATGAGATGACAGATGTTCACTGAACTTGTGGAAATCACTTCACAATGTATGTAAGTCAAGTCATGATGCTACGCTCCTTAAACTGACATAGCGTTGTACGTTAATTATATCCCAATAAAACTCAGGGAGGGGCACCTGGGTGGCTCAGTGGGTTAAGCCGCTGCCTTCAGCTCAGGATCTCAGGGTCCTGGGATCGAGCCCTGTGTAAGGCTCTCTGCTCAGCGGGGAGCCTGTTTCCCTTCCTCTCTCTCCGCCTGCCTCTCCGCTTACTTGTGATCTCTCTCTGTCAAATAAATAAATAAAATCTTTAAAAACAAAACAAACAAACAAACAAAAAACTCAGGGAATAATGAAGCCTTTTGCCTGAAAGTGTAATTAGATTTACAGTTGGAGTTTCTTTTCACATTATGTAATCTCATGGCTGCGGACAGTTAGGTTTAAAGTTGAATTTATGGTGTCTGTCCAATGAGTACCCATAAGCCTAGAGTCTCACTGGTATCTCAAATTCTCCTAAAAAAAACTCATTAGTTTTTCCTTCTAAATAAGTTTTCCCTTCTATCCTGTCATTTAGAAGCAAACAGTTCACCCAGGAACCCGAGTTAGAAAATCTAGAGATTTCTCTTGAGCTTTTCTTTTTAGAGTTTCAAACGTAGTCAATTTTCTTCATCCTCCCCTGTTAACCCCCAAATATTCCTCAAACCTCTCTTCTGCCTTAGCTACTAGTGCTCATTTCAGGCTTTTATCATCTCTCACCTGAACTTCTCTATCTGGGTGCTAAGTGCTCTCTCAAGATCCCAATAACAATCAAGTAGTAATGGCTAACACTAAGTGCGTGTTTGTCCCCAGCTCTTGACTATTCCAAAGTGCCTTAGATGTTTTATCTCCAGTTAATCCTGGTTATAACCTTATGGGTTAGGCATTTGGTGTTATTTCCACTTGATAGATGGGAAGACTGAGGATTATAGAGGTAAAGGAACTTACTCAATGAAATATATTTAGAATGTGGTGCGGTCAAGATGCACATCCAAGTTTGCCTGTCTTTAGATAGAGAGTGAGTTTTTATCAACAAGTCTATAATTTCTCTGAACTCATAGTTGCCTGGGTGGTTCTTTTAAAATATAAACTTCCTCTAATATATATATATATATATATATATATATATTTTACAAAAATACATACATACATGTATGTATGTGTGTGTGTGTGTGTGGGTGTGTGTGTATATATAAACTTCCTGTGTTTACGTGCCCTAAATGGTCTTCCATTTCTTTAGCATGTTACTCAAGGCCCTCTATCTTTACCTGGTGTGGCAGATTGTTAAGAGTATCAGCATGCAACATATCACACTTCCCTGTATCTGTGCCCTTGACAGTCTTCTCCCACACCAACTATGGGCTTGACCAGTGGGACATCAGCAAGTGTAAAGCAAATGAAGTCTTGAAAAACACTGTCACGTGGCACTTGCATTCTGGGAATCTCCTGGCTCTCTGCGAATCCTTTGGCCTCCATACAAAGAATCCAAAGCGAACTTCCTCCAAGGTGAGAGACCATATGAAGTCATCTCAGTCATCCTAAGTGAGGTCTCAGATGTGTTTAAGTGAGGCCTTCCGAAAACATCCATCTCTGGCCAAGCTGGTCTAGACCAGAAAAACTGCCCAGATGACCCAGAGAGTCAGTAATAAATAAAATGGTGCTTATTTTAAGCCAGGTTTGGGGGCAGTTTATTTGGGGGTGGTTCATTACATGGCAAAAGCTAGTGGACACACCTGCCTAATCTGCCACCTTTATCTCTCATCACTTCTTGCCTGCCATTCATCCTCTAGCATCGGCATTCTGCTTGTTGGCCTGTCCATTCATCCTCTAGCATCGGCATTCTGCTTGTTGGCCTGTCCATTCATCCTCTAGCATCGGCATTCTGCTTGTTGGCCTGTCCATTCATCCTCTAGCATCGGCATTCTGCTTGTTGGCCTGTGATTCTTGCCTCTGCCTTTGCTCTCATTGAGCATTTGACTGGGAATGCCTTTCCTCTGGACCTGGTTAACTTTGATTCATCCTTTACTACTTAGTTTAGATTTTATCTCCTTGTTCCTTCCTTGACATTTCTTTTCTCACCCTTTCCTGTGGTCAGGTCGGGTTACGTAGGTATCTCTTCCAACTATTTTCAAAAATCCCTATCATCACCCTTCCAAATAATGTTATAATGACCTATTTATGGGTCCATTCCCCAGCTAGAGGTTGGGGTTTTTGAAGACAAAGTCTTGCTTTATTCTCTCTTCTCCATCCCCCCATCATCTAGCAGAGGGGCTGACACCTAGTAGTAGCCAATACAACCTGCTGAATGAATGAATGACAGAAGGACCAGAGGATGTCAGGGAGTCTGTGGCTAACCGGGGAAAGGCCCCACATCAAAGGTGTTACTGTGACACTCTTTAATTCAACTTCTATATATCTTCATCCTATCTCTGTAAAGCATGAACGTGGTGAGAAAACCCAGATGAACTCGAGGCAAAGAGGGCTGTGAGTAGGCAGGAGAACAGATATCTCAGAGACGTCAACTGTGCAGTTTGGATGCTGGTGCAGGAGAGTGGAATAGCTACATGCAACACACAGAAAGGAGGTCTGAGGTAGATTATTGAACTTGTTCAAGTTCAAAATGGAAATCGGAATCCGTTTTCCAATAGGCTTCCTTTAGCTGGATAGAAAAGAGCTTTTTTCTTTCCTTTCTCTACTCCAAACCTCCCAGCACCGTCATAAAACTCACCCCGAGACAGAGTTGATAAACTGACGGATAGTATCAAATGTCAGCCAGGGTTTCCTCTCCATCCCCAGGCTCTTGGGAACAGCATTTGAACAGATTGTTCCTGCCAGAGTATCTCATTATTTTAAGCAAATTGAATTTCTCATTGACTATGTTGAAAGGTTGTACGCTAGTTATAATTACCGGTTTTACTTAATTTCCTTTTATAAATAGGTCGGTACTCTGTACTTGAAAGTAGTATGTTGATTACTGATTTTTTTTTTTTCTTTTGGCCTCAGGGACTGTTTAGAGCAGAAACTGCTGACTGAGTGAATTTAATGAAACAAATACATGTCCAATTATAAGAGGGTGTATGTCTGAGAGCACACACAGGCACACAGGTAGTAAAGACACACTAAGCCAAAGCCATAAGGGTGACCATGAGCACAGAAGAGGTTTTGTGTTCCGGCAGCAGCTTAGGCCCTTTGGAGCTGCTGGTGAAGAAAACTGCCCAGGCAGAGGGAGCTGAGGAACAAGGAAGGATTTCCTGCCCCCCCGCCCCCGCCGCCCCCCAGCATTATCTTCTCCGCTTCAGTTGTCCCTGATTTTTACTCATGGCACCTCTGGGTTCTGATGAAAATCAGCTTCCTAAAAGAGTGCACACACGTTGTCTTCAAATGTGAAGGGAATGATCAAACTGTCAATTCATGAAAAATGCTTTTTTGTTTGTTTGTTTTTCCAATTATAAAAGTGATACATCTTTTGGGGGGTACGGGCAGCATGTTCAGAAAATGAAATCTAAGAGAGAACAATAATAAATATTACCTATAATCTCACCACCTGAAGATAACCACTCAGAATTTCACATATTTTATATATATATGTAAGTATTCATGCACAACTTCGTATCTTGTTTTTTCACAATATTCATATATTGAAAGCATATGCCCATGTTCTTTGCCTTTGTAAATATAACTTTTAATGATTATATATCATTTCATAGTGTGGGTAGATTGTGAATATCTTCAGCCATTCTATTTATTATTGTTAAATGTTTTATTTCATTTATTCATCCTTCAGCATACTATCTAACATTCTATTCTACATGTCTTCCGTTATTTCCTTTGGGTAAATTCAAGAAATAAAATTTATGCATTAGGGGTTCGAGCTGTTGTCTATTTGTTTATTTGAGAGAGAGCACACACAGATACACAGGGAGTGGAGAGGCAGAGGGAGAGAGAGAGGGAGAGAGAGAATTCTCAAGCAGACTTGCTGCTTAGTGCAGAGCCTGATGCAGGGCTAGATCTCACGACCATGAGATCATGCCCTGAGCCAAAATCATGAGTCAGATGATTAATTGTTTAACTGACTGAGCCACTGGGGCACTCCTGAACTCCTCCATGTCTTAACACAAATGATAGGACTGTTTTTTTAGAAATGTTGTATCAGTTTGTATTAAATGGTACATAAGACTGCATGTTTCACTCTACTTTTGTAAACACAAGGAATTAAGTATTCTAAAATATTGCTAATGTGATAAGTGAAAAGGTCTGTTTCATAGTTTTCATTTGCATTTCTTTTGCTCTTAGTAGGTCAAACAATTTTGTGTCTACAGTAGCAGTTTAACTTAGGCATTTTGCTCTGCAAGGGGACAGGGTTTGCAGGAATGGGACACAGACCACTAGGGCAACAAAAGAAAGAAACGTGTGGAGCCTAGACACAGCCGCTTGAAAGAATCAGCCAAACAATCTATGAAGATTTTGACTTATCTGCTTATAGAGAGGCCAGGTATTGGTACTTTCTAACAGTTTTGCAGGGAGATCTAACATGGACCTGGGGTGAGATAGAGCTTCTCCAGAACGAGCAGGCCTGTGTGAGTAGCCAGGATGGGTTCCTAAGAGAGGGTAATGGTGGGACATGAAGATACGGGGCTTTCTGCAGGGCTGCTGGTGGTAATGGTGCAAGAAAGTTGCCAGACAAGAATCCGAGATAAAGTAGCCCACCGTGATTCTGCCTTTCCTTATACCACTGATTCCTGATTTGAGGCTGATAAAGCTGCCTTTTATTACCTAACTTACTCTCCACTTGGAGCCAATCATTCAGGTTGTGAATTGTTCCGGTTCCTTCATTTTCTTGCTCCAGGGTGAGTTCAGACACTTCCTTGCTCATAAGCACCTCCACGAAATGTTACAAGTAATGGCCAGCATGAGGGTTGGAGATTATCTGTCAATTCCAAATAACCAATTTTTCCTCAACCCCTGTTGCCACAAAAAACAACAAATTAACTTTCAGAAGATTTTGCTCCTCGTTCCCCTATCTCAGATAGAGAGAGGTTATATAGAAAGATGCGTGTGTGTGTCGCTGGTGTGTCCCATTTTGGGCCAAAGTGATTTGAGGGTCCCAGAGGACAACCAGCGTCCAATACAGCAGCCTCTGTGGGGCTGGGGAAAGCTTCCCGCGCTGCCCATGAAGAGAGTACACCCGGCTGCCTCTGAATTCCTGAAAGCTGCCCCACCAGAGGGGGGGCTGCCTCAGGCACAGCACTTTTAAGATCCTAAGGCCACTGCCCCTAGTGTCTGTGAGAGCTCTA
Organism: Mustela erminea; assembly: GCF_009829155.1. NCBI lineage: Eukaryota > Metazoa > Chordata > Mammalia > Carnivora > Mustelidae > Mustela > Mustela erminea. Next base: position 136,057,831 of record NC_045619.1, read on the forward strand.
GAACTTCAGCCAGTGTTGTAGAGGCAGCAGGATGCACACGGAGTCAGGAAAGCTGGTTTGTAGTCCCATCTTCTGCCACCGATAGGCTAAATGACTTTTGAGGAGTCACCAGGTTTCTCTGGGTCTTTGGATTTTCTCCCATGAACACCAAAGACAGTGACTTCTGTCCTCTGGTGTAATGGAAAGGACACGTGCCAAGCCTTGGCCGGACCGGGTACTAGCTCGTGGCCTGGGGTGCTCACTGGGCCTCGAGGAGCCTCACTTTTCTAGTCTGTTAAATGGGGCTAAGAGGTCCAGCCATGCCTGCTGAGCACAGATGGTGGAAAGGTGGACGATCCAGGTCACCGCGTGTAGAAGCGCCAGGGCAGTGTGCAGTAAGGAATGCTATGGCAAGAGAGAGGGTCAGTGGGCATTTCCGCATAAATTTGCTTTTCTATCCATATTGGCATCCACGCCCGAATGAGGTGGGGGGGCGTGCTTTAGCATCAGGGGAGCACAGCCTGGAACACCTTGACAACAGCCAGAGGGGTTCATGGTTCCGTCAACGGGCTTTGAGGTGAGACTGTTCTTTTAAACTCCTGACCTCGCGATAAAAATATGTCTCACGGGCATCTTCAATGACGTTTGAAATCTCAAAATATATTCACGGCCAAGACCAAACCAAAATCATCTACAACCCCTTCGAGAAGCTGCCCCATGTTACCCCACCTCCCTCACTACTATATCGAGCATCAAGACTCCAAGAGAAACCCGGGGATGACAGCAGCAGTTCCCCTCTGTGTTTTCGGGGACCCCAGGATGGCACCCTGGTGCATCGGGACCAACCTTGCAATCCCAGAAAGCCAGAGCAATGAGGTTCATTTGAGGTTTGGAGCAGTAAAGGACAAGGCACAGGGTCCCCACGCATGCTGGGCACTTAGGGACAAGACTGGAGTCAGGATCATTTGTCTCATTGACCTGCTCTTTCCTTTTGGTGAAAAGTTCTCAAGGTTGAAGCAATATCCCCATGTGGCTCAAAGTCCCCACAGCTATCCTGAGGAGACTCCAGGGGGTCTCCAGCTCCCCTGGATTTGGGGGAATGAATGAGTCTGGGGACAGCCACCAACCCATGAAGAGACTGCCAGTCGTAAAACACACACAATTTCAGGTCTGCTGGCCCAGTTGGTGGGACCATTTTTACGCTTCTTTCACATGTAATCTGTGAAAAAGGGGCCACGACTTTATCTTCAACAGTTAACATTCGATGTCAAGTAAAAAGTAAGAATGTAATCTGCACAGTTCTTCCCCGTTCCTCTTCCTCAGGGGGAGTGGAGGCCAGTTCAGGTTGCTTGGGTTGGGACACCTTGTAAACGTTCTCAGGCTTGCAAATCTCTCTTTATAAGCAGCTCTAGGATCTTCCCCAGCCAGGCCAGAAAGCCAGAAGCTAGTTTTCCATATCAGCTAAGCCCCCATTTCTTCTCCTGAATTTAGCTAAGTTGGACTCTGCCGCAGAAAAATCTCGAGGGGGAAAAAGTAACAAAAAGAACAAGGGAAGAATTGAGCTGGAAATCTCAGCAGGCAACACTGGCACTAAACTGTATAGTTCTGATGCTTTAAGCTCCTCGGATCTTAACTTGAAAAGAGACAAGAAAATACATCCCTAGGCTTGACTTACATTTTGGCTTGTTTTTATTTATTTATTTATTTATTTTCAGTTTACAAAATGATCCATTTTGCACCCGAGTCAAAGCAATTTGGAAGATTTTCTGAACCTTTAGTTGAGTAACAAGGAAGCACTGTCCACCATCCGTGTGAATTTGTTTGGCAAGGGCTGCATGGGCGAACTTGGCTGTACCAAGAGGGATCCCAAATTCAAACACTTTTCAGGGTAGGCAGGGACATACCTAACTGCAATGAGTGAAGAAAGCTGGTCACAAGACGACAGGATGGTAAGGCTGGAGGATGGGGATGTGTAAGTCCCACCTACAGGTGTGACGTTGAATTTTTAATCCGGCCCATGCAGGCCACACGCAACATGCACTTGGCCCAACGCGGGGTCTATTGCCTTCGCATTCTACTCAGTGATGTGAACTCCCTTTCCTTCTCCTTTCCCTTCCTTCCTCTAAGCAGCAGCATGACAAAGTGGTTAGGAACATGGGTGCTAGAACAGCAGCCATTAACTGTGTAACTCGGGGCTGGTGATTTCACCTCTTTGCGTCATAGTTTCATTCATCCGCGAAGGGATGAGAAGAATAAACGAGGCTAGCAAGTGCTTAGATCACTGGCAGGTGCACATGAAGCATTACATATCTGTTTTATTATTCATTCATGATCCATTTGTCATTATTCAAGCAGTTCTCATGTACCGGGCTGTTGTACTGGCCTGACTAGGAGCTACGTCATTGGATCAGATAGAAATACATTGCTTGTTGGAAGCAGAAGAGTGAAGAATTTTTATATATATATATATATATATATATGTATATATATATATATAATACAGTATATATATATATATGCATACACACACACACACACACACACACACACACACACATATATATATATATATATATATTTTTTTTTTTTTTTGCCTCTTAAGTGCTAGGTATGTTATGAACTTTTTAAACATTATCAGTTTAATCTTTAAAGGAGTTCAAGAGATATGTTTCATCACTCCTATCTTTTGAGAGAGGGGAGAAGACCTTCTCAAGGCCATGTGCTCATGAACGGTGGGGCTCAGGTTTGAATCCAGGTCTCTGAAGTCTGTGGTTCTGGACTTCTTACAGGGTCTAAAAGCAGAGCAAATGATGCTTCTGTGATCACTGCTGCATTAACCATTCGTGCTGGTGCCCTTCCCTGCCTAGTCCTGGACTTGGCCTTATGTTCTTCTTAAAAGGTTCCAGGCTCCACCGCTAGTCACCTATACTTGGCATGAGAGCAGGAACCTATTTCCCACCCTGGCGATGTTCTAGACTGCCGCAAGGGAAAATTTTTACCAGTCTTACGATCATTGTCATTGTGCAGATAAGAAATAGCCTGGAGTGAACAGTAAAGGCCACAGCCCACCTCTGGTTCTGCTCCTCTTTTGTATCTTATTTGGATGATAGACAAGCAACACGCTCCTTCCTGAGGTCTCCTGCTTATACCCTGCATGGGGACATTTCAGTCACAGACACTGAGAAGAGGAAGGGACAGTAAAAATGCTTGCCTTCACTAGCTGTCATACACAGACCACTGGGTTCTTTAGGTATGACGAGAACCACTAAAAGAACTTGTTAAAAAAAATCTGTATCTATATCTATCTATCTATCCATCTATCTATATGACGTCATTCATAGTAGCATTGCTGGAGGGGCGGTGGGTGGAGGCATGGGTTAAATGAGTAATGGGCATTAAGGAGGGCACTTGGGATGAGCACTGGGTGTTGTATGTAAGTGATGAATCACAGAATTCTACCACTGAAACATATTATACTATATGTTAACGAACTGGAATTTAAATAAAACTTAAAATATCTATTATATATATAGATTCATGGGCCTCACTCTTTGCAAATTCCGATTTAGTTGCGCTGGAGAGAGGCTCAGGAATCTGTATTTTAATAAATTCTCATATGTAGACAGATTAGGAATCCACTGATCAATCCGACCCTCTTAATTTCAGAGAAAAAGAAATGTGATTTTTCTCAAGTTTACACCACTAGTTAGTATCAGTTAGGTTAGGACTCAACACTTCTGACTTCCAATAGAACAGGTTTCCTACCACATGGTATAGTTTCTAAAACTGGGCACTGACTGACCAAGTCTCTCGGACTATTATCTTCCTAATTTGCCACTGACATTAAATTGTAGGATTTGACTGTTAGCTTAAGGTCAGGAGCGTTGCTTAAAATCAGTACATGCAGAAGTACAGACAAACACAAACATGCTGATGTCACCTGGGCAACACATTTACGGAGATTTCCCTTGGCCTGAATTGGAGCAATCTCAGAGGGAGTGAACCATGGCCTTTTGTTATCCCAGGATATTTCAGGGAAAAAAGAAATAAAAAAGATTTTAAAAATAGATGGTAACTAGACTTTAAGAATAGAAAACCTATTTTCCCTGTTACAAGGTTATGGTCCCAAGGGAGAGATGGAATAAGTGTAAAGCATGCCTATTTCAAGAAAAGATTAAACACAGACAGACCTGCCTCAGAGTTGTTAGAGGAAAACATTTGCAGCGGGAAAGCTTAAAAGCACGTCTTATTTTTATTAGCATCCACTTCTTTTCTGAAAGGCTAATTGTAAAATTTATAGAGCTAATTATCTCTCTAGATTAATATTTATGAACACACAATAGCAAATGTGAGTTCCAAGTGTTGTATTAAGAATTGGCTTTTCTCCCTTCACACATACAAGCAAACAGCAGATAGCTCAAGGTGATGTTAATAGTCTCTCTACAATGTATGTAAACAGTCATGCCAAATTTTTCTTCCGAATTGCTGCAAATTGGTATTTACCCAGCAACTGCAAACTATTTTTAACAGTTAATACTCCCGAAATGTATGGGGACCTTTCTGCAACATGACTAAGAGCTTGCAAAATCAATTGCATGAAGGCTTCCCTAATCAAACACCAAGGAGTAAGACTTCTCTTTATTGACTCCTCTTAACCACATTTTATTCTAAGAGACAGGAAAGATAATCAAAAGCACTTTGGTGTTCTTCCTGCGCTTGGAATATGGAACTAATGGTTCCTTCATTTTCAGAAATGGGAGAACGAGGTTAAATATTGAAAACAAAACAAAACAAAAAAACCCAACAAAACAAAACAAAACCCACTGCCCTTTCAAATAATTCCAGGTGGGCTTATCCAAGCACACCCAGCTGACTCCTAACTTCTCGGATAAATCTAAGCTAGTTCCACTGTCCACATAAAACATGAAATTTACATGACCCAGAGTAAAGGAAGATGTCCAGAGGATAGGAGGGGACACAATGAAAGCCAAGACTGATGACAAATGAATGGCTTCGGGCCAGTCTTGAAAGTCTGTGTTTTGGTGTTCCAGTCAACAGACTGAGGGGTGTCTTGCTATATCAGGAATTCCCAGTCAGGGATTTGTGGTTTGGAAAGAGGGAGCTGGATGAGCTTTAGGGATTCTCTAATTGTTCCACCTAAAACCCCACAGATATTTATCATATAAATCAGTATACTCCTATTACTGCCTGTGAATACCACTGCTTTCAACAATTCTCAAAGGACTCCAGAAACTCAGAAAGGTTATGAACTGTTGCACAAGATGACGTCTAAGTCACTTCCTGCTATAATTTTCTTCAATTTTTGCTGCATCTTTGCTCTAATCTCCAATTGCTTCAATTGCCCAGCCTTACTGTTATGCATCTCAAATTTATCTTTCTCTAAGTTTCCTTCTTCAAAGACTTTTTTTTTTTTAAGATTTTATTTATTAGGGAGAGAGAGAGTTAGTTCACAAGCAAGGGGAGTGGCAGAGGGAGAAGCAGGACCACATCATGACCTGGGAGTCAAAGGCAGATGCCCAACTGAATGAGCTACCTAGGTGCCCTGCCCCTCTTCTAAGATTTTAAAGCTGTGGTGTTCAACTACTGGGTATTTATCCTAAAGATACAAACGTAGTGATCCAAAGAGGCACGTGCACCAAAATGTTTATAGCAGCAATGTCCACAACAGCCAAACTGTGGAAAGAGCCTAGATGTCCACCAACAGATGAATGGATAAAGAAGATGTGGTGTATATACACAATGGAATACTATGCAGCCATCAAAAAACGAAATCTTGCCATTTGCAATGAGGTAGATAGAACTAGAAGGTATAGTGCTAAGGGAAGTAAGTCAATCAGAGAGAGAAAATTATCATATGATCTCACCGATATGAGGAATTTGAGAGGCAGGGTGGGGAGTTGTGGGGGAAGGGAGGGAAAAATGAAACAAGATGGGACCATGGAGGGAGAAAAACCGTAAGAGACTCTTAATCTCAAGAAACAAACTGAGGGTTGCTGGAGAAAAGGGAGTGGGAGGGATGTGGTGGCTGGTTGATGGATATTGAGGAGGGTATGTGCTATGCTGAGTGCTGTGAATTGTGTAAGAATGATGATCTACAGACCTGTACCCCTGAAACAAATAATAAATTATATGTTAATAAAAAAAAGAAAAGAAAACAAAACTGTGCTACTCAACATGGCAGCCTCTAGCTACACACGGCTATTGGAATTTAATTAAAGAGAACTAAACTTAAAAATTCAGTCCATTAGTCACACCAGTCACATTTGAAATTCTCAACAGGCTCATGTGGCTCTTAGTTTCTGTATTGGACAGTGTAGATATGGGACACTTCCATCATTGCAGAAAGTTCTGTTGGATAGTGCGTCTTTAAAGACTGATTTCTAAGCTACATTCTAAGAATCTACATGTTAACAAGCTCCCCAGGTGATTCTGATGTAGAGTGTCTGCATATCCTGCTTGGAGAAACAGCACTAAGGCTAACACTTAGAAGAGGACCTAAAGAACCCCTGACCTCTGGTTTTCCACTTTTTTCTGGGTTTGTGATGATGACTGCCCCACTGATCAGTATTTATCACCAAAATCCTACTTCAGTGTCCAAGATGAATAAATAGCATTAGACTCCTACAGTCTTGGAGTTGGATGGAATCTTTAAGCTTATCTAGTCCAAACACTTGTTTGTTGTTTGAGTTCTCTCTAGATAATCTTCCATGGAGCTTGTGGAATATGCAATTGAACAGCAACAGTGATGGGGAAAACACTTTCATGGAACACATTCAATCTGATAAAAGTCCCAACTGCTGACTAGTCATCCTTTACATGGAACAATGTCCCAGTAGCTTCCCCACATTGGTCAGAGCTTTCTCTGGTCAGAGTTCAATCTTGACTTGGGTATTTAAGGCTGATGCCAGTCAATCCCTCTTCTCCAGGTGTGACGCTCTATGAACATGTTGTATGGAAGGAAGGGGCTTTTTGAAAAGAGAAATTTTGGGTGATCTTCCTTGGGTGTGATAGGAGATAATCTTATCTCTGGTTTTGCCCCAACAACCAGGTCTTAGGCTTTACTGGGAGATGGGATGGTCTCCTCATTTAGAGCAACATGGGAAACAACCTTAAGCTAAAGGGCACATAGATTTTTGCATTTGAATGACTTTAAAGTTTTGGGGGCCTACAAAGACCACATCCTTGGCAGAGAAAGAGTTTCCAGCGGCAGCAATGGCAGTCAGGAAGTATTTCTGTCACGTGACTCATGAGCAATGAAGTGAGAACAGAAAAATGCAGAAGGGAACAAATGGTATTTAGAAAATAGCCTGAGGGCACACAGACATAAACAAAGATGAGTCAGAGGGGTGGACAAACCCCGCAGTTATAAAAGTGGGAAGAGGCAGATAAATAAAATAATTTATACCCTCAACTTGGTGCATTTAGAGATACTCAGGTTATGTATATCTATAAGATCATTATGCTTTTTCACACAATGGCACGACAAGACCTTCTCATATTTGAAGACAGCTTTCATTATCCCCCTACATCCTTTCTTCTTTAGGTTAAGGTCTGTATTTATTCTACATGGTCTTGGGATTTTTCATTATCCTCTGAACATGTAGCTTGTCTAACTCCTCTTAAATTGAGAATCCAGGACTGTTTTATTTCAGATATGGTTTGATCACCCTTGCATAGAATGAAACCATCACTTCCTTCTCTCCAAATCTTATACGTCTACTAACATAAATCACCACGACTTTTTGTTGAAGACCCAAACTGACAAATATAGAAGCTCGCGACCCATGGCTCCCTGACCTTTTATTTATTTTACTTGTTTTCTAAGATTTTAATGATCTTAGAGAAAATACCATAATATATACAGTTCTACTGCATCCTCTAGATCTGCTAGCAGAGCTTGGAATATGATAAGTACTCAAAGCCTATTGATTGCTTGAAAGTCTAAGAGAGAATATGCACAACTGAGGAAATTAAAAAATAAATGGCATGGTTATTACCTGGGGAAAGGATTAGGAGAGCTGGCTGGTAAAACAGTTCTATGTATAAAGTGAGAAGCCTGGACTCCATAATCACTTAATTTCCTCTTCATCTCAATTTATACATTTCCATGAAAACACGTATTGCATCCCACAAAGCAAACTCAATTATTAGCAAAAATACTACCAGACTTTGTAATATCCTGGTAATCTAGGAATGATTAGAATCCTCCCCAAAGATACATAACCAAAAGTTATCTAATCATGAATTCTATTAACGTATTTAAATTTTGAGAAAATATTTAAAATTTTGTAAGTGTAACTAGTTACGTCAACTAGTTAAAACATCTTTACTACCCAAGCTGGGATTCAGACGCTTGGGGTAGTGTGCAAGAGAATTGTGTCAAGTGGAAATGAAATTTTATTGGAAAGGAACAGTTCCAGAATTGTTTAAAGAATTAGGGAAATGTTCAGAGGAATGAGTTAACCTTGCTTCTGCTGCTTGAAATGTGGGACCTTTTTACCTGTAACATAAGTGGTAGGTACGTGAGGGTATCTTAATAATTGCTAAATCTTTAGGTTAGATATTTTCTTGATTTTCAAATGCACTTAGAGACAGCCATGAGGCATTGGTCTCTGGGGTGCTCACGGAATCCGTTGCCAACTTTCTTTTTGTTTTTCTTCTTCATTCCACTCCTTCTCTCTGAAGCCTTGAGTGACTGAAATACCCTTTTCCTGGAATGTGGGAGGGAGATAGAGTGGTCTTTTTCTGTTACTGGTGTCAGTGTGTCGGCTTTTCTGAGTACTATTGAAGCAATTTCCACCCCTGCCAAAGTCTTCCCATCCTCTCTCATCTTGACTGTCACCTCCTATTTGCAATGGTCAATCCATGTTCCAGCGCTTTGGGCTTCTCCATCAAGGAACCCTCTTGACAGTCAATGGATCAAAATCTACATGATTTCCAACTTAGCTTTCAAAGATGTCTCTTGACTCAGATAATTGGCTACTTCTAAAAGGATTTTATTTTATTTTTTAAAATTTTAACTCTTTTTAGAGAGAGAGAGAGAGAGACAGTGAGCCAGGGGAGGGGCAAAGAGAGAGAGAAGCTTCAGCATGTCCCACGCTCAATGAGGGGTCTGATGCAGGGGTCCATCTCATGACCCTGAGATCATGACCTGAGCCAAAATCAAGAGTCAGGTGTTTAACTGACTGAGCCACCCAGGAGCCCCCCTTATAAATGTATTTTATTTTTTAAAAAGATTTTATTTATTTATTTGAGAAAGAGAGAGCATGAAGAGGGGGAGGGGCAGGAGGAGAAGCAGACTCCCCACTGAGCAGGGACCCAGACTGGGGCTTGATCTCAGCATCTTGGGATCTTGACCTGAGCTGAAGGCAGATGGTTAACTCACTGAGCCACCCAGGCACCTCAAAAAGTATTTTAAATACACGAGTTACAGCTAACGGTTATATTGAGCTATTATCTGGGGAGCACCTATTAGCAAATTGAATGAATAGGGCCTGTCCTTTGTTTAGTCTGTGAATACTACCCATTTGTTTGCTTGTAAACACCATATATCTCCCACAGTAATCGTTATGTGCAAGCACTGACATCTTATACTTGGCAGGAGATTCAAGTATGGGTAATTCAACAGCATTTAAAAAATAAAAACACATTATCTTTGACATACGAGCAGTAATGGCCACACTAAGCTGGGACAGCCGACAAAGAGCTGTGATAACAGTAGCATAACTGTGACCTGAAAAAATCTCTTTCTCTAAAATTGTGACCTTGCCATGCACAGTAGCACAAGGAAGTAAAATTTACAAGTGAAAATCATTTCCTACAACTTGCACTATATTTTCAGATAATTCTATTGACTTTTACAGGGTTTATGCAGTCACTATGAGATGTGTTCACCCATTGACTCAATCATGTAGTAAATATTTACCAACCCGACAGAATACAGTTTGTTAAGCCATTTCTATTGCCTTGTCTCTGACTCTCAGGAGACAGAATTTCCAAGAAGTGGAAGCTTGAAACTACAAAATATGTTCATTTGGATTCCATTTTCTCAAATGTATTATGATCTGTGGCATGTATTAATTCCTTAAAAATCAAAGTTGTAGCCCTGTCAGGGGCTCAGAATTTGTTAGTTTTGGTCATTCTATTTCAAATATGGGTAAACTCTGGCTCGGAGGAATGAAGGAGCTTTCTCAGGATCACAGAGTTGATTAGTGACGGGGAAAGAATGGTCTTCTTGGTAAACCATAGTATCATTTATGTGTTCAAAATGCAAATTGTTTTTACTTGAGAACAGGTTATAAGCTTTGAAGATTAAGAAAGGATTTCCCGAAGTCATTCCTGAGTGAACCCATAGAAGAAATAGGACCTGGAGTCTTCATTTCAAGGAGGGTCTCTAGATAGTTAAGATATTAAAAGCAAAATTAAATAAACGAACCCTTGCAAAGTGTATGGATGAATCTGGGAAAGGAATAGATCCTCCCTCCCTTTCCACTTTCCTCTGCATAAAGTGATCTTATACTGATTAATCCAAAAATGATTATAGGCTTTTCACATGGCTTGAATTTGTAAATTTATTCTCTCATTTTCAAGTTCATATGAAAACACACTTTTGTGATGCAGCATTTTAAGGACAATATTTAAATACGTTTTCCTCATGTGGCAACGATTATTGCTCTGCGGAAGGAGAGCATAATTTAAGGTAACCTCTTTTGACATGTTGTTGAATCCCCAGATATCAATCCGTATCTTACATTCTTTGTTATCTGTTCCTGTAATTCAAATCTCTCCTCCACTCCATCAATATTCTATTTATGAATCATCTCATCAATACTTCATTGTATTTTGGTCATTTATTTTTTACTTTGCAGGTCCCACTCAAGAACAGTTCCCCCCGCCCGCCCCGTGCCAGATATGTGGAACTTCTAAGTATTTTAGGCTACCAGATAGTCAATGATTCCCAGAAGAGATTAAAAATTCCTTCAATGTATTCTGAGGGGGAAATCTGTGGCACTAAAAGATGAATGTTCTTAATACTCTGGGGCAGCGTTGTTTCTGTAGAGAGACTGCCTGTTTACCCTCTCTTAAAGATGCCACCTCTTCAAGGTAGGAGAAAGTTTATTCTAGGTTATATGTTTTCCTTTTATTCTAATCCCAATGCCATGCACCAGAGTTTCTAAGGCTAATAACAAATGCAGCACAATGAAAAAGTCATTTTAGGTAACCACCTAACAATCTATATTGACCCTTGAGGCTCTCCTCAGACTGCGCTGAAATGAGGCTTCTGTTTCATCTTTACCAGAGAACTTCCAACCAATGGAGAAAGACAAGGGTAGAAAGCAACATACCTCGTTCTATGAAAGACAATGAACACGGCTCTAACATGGATGTTTCTTCATGAGTTTAAATCACATATTGGCAGCCTTCTTGAACACAAAACCCTAAATGCATAACATCCCTTGACGCATTTACTGAAATTTTAATTTTCCTAGATATCTGGTTGGAAATTCCAAGAAATCTGAACCTAGAAGAAACTTTTATTCTCTTACACAATGTATTTGTTTCTTCAATCACTTGTGAAAATGAAATGTTTGTTCTAATATATGTACAGAACTAGCAGACATTTTAAATTTTCAAAAGCAGGAAGTAGAGTTCCTGTGAGTTCCTCCTAGACCTGGAGATTATAATGTAGTTGAAGAGCTAGGATATGGGTGATATAAACAGCTAATGGATATAGACATTCTTAACCTTAAAAACATGTAAAAATATAGAATCTTGTAATGACCAGTGTAGAATGAAATTATCAGTTTTTTATAGGTAGAATTAGTATAAAGATTTAAATGCCTAAGGAGTCTCTGGAAGAACTAAATATGTGCATGAAATGTGAGCAACTTAAGTCATGCTAGTGAAAATTGTAAATGCAATGAAGGAATATCCAAAGAGAAGCATATCTGGTTAAGACAATTATATTTTATGCATGGAGTATGCTCAATTGTTACTTTGCCCACTTTGTAAATCAATACTCTACTTGAAATAGTCTTGTAGGGTAAACCCTGGATATACAATTACAATGGGTTAGTTCTCTAATGTATGAAAATTGAAGACCTCATGAAAGCTGGTAAATTGATTTGTTGGGAACAACTGAACCCAAATTTCACAATAAGAGCAACATACAAATTTTTACTCCCACTAAAAACATCGACCAAGTGATTTCTCCAACTCCCGTTCCTCTCTACATGGGGAAAAATAACCCATGGCCACAGAGGCTCGGCGAATAGATCTATTCTGGTCTACATATTCTTCTGGGTGTCCTTCAATATTCTCATCACTCTGAGCTGAGGGAGTTTGCTTCTAGCTTCAGGGCCCCTGGTTTAGTATTTGTCAGTGCGCTTGCTCAAAGTACAATATTCTGACTCTGAGTTTCTCTCTGCTGTGATCTGCGACCTCCCCTTGGATGACTTCCTTCTCCTTGTGTGATTAGTGTTTTCCTTCTTGCTGTGGTAATGGAAACGGATTGGTAAGCCCCTGTGCGGATAGCATATCCTTTTCCTGTTTGACTTCTAAAATGAAAACGAAGTCCCTCACTTACTTATGCCTAAGAAACACTCTATTTGCTGTACAACACAATTAAACATTCCACTGGTAAGAATAACTCTGGTGTGGCTTATTTACTTTATGTGGGTTCTTCAGGATCACATGACACATGTAAATGAGTGATGGTATGTGCACGAGGAATTAGAGAAGGGACCAGAGTGGATAGAAGTGGGTAGGTAAAGTGGAGAAAACATCCTATAGAAGATGAATTGATTTTTTTTTAATATAGTTTGGTGAAAGACGGTTGATGAATATTCCCAATAGGAGAACCAGCATGAGTAAAGGCACATGATGAGAATATGTAAGTCATCCTTTCAAAATGAAGGCAATTGCACAAAATGCAGAGCACCATTGAACCCGATCAAGTTTTCATTGTGAGTTGAAGTGGGCTCACAGAGTACCGAAGGCTTGGTAGGAGAGAACCCCTGAGCCAAGTGCCCTATGCATATTAATTCATCACTTTCACAAATCCTTGGAGGAGGCACTATTTTTATTTACCCTATATAAGTGAGGAACCGAGTCCTATGGTCTTTAAAACAACCAGAAGTGGCATCATAAGGAGCAGACCCAGGACTCAAACCTAAGTAGTTTGGCTCAAAGGAGAGCATGCACTTGTTTTGAAGACTCCCTTATGTGTCAACTGATGACTTCATAGTTAATAATTCATTGACTTGCTACCTAAAAGCATCAGAAGCCCATCCTGGGGTCAATTTCTTCTTTCATGAGTGCATAGTATGTCAAAACATGGGCCCGAGAAAGCAAACACTTGAGTTCATTGTGATTTTGCTAAAGAACGTAAAATTAATCCAGGCAGTCCGTTGGGCTTGTGTTAATTATGAACTTTAGAGAAAGGGGCCACAGGGAACTTTCAGTTAGCTATACCCAGTCATCTGATCCTTCCAAGTCCTTTAACTTCTCAGCCAGCCTGAAGCCCCTGGTTTGGTCTCTATCTCCCTACAGGGATTTGACAGGGCTCTTGGAGTTCTGGATATGAAAAACAGAAAAACTCTGCGGCTGGAGGCCTATAGGATAAAGGAGCCAGAGGATGTCTGTATATATTGTACTTTGCAGTTTTTGCAAAGGATTCAAAATTCAGAACCCTTTCTATCAGTCCATGAGACTGATAAAATGCCCACTATGATTTGATTTAAAGTCTACTTTGATATGATTTACTTTTCCAAATCTGGAGATAATGTCTGTTCATGATTCTTGACCTTGCTAAGGGTCATGGGATTCCTTTGATGCGATCTTGAAAAATATTTTTGAGTGGTTGAATTTTACTTAGAGTATCCAACACTCACATACAAGCCAATATGAAACTTTCATTTTTCCCCCTTAATTATGTAACTTCAGACAGGTGAATGTCTTGTCCCTTGTAAGGCTTCTGCCTTTTATTGTCTATTCTGAACCGAATCTGTTTTAATTGGATATGTTGACCTAAAAAATTAAACACATGACCTCAGTAGCCAGAGGAAAGCTAGGCTTTCAGTTCTGGTAATAGACACTAGCTATTTGATGCAAGGTCAGACAGAGAAATTCCATACTGAGAGTGTATTCCTTTTGTATGGTGGTAGAATGGATCCTGCATTGGGGGGAAAAAAATCCCAGCATGGTACATAAAACACTCAACAAAAGAAAACCCTGTCTCAATCAGGTATTTTGAAAATGAAAATTTCTTTACATTTCCACAAGAATGAACTCCAATATAAAGCATGTTTTGTCAGTGCTTTAATCTATGTGAAGCACTTTTGCTAATAACTTTTGCTAATAACGCAAAATAAGAAAAGAATAATTTAAACACAAAGTATGGATTTGCTAAGATTTCTTCCATGATTTGTACCTTATTCCACATCAGGCTTTTATATATTCTCTTTACTCAGTGTCGAATGCCCATCAAGAACGAGTTAATGAGTAATATGTGTTTTTGTGCCTGTTTGTTCATGTTTGAGTTGCCATTATTAGGAGCAACAAGCTCAGTGAAACACAGTACGCCTGCTCGGTGGTCAACGGTGCTTCTACTCATTCGTTCAGTGTTAAAGCTGTTTTTAAAAGTGATTACACGTGCTTAGCCTTTCTAATATGAAAAACAAAAGAAAAAGTCATTTGCTTCAAATAAAACATTAACATATATACTGCCAGCTCCCAATTTGTGGGTTGTTTGTATTTATTATGCTCACAAACACAGGAATACTAAATTTGAGCTAAAACAGTTTTTTTCCCTGTTTTCTACAATGTTCATGAGAAATACCATAATTTCCTTAATTAAATTGAACTCCTGTAGGACCCTTTGGGATCCTTGATTTATTCCTATTGTCATCTCACTGCTGATGATTAGTAATAAAGTCCATTGGTTGACCATAATGTCTTTCTTATTCAGCCATATATTTTTTCTTTCTCTCTTATGGAGTATGCTTATGTCTCTTCAAGGCTAGCACTGAACTTCTAACAGCTTTATGCCTCTAATGCCTCTCCTACAAAATATTTCTCATAACTTGTCAGCAGTCAGTCCTAAATTGCTGATTTCATGCTATCATTTATCTGCTCCCAAACTCTCCCTTGGCTTGATGTCCCTATGGGTTAATGTCTTCAGCATTCAAAACCTTTAACCCAGTAATCTGTATTTTCCATTATAACCATACAAATACCTTTTATTTAGGAAAGCTGGTTTTACAAAATAGTCTTCTGCAATGCTATTTCTAAATCTGTATTCAAGCCATTTTTAGCTTTCTATTTCTCTTTAAAATATAGAATCTTTGAGGTTCTCTTTGAGCAAAGCAGACTGCATTGGCCCTTTTCTACTGAACATCCAGAGTAAATTTATAAAAATCTGGGTAATTCTTCTTTTGACGTTTAATCTGTATCAGCTTTTATAAAATATTAGATATATTTTAAAAATATTAAACAGAATTTCTGAAAAGTAGGAACATGGTCTTATACTTCTTTGTATCACCTGCAACACAGAAACTATTACTTAAAATGTTTAGGGAGCTCAACAAATACATTTCCATGATTATTTTCAAATCATGCGAAATCTAAAATACTTGATTAATCAAAATGTTCTATTCCTTATGTAATCTGAGCCTAATTTATGGATTTGAATTTGTATTACAGGTTTATTTTATTTATATACTGTAGGATGTTTGCATATTTTATTTACAACCAATATATAATCAATATAAGCAATAAAACATACAAAGGACATGTACTCACAATGATCTATTTCCTGCTCTTTTTTCGTTGGACTGTAGATTCCTTGATAAATAGACTTCTGAATCTTTTTGGTATAGATTAGTTCCTCGAAGAATAACATATAGTTCCATACAACCCTCAGACACTCATAAAATTGTAAAGCAAATCAAACAGGCTGTAAGAACTCTTCTAAGAATCCTGAAACTAGGGGCACTGGGGTGGCTCGGTGGGTTAAAGCCTCTGCCTTCGGCTCCGGTCATGATCCCGGGGTCCTGGGATCGAGCCCCGCATCGGGCTCTCTGTTCGGCGGGGAGCCTGCTTCCACCTCTCTCTCTCTCTGCCTGCCTCTCAGCCTACTTGTGATCTCTGTCTGTCAAATGAATAAATAAAAAATCTTTAAAAAAAAAAAAAAAAGAATCCTGAAACTAAGTCAGAAGATCTGATCTTGAGGTATCCAGAAAGAACAAGGTAGCTCAACAGATGCTAAACTGTGATTAAAAAATTAATTTCTAGATTCCCTTTATATCTAATTAAGCCTTGCAAGTAGGAACTCTTAAAAGACCCATTCTGCAGCGTGGTCCATTGACCCAGACTCTTGCACAGCAACCCACAGTATACATGCTGTCATCACTTAGGTGTAAAACAGAACATCATATAGTCAAGATCTGCTCCTTGTGGCCACACCCAAGATCTCTACTCCATTTCCTCCTTATTGCCATCATTCACAGATCACACCATCACTTTTAGCTTATTGAGCCCTTGGGTTTCTGACCCTCTGCCTTCTCCTTTTTTCTCAGTCCCATCCCATTTTGGGGAATGGTAGAACTCTGTCACTTCCTAGATTTCACTTCTGAATTTTTTACCTTTGTCTCATCTCATGACTCACACACACAGTCACCCCATTAGAGCAATACCTCAGAAATCTACTGCAACGATGTAGTCTTTGACAAAGCTTCATATCCTATCCTACCAGGGTCCTGACTGTAAATTTTCCTTGACCTTGTTGAGGCCTCCTAATGATCCTACCATTTTTGCATTAGTAATCAGATGACTTTCCTTTCTTTATAATTCTATTTACTGCCCATGGTCCAACATTATTTTTATTTCCTGATACACAATCACCAACCTGGTCTCTCTCGCCTGCTTTTAAACTGATGTGGTAAAACCTCAGCTATTTACATTCTTGGTGCCAACACTTGAGCTGCTTAATATGCCTAGATTTTGGAGAAAAAAAAATAAATTATTTGGGCGATTGGATTTACTTTTTTATTGTTAACAGTGAATAATATTTACCAATACTTTCATCAATGTCCCCGCCAACTGAATATGTTCACTTATTCTTGCAGAAGTACGTTGCTTAATCATAGCTTCAGTAAAGGTCTGTGGGAAGCACTTTATGTCTTTGAATGTCTGAATATTTTGTCTTGCTGTCATTCAAAAAAAATCTAGTCAATCTAGGCATAGTGTTGTTGTTGCAATTTATGTTTTTCAGTCTCCTGAAACTAGCATGACATTTACTTCTGAAAACATTTTATTATTGCTGATGAGAATTCTGATGGTAGTGCACTTGTCTGGTTCTTTTAAGTCATCTTTCTTTTTTTCTCTAGAAGCTCTTAAGATTTTAACGTTACCCTTGAAGTGCTTTTATTTAATTATAACTCATCTCTGTGGGTTTATTTGTATTTGAGCAGCTTAGTATTCACAGTATATGGTTTTTTCCTTTTGCAAAAATCTCAGAAGTATGCCTCCAAATATTATTTGCCCCTTATTTCTTGCACTCTCTTTTTTGAAACTCCCTTTAGATGTAAAAGCATCTGAAATGATCTTCCACATCTCCTAATTTCTTGTTTCTATTTTTAACTATTGGTGTTCCAGGTGACTTTGTCAGTGCTGCATTTCAATTTACTATTTCTCTCCTTAACTATGCTAGTTGCGTATTTATGGGATCTGTTGATCTTTTTAATTTGATAGCATTTTAATTCATAGACTTTAAATTTCTCTTTCATATCCACCTATTTTCAGCCATTTTTTCTTTCACAAGTTATTATTCTTTTGAATTTGATATTATTCTTTCATTTATCTCTTTGAGCATCCTAAACATTTGTGTACAACTAATTTCACCAGAAGTGAATTTGTATTCTAATTACTGATTTCATTGCTTTCTTAGGATAAATTTAAGTTGCTGAGTTCACTTTGAGTTGACATTTTCTGTTTTCTTTGTCTTGCACTTTCTTCATTAGTTCCAACCTTGCAGTTGCCTCTACCTTGCTGCCTGTTTACAAAACTTAGCACTAAGTCTCACAATGGTATTTCAGGGCTCACCAGACCCCTCACTGAGGCAGGAGATGATCTGACTCAGTTTCTGGCCCTGAGACTTTTTGCTGCTCCTAGCTATCTCAATAGACCCACAGATCTCTGTAACATAAAACCCCAGGCCTCAGACAGTAGATCTTTCATGTTATGCTACCTCACTGTCGTGGGTACTAGATTAGTTTCTGCCATTTCTCTTTCCTTTTATCTGGAGGAGTTAGAAAGCTATAAACTTTATCAGATGTGAGTAAGTACCTTCATGCTAGATTTGGAAAGTGCAAGTGAGGTAGAGGCAATCTTCCTAAAGCCTCTGTTTGCCTCTGTTGGGATGTAAGGGCACAGCTTTCCTGAAACAGTTTCTAGTGAACCAGGGACTGGTAAAGCTGCCAGCCCAGGACAGCTCCCAGAGCAGCTGAGGTTGTACCTGACTCTACAGTATTCTGCCATCATTCCATGATGTCCAGCCTAGAACCTGATTCTTCAACCCTCCCAATAATTTGTAAGCACCTGATCTTCTGAACTAAATTCTATACTATGTTTCAAAATACTTTTAAAAATTTTTTTTATTATTAACATTTAATATATTATGTTTCCGGGGTACAGATCTGTGATTCATCAGTCTTACACAATACACAGTGCTCACCACAACACATGCCTTCTCCAATGTCCATCACCCAGCGACCCCATCCCTCCCACCTCCCTTCACTCGAGAAACCCTCAGTTTGTTTCCTGAGATTAAGAGTCTCTTATGGTTTGTCTTCCTCCCCGGTCCCATCTTTTTTAATTTTCTTCTTCTCTCCCCTATGATCCTCTGCCTTATTTCTCAAAGTCCACATATTAGTGAGATCATATGATAATTATCTTTCTTTGATTGATTTATTTTGCTAAGCATAGTACCCTCTAGTTCCACCCATGTTGCAAATAGCAAGATTTCATATTTTGATGGCTGCATAATCCTGTGTGTGTGTGTGTGTGTGTGTGTGTGTGTGTGTGTATGCCACATCTTCTTTATCCATTAATCTGTCAATGGACATCTGGGCTCTTTCCATAGTTTGGTTATTGTGGACATTGCTGCTATAAACATTATGTTTCAAATTTCTAGAGTGCTTTATATTCTTTCTTTTTCTTTTTTAAAGATTTTTTAAAATTTTATTTGAGAGGGAGAAAGAAAGCACAAGCAGGGGGAGGGTCAGAGGGAGAAGCAGATGCCCACTGAGCAGGGAACCCAACACAGGGCTCTGAGGCAATGGCAGATGCTTAACCAACTGAGCCAACCAGGCACCCCAAAAGTGCTTTATATTTTTTTCTGCTGTAACTGATACACCCACCCTAACTAGCTTTAAGAGGGAGCTTAAAATTAAGCTAATTTTATCCTTCACCCTGAAGAACCCAAACACCCAGCCACCATGCCTGATTCTTCAAGAGAACTTACTGTCTTACTTTTCTGCTCTGTTTGGGTATATGGAGATGATTATATTCTTTCTAAACCCAACTGAGTCTTTGTTTGTTTATTCTATTAATAATAAAAGGGGCAGAGGGAGAGGAAGAGAGTCTTAAGTAGACTCCATGCTGAGTGCAAAGCCCAAACAATAAATTGTTTGTTTATTCTATTAATATATTAGTTCTCACTGCTTTGGGTTGGGAGAGAGAGAATGCTGTCCAAGTATAAATTTATTACAACATCATAACTAGTGGACCCTTCATTAAGTTGGGGTTACCTTAAATTTGGGGACCCGAGTTCCAGTGGGTGTGTACCACCACCTCTTTCAATTCTACCATGCTTCCATAGGAAATTAAGCTTTTTTATTCTCCAAATAAAGAGCTTCAAACCTCTCTTCTCTTTTCAATTACTTCCAACTTCTCCCTCGAACTCCACACTATTATTTAATTTGCCACCAGGAAAATAAAAGCCATCAAAATGGAACTCCTTTCTTTTCGCCACCACCCATCCACAAACCTAACTGCCTCTGTGCGGATCTTTGCCTTTCCTCCTGTCACATTTCAAGAAGGGCACCTGCTCTATCCACAGGTGAGTCTCTTCAGATCTGCCTTGGATCCCATTTCCTCTCACCACTTCGAATCCAGTGGTCAGAAGACATTTTTTTGATAAAGGTCCAGGTTGTAAAAGTTTTAGGTTTTGTAGGCTATGAGTTCACTCATAACAACTCAAGGCTGCTGATGTAACATGGAAACAGCCACCGACAATAAGGAACTAAGGGGCTGTGGCTTTTGTAAAGCTTTATTTACAAAACCAGATGATGGAGTTGGGGCCCTAGTTTGCTGATTCCTGATGTGGACCTTGCTTCTTTGGCTACCTTTTCTCTCCTGACTCACCCTTCCCTTCTTTGCTACTCGTCTGCCTTGCAAACATCTTAAGAAAATATCAACGACCTTTTGATACCACCTCCCTCCTGTAGCTATCGTCCCAATTTCTCTCCTTTACCTCATAGTCAATATTTTCAAAAGAATTGTTGGCTCTCATTCTTTCCACTCCTTTGTCTTCCATTCATTCTTTAATCCTCTGTCTTTGAAGGTTCTATTCAAAGTGGCCTCTCCTTCCCCTCATCTCTGTCTTGTCACTCTAGTTTCTTTATAGACTAACACTTGGTAATTATTTCATTTGTTTGTTTCCTTTTCATAAAAGCTGTTCCTCACCCTCCAGAGAGAAAGTCCCAGGAGGGTGAGGACCTGGTCTGCTTTGTTTATTGCTTGATCTCGGGAACAGATTGTGAGAGTTCCATGCACACCCATTGGATGAATACATGAATGGGTACAGTGTACTGTTTTAGACACTAACATGCTGTTCAGAGTCCCCTTTTCCAGAATTTATTTTCCCAGATGCTGAGGAAATAAATTCTGGATGGCTCTTTGCTGGTACCTTTGTTAAAGGGAACCACAATGCTCAAAGTCATGGCACTCATGGGGAGCACACTCAATGAGTAATCAGTGTAGGAGTTACAAGGACCTGGTACTCTCTGGTCTCAGGACCATTCTGATGGGTTAACCCAACTTTGGAGCTCCTTGTTGAGCAAGTGGAAGCCTTTGATGAGACTACAGAGAAGCTCAACTTCTCTCTACCCAATTCTGCTTCAGTTCTTTCTCTGCCATCTTTTCTTGTGTGTTCATCCCAAGTGCACCCCCAGATAAATCTCCTAGTGTACAGTCAGCTTCTTTAGGGAACTCAACTTATAATGCTTGCTGAAGTTTAATTGGTCTGTAAATGACAACTTGGAATTCAAACATTTTCTACTGAATTTTAAAGTCAATGCACTTTTCTTCATCAGTTTGTTGGAAGTTTTACATGATTTTTTTCTTTAGTTTTAAAATAAACCCCTTCCCCTTCCTTTTTCAGTTCTCTTTACCATTAAAACGGACTTACAACAATAGAGTGAATGTTTATTTTTCTCATCCAATCTATCTGCATCTATTATTTACTTTAGAATAAATCTATCCAGAAATGTTAGTCTTTCATGCATTATTAGAATATCTTTTCTTAAATGCCCACATCTTTCTATTTGCAATGATCCTCCTGTCAGTAGCAGATGTGACCAATATTTAAATATGTATAATTATGCATGTGTATATTTAAGTATTTATGTCTCTGAGAGCCAAAATGCAATGTGTGTTCTTTGGCTTTAGCTTGTAAAATCTGGCAAAACCTAAAAAAAATTTTTTTAAAGATTTATTTATTTGAGTGAGAGAGAGCACACAGCAGGGAGGGGCAGAGGGAAAGGAAGAGAGAGTCTTAAGCAGACACCATGCTGAGTGCAAAGCCCAGTGCAGGGCCTGATCTCACAATCCTGAGATCAGGACCCTGAGATCAAAACGTGAGCCAAAGCCTAGAGTCAGATGCTTAATGGACTGCACCACCCAGGCACCCTGAGAAAACCTAAAAATTTAAGGAGGGATATCTGGGAGAAACACATTCTAGAAGAGTTACTTATTTCCAAGAAGCTAAATCAATTTCCAGGGTGTCCTTTTAAAACATCCCCAAATAATAGCTTTGCAAAATCTAAAGCCTTTTGGACTCAACCTAGAATTCAGCTATAATTCATTTATATAAGTAATGGACAAAAATGACTAACCTAAAAGTTTACAAAACATGATTGCTTAATCTTCTATTTCTGAAAGTGAAAATTCTTTATTTTATACTGTCAGGGAAGGTCCTTAGAAGAGCTTGATGCAATCACTGACAACTGAGACACAGCTTTTACTACATGTTTTCCGTATAGGAGAATGAGAAGCCCTGCAAAATCCTCAAGTCTTTGGGCCTCAGCTAGATTACATCTACATAGATTATGGTTTCCATTTTCCCTGGAGGCTTCTTTTTAAATGAGGTCTATGAAAGCCTTATGTGGTTATGCCTAGCCTCTTAGTTCCTTGAGCAAAGGGACCATGTGGTGTTCTATTGTATGTCCTCAGGTGCTGAATGATGCTTATCCCCTAAGTATATGGGAATATGTGTAGGGACACAGTTCAGTGTTATTTTCAAGGTTCTTCTTTACACAACTGCTCAAGTTCAGGAAAAGAGGAAAGTGATGCAAAATTACAACCATATTTAATTTCTGCTAACTAAAACATAAAGTCAAGCATGGTAACCTCAGCTGCCACATTAATTGTCAATCCTTATCATACATCATTAAGAATTGAGCCTAAGTAAATGCAAAATTAGATAAGCAAAGCTATTACCTTCATATGTAGCTAATATAGCTCCTTATTTAATGATTATACAAGCTGGAGCCCATGATGAAACTAAGTGATATTTGCATTACTCCCATGCTTGTTAAAAGGAAAGCGTGAAGTCCGAAATTCTTCCTGCAGAAAAATTAATGAGTATGTATGAAGTCTTCTATGGTCTTATACATTCTTTTTTTTTTTTTTAAGATTTTATTTATTTTTTTGACACACAAGTAGGCAGAGAGGCAGTGGGGGTGGGGAAGCAGGCTCCCCGCTGAGCAGAGAGCCCGATGTGGGGCTCCATCCCAGGACCCTGAGATCATGACCTGAGCCGAAGGCAGAGGCTTTAACCCACTGAGCCACCAGGTGCCCCGGTCTTATATATTCTTGGGCCAGAAACAACCAGGAATGACACAGATAGTCTTCTCAAGGGGGGCCTTTACACCTCTAGAGCCAGGTCTCACAGAAGTTAGAATCAGGAGCTGCATTTCTCATCCAACACATCTGCTTAGGGCTTGACAGAATGAGGGTAATTGGATTATACCATTCATTCTCTCTGAGCAAGCCCCTCTCCCTGTTCATTCTAAAGTATTCTTGCTATGTTTGTTTCCCCTCTGTCTATCCCTGTGGGTTTATGATCACCATCATTACTGCTTAGCATTTCAAAAGTCTTACCTATTGTTTATTTCAGTCTCTCGTTACGTAACCCAAGGAAGCAGGTCAACATTGCTATTAACATTTCCCAGAAAATGAAGGAGTAAGGAAGCAGAGCCTTGCTTAGAAAGGTCCCAGCTAGTGCACAAGGACTCCAAGAGCTCCGAAAATAGCCCGGACCTCCTGACTGCACACCTCTCCCCATCTACCTTTTCTCAGCCCTGAGTGAGAAAATCAGTCCCCTTATCAATTAACTCAAGAGCATGGGTTCTGGAGCCAGGCCAGTGTGGGTTACAATTCTGACATATGTGGCTGCCTGATCTTAGGCAAATTTCTTTCTCTCTCTGAGCATGCATTTCTGACTTTGTACAACAGTGAAAACACTGAACCCATAGTATTGTGATGAAATGATTAATGCGCAGCTCTTACCGTGGTCCCTGCACACTGACGCGCTCAATAAAAGGGATGTCTTTGCTTTGGGTATTTGTTTGACTCGCTACTTCTTGTGGATGTGTTTTAAGTGCACCTTCTGTTTGTGCTTCTTGGTGGGACAGAAAAAGAGCAGACAGCAAGACAGTGTGGTATGTGATTCTCTTCTGTGTCTGGGACTCTCCTTCGGCACTGTGTTCTTTCAGAATTTATGTCTCTCTAAGAAGGGGAAAGGGCAAGTGGTAATGGCTAAAAGAGTCAGGAACAGATGAAAAAGGTAAAAGGGGTGACAGAAATTATGGTAAGCACTTTGTCTTTATCCCTAGCCACTTTCACATAAATGCAATTCAAATGATTTGCTACATGAAATTATATCTTCGCAGGTGTGAAGTGTTGAAATAAAAAAAGGAAAATCAATATGGCACAAAGAAATC
Organism: Mustela erminea; assembly: GCF_009829155.1. Taxonomy (NCBI): domain Eukaryota; kingdom Metazoa; phylum Chordata; class Mammalia; order Carnivora; family Mustelidae; genus Mustela; species Mustela erminea. Next base: position 136,082,115 of record NC_045619.1, read on the forward strand.
AAAATGACTGTCTTTTTAAAAAATTATTATTATTAATTTCCTACACCCAGTGTCACCAAGGAAGAGACCTGCCCAGCCTAGCTTTTCCTGACGAATGTGTGGATGTGTAGCCATTTCTGCTGGTGCATTTTTAAGCAGAGCTGCAGGGGATGTCATGTGTTGCGGTAATTGCCATGGAAACCATTGTTGTGGAATGAATAGGAGAGGTTTTAAATCCTTGGTAATGAGCCTGAGAACTAAGTAGGTCTTCATGTTTAACTTGTTTGGAAGTGGTTCATATTTCACGCAGAGATATTGGAGGCAAAATGTGGGGGGTGGGGAGAATAAGAGAGAGGAAGTTTCTAAAAAAATGTGAATAAACTAACCTCATATGCTACACTTCTCCTAGGACTTTTTAATAGAAAAACACCAATGATGCATAGTATCAAGCTCCAAGCCTTGAGCAACACTCTTGCCTATTGAACAAAGTAATTTTGATGTATTTCCACCAAAATCAACATTCAGTTCACCTCGCACAAACCTCAGCAAAGCAAGGGAGAATGTAAAGATTTTTAAGGCAATTAATCATCAGGTTTATGTGGATTGAGAGATCCTTGAAAAGGAGGGCCGAGCTCTGTCACCTTTGTATGCCCCCATGTTGTATGACGTACCATGACAGAATAGACCGATTCAATATGTGTCTTCCATTCGAATGGTGATTCAAGGAATGACCAGTAACTAAGGGATTCCCACCTTGGCCAATAGCCATTTATGAGGATCTCTTTTCTTCCTTTCATGTTCATGGTTCTATAATGGCACCTTCTTCTGGCACCTTCTCTCTTACCCAAGACTTTTTCAGGCTGGGTGCCCTCGAGGCAGGACCGGTGATAGAAGCATTGGAAGAGACAAGGAACAATGGATAAAGGGCCAGAAGGGTAAGCTTTCTCTTTCCCAGTGGCAAGGAACTCCCCAACCAGCTCTTTTCCCTCAGCCGGAGACACTGGGGCATACATGCATGGGTTTGGGGATATAAGCTGCTCCCTGAATATTTGTATGGTGAAGGGAATTGGGACACACTACCCCAAAATATGCCACTTTGGTGTAAGAATTATTTTGATCTGGAGGCATTTGAGTTCCTGAAATTGCTTATCTACCTGAAAGCAGAGCCTCCCCACAAAATTCAACGGTCATAAATCCCCTCCACAGGCAACTGTGCTCTCTCCCGGCACCGCACCCAGACCCTGCCACACACCAGCACACCGCCCATCACTCCTCCTAAGGGTCCACTGATCTTCTTCCCTTCTCCTCCTCCCTCTCCCTGCTAAGTTAGGTGCACCGACCCCACGTCCGACCCTCCCTTGAGTTGCTGAGGGCTGGGCGCCATGTGGATGCAGGAGGCCCCGTTAATAAGCTGCTGTTTTTCTCTTGTTGATCTGCTTTCGTCAGACCATTGACAGGGCCTGGCTGGAGAACCCTGCAGGGTGGAATGAAAATAATTTTTCCTCCCTCCCCTACGATGTTAACTTTGTCATTGTTGGCAGAGTTTACGGGAGAAAAGAGGGCGGTGATGAAGAAGGGCCCTAGTGAGAAGTCTTCACAGTCTGTCTCTTTATCATTGTTACTAGTGCTTAGAAAGTGTTAGAAAGGCTTCCTAAAGGTTCAGGGCTGGAGAGCAAGCAGGAGAGCATCCTTGGCTGAAAGAACCACGATGACAGGGGAGGACAAGATGAGAAGTCAACATCTGACCCAGAAATTAAAAGAAAGGAAATGGGAAAGGAAGGGAAGGGAAAGAAGGAAGAAAAGAACCCTAGCTTGGGAAGCTGGAAGGCTCAAAGCTTGTAGTTCCTGTGGGTAACCTAACCAACGAGAATCTTTCCTTTCAGCTGATCATATGCCGGTATTCTACGGAAAACACTGTACGGTCTCTAAAATGAACGTTCAGCCTACGTGTGGGTATTAGATCTGCCATTGCTTGCTGCAAATTACTTTACTTCCTGAAGTTTCATCCTCCTTAAATGGAGCCAGTGGATAATTAAATACACCAACAACAAAATTATTGTGGAGATTAAATACAATGATATATGTACCTTTTCAGAAAAGGGCTAAAACGTAGGAGTTTCAATAAAAAGTAAGTGATCGATAAAAGTCACCGAGAATGATTATTCATCTCGACTTGCACAGACCTGCTCCCTCTTAGTCTTCACTTGAACTAGAAACCCAGACCTGGCTGCAGAGTCATCATTCACAGTTTTCTATTGGGAACCTGCTTTCCCTCCTTACTCTACAGACGCTTCGGGGTGAATGGAGAGAGGCGAGATGCCAGAGGGAAAGAGTGTTGTTTTAGTGCTATTTTAGACTATTACAGCTGGAAATACAGCAATCCGAAAATCCTGTCCTGCTCATAACTTCTACATTTGAGGAAATTCTCCAGGGAATTCTAGGCAATGAACAGCAGAGTTGATTGGTCATATCGGCTGGTTTAAAGCCCTCTGGTTAATGTTGGGATTGGAGCACCCCCCCCCTTAGATTTTCTGTGCAGAATTTAAGATTGTACCACTGTCAGGGCACCTGGGTGGTTCAGTGGGTTAAAGCCTCTGCCTTCGGCTCAGATGGTCCTGGGATCGAGTCCCGCATCGGGCTCTTTGCTTTGCCGGGATCCTGCTTCCTCCTCTCTCTCCGCCTGTCTCTCTGCCTACTTGTGATCTCTCTCTCTCTCTGTGTCAAATAAATAAACAGGTGTCTTAAAAAAAAAAGAAAAGAAAAGATTGCACCGCTGTCTAGCTAGGCTCATCAAGAAATGAAGTCAAGAAGAAGGTGGGAGCAAGATGGCTGCATCCGTAGCTGCTGGATCTTAGGTCATAACGGCACCTTCTCAGAGAAGTTGACCTCAGCCGTCCTGTCTTAAAATATCACACCAACAACCCCCTATGTCCTGGCTTCATTTTGCTCCTTAGCACTTATTACCTGAGACACCTGATGTTTTCCTTATTTATCTGGTTGATAAGAATCACTCACAACTAAAATGTAAACTCCACGAAGAAAGAGACTTTGGTCTGTTTTGTTCCCTGCTTTATCTCAGCAACTAAAACAGTGTCTGGGACAGAGGAGGCACTTCTCGCGTGTTAGTTGCATGAATGAAGTAGAAGAAAGGGCATGAAGCATGTCTGTGTACCTCTTATTAAGACAGAGTTGCTCATGCAACTAGTAACCCAAGGCTGATAAATGGCCTTGGATGCCAGCCGGTCAGGTCTGTAAGCCTTCTACTGAGATCAGGGGGCAGCGTGGCTGGGAAGGAGACAGAGCAAGCAGACGCTGTTCTGTTGGAGAGAGAGGACGCTGAGAATTTTGTTGTAAGTGAAGGGAACAAGTGAGAGAACTAAAGGAGGGTGTGACAGATGACAGAACACCATCCCCAAGCCTATCAGGACAGGAAAAAGTCTATGCTGGACTAAAGGTATGTTCTGGACTCATTTTACCATGGGGCATTACACGGTTAGGCTCTTTGACAATAATATTCAGTGTGTTTGAAACACACATTATGATAGTGATATAGGAATATACATTCTATGCTTTGAAAAAAAAAAAGCATATATGTTTTAGTGTGCCTGTATCTGATTTATGCCTATCTATCATTCTTTTGAGGAAAGAATAAGGACTTGGAGAGCTACACACCTCAGAAGGAATGGATTCAGACTAAAATTCCTTTGGATGGGCTGCAGGCTGCCGGTTATAGCTATTCTTGGAAAGTTGACCTGAGTTTTGGGAAATCTGTCCAGTCATAATGAAGAGAAATCAGACTGAGGATTTCATGACATTGAGACTTCATTCAAGATTTCCTCTTTTACTCGGTTAATTGGTTGGAAAGCCAACCTAAAGCAGTGTGAGGTTGGCTTTGTAGTACATTTTTTTAGAAGCACAGAGAGCTATCAGAGATTTCTAAAGCTTCATCAAACAGCAAATTTGCATTCAATAACTCTTTCAGTGCACATTTTTATACTCCTAGAGCTCTTTACCAAAGATCATAGCTAAGGTTGTGGAGGTCTTAGCAAAAAGCGGAGAATACGGCAGGTAGCAGAGAGTGGTCCATAACTGAGCAAAGGGAAGCATGCCTCACTCCTCTCCCTCACGCCATTGGCATAAATCCTACCTCGGAATTCCCAGGTAGGTCATTTACATGGATTAGAAATTTAGATGGTTTGTAATTAATAAAGAGTTAAGAGAGCCTTTACCAAATAACACTTTGCTGGTGGGGCCCTTCGCTCAATTTGCATGAGTGAATTCACTGACCACTGATGCTGTTTGAGTTGACAATGGTGACTTTTATGCAAAGTCAGTCCTATCATCCACCTTTTCTCATGCACACTTGTTTAAACACAGACAAACCAAATAACTGGTATTAGTTTTGAGCAGCTACTGTATGTCAAACACTGAGCTAGGCACTTAACATTCGTTTTCCTTAATCTTTCTAACATCCTGTGGGGGTGTCTAACTGATGAGGAAATTAAGACTCAAAAAGTTTAATAACTCGCTCAGAGCCACACGGCTACTGAATACTAGATTCAACGCCAGATTTCTCTAGCTACCAATTTCATTTTATTTTGCCATACTTCATGTGCCTCCCAGAGGAAACACTGCATTCCCCAAATCACCAAGGAAGTGGTCAGACATGCTGAATTTTGGTGGTAGAAGGTGATTTGAATTTTGTGATATTTATTACAACTTATCTTTAGACGAATGATTTGTTAAACTCTCCCCAGCAATACACACATTTTCTAAATTTTTTAGTAGCCATGTTAAAAAAGTAAGAAGAAACCATTAAAGTCAATTTTAGAAGTATACGTAATTTGGGGGACCTGGGTGGCTCAGTGTGTTAAGCATCCAACTCTTGATTTTGGCCTAGCTCTTGATCTCAGGGTTGAGAAACTGAGCCCCACACTAGGCTCCATGCTGGGGGTGAAACTTGGCTAAGATTCTCTCTCCCTTTCCCTCTGACCCTCATGGATGGAACCTCACCCCCCTACTTGCGTTCATGCTCTCTCTGGAAAAAAAATGTAATTTAATGTCTAAAATATTACTACTTCAACATATAATCAACACAAAACATATTAATGCAATATTTTATATCATTCTTACACTGAGACTTGGAGAAATCCAGTGTATATTTTATACCTACAACACATCTCAATTCAGATTACCACCTTTAAAGTGCTCGGTAGCCATACGTGGTCAGTGACCACCATCTCAGGCAGCAGTTGTGGAGTCAGGAGAGGCTGCGTCTCGGCATGTGATATATTTGTTGCCGAAGTTTACTGAACTTTAAAGTCTTGAATTAATGGTGTTTTCAAGATAGATGGAAGCGTTAAGCGTACGTGTATATGTGTATGTGTGTGTACTTACACAGGGATGTGGAGAGGTCGCAGAGTTTAACTTGTTTAATATCCTAAATGGTGTAGGGTATCCTGCATACGGAACAATGTGAGTTATTTATAAAAGCCACAATCTGGGTCATTCCCAGCACAGATTGCTAATACACAGGTCATATTTACAACTGAGCAAATCCAATTTTGTATGACACTAGAATTATCCTCATGAGTATGAGAAGGTCCCAGCTCTGAACAAATGTAACTTGGGTTCATGTTTTTCTCCCTGCCCTAGTACATTGTTTATTCACCAACGATACAGACTGTACAGACACAACAATTTTTCTTTTCCGTAAGTGACAATCAATAGAGAACGGGCACCAAACAGCTATCATAGCTTGGTGTAGACTTCAGGTAGAAATTATTTTAAGTGTATCATAGATAAAGTAAAAAACAGAATAGACTTTTCGGTGTTCCACACTTCTATATTTTGCTAATATAGCTTTCTAATTATTCCTCTTGAGATTCTACTTTTAGTTGTTTGTTAATGACATTTTGCTATAGCTTACCTAACCTTTGTTTTATACATATAAATAGATAAATATAAATCTATATCTATATCTATATCTATATTTATACCTATATCTATACCTATATCTATATCTGCATAGCAGTGATGTCACCCTATCACCCCATGGCTAGAGCTTGGCAAATGTGGAAGCAACTCAGTCTTGGCATATTTCACTTCCTTTTTCTAGCCCCTTTGTTCTCTGATCTTCTGCTAGTGATTCTGCATAGTGTCCCTCTCCCCAACCACACCACATCCTGCTCTCTTATACCTAATATATATATATAGAGAGAGAGTCTATGGGCAAGTCTATGTATAATTCAATTTTTAAAGTTTCCTAGGATTGTTTGCATCTGAAGCTTTCTATTTCACGATGGAAGAAAACTAATGAGTGTCAGACACTGGTAAGTAGTGGGAAGGGCTGCATTTATGAACTTAGTGATGTAAGAACCACATGAAACAAGGTCAGACCAGGCAAATGGAGGGGACTTTATTCAGAGAAATAGTCATACCGACGACAGAAGGGCTGAGAAGCCAAACAGGGGTTACTGAGATAACCCAGAGGCTGATAACTAGAAAATTGGATGGGAAGAAGATTGTGTTTAGAGTCCAGGGCCAGAGGGCAGCGGGAAACAAGGCAGACTTGTCCTGCAGCAACTAGAACTCTAGGACAGACTGCCTAAGGCAGAGAAGTGCCTGGGTTGTCTTCCTGCCCTCTACTCTACATAGCCTCCCAATGGCCAAACTCAGCCAGAAATCGTCTGGACAACAAAGACTGCAGTGGCCAGCCTCTGTAATCAGAGCAGAGCAGAAGAAGGGCAAGCTGTGATGTCTTGATGTTGGAGGCATACCCTGCATGCTCCATGTGAAGAATGAGGTGTATGAGATCTGTACTGTGTTGTGCACACACATCTGGCCCAGATCCTTCTGTCAGGTGTCGAGGGTAATGGCATTTGCTAATTCCCTTTCCTTTGCCCCCCGGATCTGCTCGGCTGTCAAATCCCATTGCCTTAACCTCTGCAGTAATTCCTGAATCAGTTCATGCTTCTCCTTTCCTATTATCACTCTCGTCCAAGCCACCATTGTCTCCTGCTGGGATTACTACAATTACTGCCTACCATCTACCAGCGTCCATTCACTTTTAGTCTGAGCCACTTTTTAGTCTGTTCTTTACACCAGGGGTAGGGGAATCTTCTCCGACTGTGAAAACGCTCATGCTATCACCTTGTGTAAATTCCTTTAGAGGATTCACTTGGTATTGTGCAGGCAAGGACCTGCCTGGTCTGGCCCCCACCCATCTCTCCAACCACACCCTGCCCACTACCTTCTCTGAGCTCTTTCTGTTCCAGGTACAATGAGGACCTTCTTTAGGCTTTGAACTCGTCATGCTGGCTCCTTCTATGGCTGCCGGTCATACTGCTCACTGGCCTCCAATGCTCTTTCCCAGTTGACCTCTGGGTTGCTTAAGTTCTGGTTTGGTCTTTCTTCAGGAAAGTCTTCTCTGACTTCCGCAAATAGGTGATGTTTCTCTCATCCCGATCTTTGAAAGCAGAGACCATATGCCCATTACCCCCTTCTTTCTATGGCATAAAAGGTGTTATGGACTGAAAAGCATTCCCACGTTGATATGATATTCATATCAACATACTGAGTCTTCTTGAGATTAAATGGGATTTGCTTGCTAGGTTTGGGCTTGCTTGGCACCCATCACCCCTTCTTTTTCCATTTTTCCCCTTTGGAATGGGAATGCCAATGGTCTGTCTGTCTCACCACTGCATTTTGGATGCACACAATTTGTCTCATTTCACAAGGTCACATCTCAAGAGGTATTTTGCCTCAGGATGAATTACACAAGACTCCCTCACATCTGATTTGAACGATATTTAGAAGAGACTTTGGATTTTGGACTTCAGACTCGATGCTGGAATGATTTAAGACTTGTGGGGTTGTTTGGGTGAAAGGACTGTAATTTGTGGGTGAGAAGAACAGGAATTTCAGGGGTAAAGGGGCCAAATGTTGTGGACTGAGTTGGGTTTCCTCAAAATGAAAACACTGACGTCCCAGTGTGATGGCATTTGGAGATGGGGCCTTTGGGAAGTAATTAGTTGGGAAGTAATTAGTGTTAGATGAGGTCATGAGGGTGGAATGCTCATGACGGGGCTAGTGCCCTTATAAGAAGAGAGCCAGAAAGTTCGCTCCCTCCCTCTGTTGGCCGTGTGAGGACACCATGAGGAGGTGGCCATTTGTAAGCCAAGGAGAGAGCCCTCACCAGAAAACCATCTCTGCTGGTACCTTGATCTTGGACTCCTAGTCTCCGGAACTGTGGGAAATAAATGTCTGTTATTTATGCTGCCCAGACCATAAAATTTTGTTATGGGAGCCTGAGCAGACTAAGACAGAAGGTGCCCCATAAATGGAGAATTAATGAATAAACAATGCTAACAAGGAAATGGCAGCCCAACCAGCCAGAAGCTTCCCTTGGGATCTGTCTCTGATCCCTGACTCACATAACATGGAGTAGCCTTTTCTCTTCTTTACCCATTATGCAGGGTGCGAATCTGTTTTACGGCACCCCACAAAACACTTAGAAGTCTCCTTTGAGGTCAGAGCAAACTGTTTCATTTCACAGCCCGAAGCATTTCGCTTCTTTATCCTCCCTGACTCGGTGGGTGTGAGTTTACACCTGGAAATAGGATCCACCTCTAGGAGGTATTGAAGGACAGGCCACATGGGGTTGTGTCCTTGGGAGAACAAATATATCGGGCAAATCTCCATTTATTTTCTGCTCGTCTCCATTAGGAAAAGCTGCTGGCAAGAAGGATACTATGTACTTCTTTCACTCCCACACAGCGCTTTCTTTACTTAAAATTCTTTATTTCTTCCCAGCCATTCATTGCTAGGTTACACTTTCTGGAAACAATAGGCTGCCATTTAGCTTCTCTCTTGAAGTCTCACTGTGCCTCAACCCAAGGACTCGCCGCCATGAAGTATTATTGCACAGTTTGGAGAGGCACGTGGCTTTCCCAAATGGACTTTCATTTGCACTGATCAGCAGCAACCACAAAAGCCTTGTGTCAGAGATACAAGGCAACCTCTTTGTCTGAAACCACCCCCTCCTCTTTTGTTTTCTTCCAGAGCTCACTGTGAATTATGTTCCACATGCTCTTTTCCGTGCCTCTGCAGATGTGAAACTTTAAATGCAGGGTATTTAAAAATAATAATAAGAAAAAAAAAAAAACCCACCATGAAAATTATAGAGCTTTGTAGTCAAGCGGCATGCGGCTCCCCAAAGAGCTCCCTACAGCAAGAGTTCAGGTGGTTTATGGGTTGTTGATTTGAGCTATCTGGATGACAGAAGAAAGGGGGTCAGAGGGGAGGGAAGTTAAATATCAACACTGGAAAGTACCTCAAAACCAGCTCTCCCAGACCCTGTTCCTACTCAGCAGAAACACATCCGATAGCTTTGCGTGGGAGGCCAGGGTTCTCCATAGTTTGATGATCCTGCTGTCAAGGAAGGAAGAGCCTTGCGGGCACGCCCAGATTGGGGCCATGAAAGGGAAATCTTGTCAGCTCCAGCTACATTCCAGGGACGAAATAGTAGTACCTGCGCTGGTCTCAGTCAGTTCTCATCAAAATCCCATGAAATGGTGAAATTGACATTTACCTCTCCAGCGCAAGGGCAAGGACGGGGGCACCACCCTGCCCCCCACCTTCAGGACCAAGCCCCCGCGGCTAAGCGGAAGGTTCGCATGAATGACCTTCGGTTACGCGGAGTCTCTTTGCCTCCTTCCCTCCCCTGGAGGCAATCCTTTCCTGGAGGCATCGGGTCAGTGTTGGGGTACAAAGACCCAGCCCTTTGACCTCAATTTGGGGCAACTCTAAAGGGTCACCCTTGTTCCAGAGCTCTCTGTGGGATCAGCTGAAGCCTCTGTTATGACTCTATTGTGGTTCAACTTCTCCCATGGCCAGACGCTGCTTCCTTCACTTCTTTACTGACTTTATCCCCGAGAGCTTGCCTATATCACTCTCCCACCCCTGCTTGTAAATGTGCGGCTTGCACACAGCCATCTTGGGGGCTGCTGCCCAGGGAACCTATCTGCTGAGTTGTGTTCCTCCAAAAATCCTATGTTGAAGTCCTTTCCCTCCAGAAGATGACTGTATTTGGAGATAAGTTCTTCAAAAGGGTGATTAAGTAAACAGGAGGTCTTTAGGATGAACCCCAATCCAAAATGGCTGGTGTCCTCATAAGAGGAGGAAATCTGGACACGCAGCAAGGGATTCCCGACCCCGTACCCACCAAGGGATGACCACGCTCACAGAGAGGAGACTTCCATTTGCACCCCAAGGAGGTAGGACTCTGAAGGAGCAAACCCTGCCCACCCATGACTCCAGACATGAGAGAAACTACATTTTTTAAAAAATTTTATTTATTTATATGACTGACAGAGATCTCAAGTAGGCAGAGAGGCAGGCAGAGAGAGAGAGGGAAGCAGGCTCCCTGCTGAGCAGAGAGCCCAATGCAGGGCCGGATCCCAGCACCCTGGGATCATGACCTGAGCCGAAGGCAGAGGCCTAACCCACTGAGCCACCCAGGCACCCCAAGAAACTACTTTTTTGAAGCTTAACCACCCAGTCCGGGATAATTCGTTATGGTAGTACCAGTAAATTAATACACCACCTAAGACATTTCCTCTAGTTCCTCTCTCTGTCCATTTTATAAATGAGAACCTGAGGGTTAAATAAAATGCCTAAGGTATAACATGTCTTGCACCAATAGACTCCAAGGTGAAAGTGAGAGTCCAAGCCAAAGTCGACGCCCTTCTGTTACCAGAGATGGACTCTGGGCTTCCTACTACACCTGCTTATCCTACTAAAACCGCTATTAACCCTCACTATAGACTAAAAACTAAATTACACTCAATATCATTTAACCTCTGCCCCAAATGAAGCCTCCTTCTTATTGGGGTTGATCAAGAGGAACAAGCTACAGATTGCTATTTATTTGCTTAACTAATCATTAAAGAAAGCATGTTCCCCCAACCCCAGACATACTTACAAAATTCAAGGCAATATACAACTTGAAAAATAATTATGGGAAGTAAAATGGATACTTATAGATGAAAACGATAATAACTTCAAACCAATATCAAAAGAGAGGTTAAGAAAACCTTGATGACTTTTCTCAGAAATAGGAAATCATGATCTATTCTTAGCCAGCGGAAAATTATTGACCCACTGAGGAAGACAACAACCTATTATATTTAGGGGAACCTGGGTGGCTCAGTCAGTGAAGTACCAACTCTTGATTTTGGTTCAGGTCATATCTCAGGGTCATGGGATTGAGCCCTTCATTGGGCTCTATGCTCAATGTGGAGTCTGCTCGTCCCTCTCCTTCTGCTCCTTCCCCACTCTCTATCTCTAAAATAAGTAAATTGAAAACCAAACACAAAAACAAAACAAAAACTCCTGGGTGCCTGGGTGGCTCAATGGGTTAAAGCCTCTGCCTTCGGCTCAGGTCATGATCTCAGGGTCCTGGGATCGAGCCCTGCATTGGGCCCTCTGCTCAGTGGGGAGCCTGAATCCTCCTCTCTCTCTCTGCCTGCCTGTCTGCCTACTTGTGATCTCTGTCTGTCAAATAAACAAATAAAATCTTAAAAAAAAAAAAAACCCCACAACTAGAGCGTATCATGCTTAGTGAAATAAGTCAAGCGGAGAAAGACAACTATCATATGATCTCCCTGATATGAGGAAGTGGTGATGCAACATGGGGGCTTAAGTGGGTAAGAGAAGAATAAATGAAACAAGGTGGGATTGGGAGGGAGACAAACCATAAGTGACTCTTAACCTCACAAAACAAACTGAGGGTTGCTGGGGGGAGGGGGTCTGGGAGAAGGGGGTGGGATTATGGACATTGGGGGGGGTGTGTGCTTTGGTGAGTGCTGTGGGGTGTGTGGACCTGGTGACTCACGGACCTGTACCCCTGGGGATAAAAATATATGTTTATAAAAAATAAAAAATTAATAAAAAAAAAACAGAAAAAACTCCTACTTATATTTAATTTTTCAAAACACTGTGATCCCCATAACCATAAAATAACTTTCAAACATATCCAACATGCCAAATTATTTATACTATTAGGATATTTATTACAATATATATTCATAATTAAAACTAAAACCTAATTAGAAGGGCTTACAGGCTCATCTCTCTGACTCTCACTACTCCCTGTCCTCAGAAAGAAAGGCTGATGGTTATCTTGGTGTTCAGAGAATGTGATACTGAACCCTGGGGCTGAGACTGTGACCAAACCCCTTCAGGAGACAATAACAACCAGCACGTGCACTTTTGCACGGGTAATTATAAATGGGGAGGTTGACCGTGAATGATTTCGGACTGTGTGTTAGGCTGGGAGGGACCTCGGAGACGCTCTAGTCCACTTAACAGATGAGGGAGAACAGGCCGGGAAAGATGAAATGATGTGTCTGCAGTCACATGCTCACTAGTGTGGAAGCCGGGGCTAGAGCCAATGGCCCCCGGCTGCCCATCTGGGGGTCTCTCACCAATGACTTGTTGCCTTTTCTTTCTGGAGACGCTGAACTTAAAATCAAAAAGTAACCAAATTAAAGGAAAGCTGAGAATAATCTTTAGAATAGATATTTTTTTTGTGAACGGTATTCATCTCTGCGTGTTATAAATGGGATTAATTTATGCCCTATGTTTGTATTCTCTGTCCCATAATATACTATTAGCTCTTTGAGGGAGGTATGATAGCTGTTTTATATAGAACAGATCAAAACTTGTTCAACAACAGAGGTTAGAGAACAAGGAGCCCAATAATTTCACCTGGCTGATGAATCAGGTTCCCAGAAAAATGGACATTAAAAGAACTTATTGCTGAGATGACCAAAAAAAAAAAAAAAAAAAAAAAAAAAAAAAAAAAAAAAAAAGTCATTGCATTAAGGCTACTTGCACTCTTTGCCATTTTAGGAACAAAATGGTGCTATTTCATGGGGAGGGGACCAGGAGTGGTAGAAGACTGAGGACTCCCATGGGATAAGTGACTCCTGGTAGCCTAGGAGGCAAAGCACACACCGTTGAAGGATAGATTGCATGCTGAAAAGACACTGAACCTGAAGGCATACAATAATATAAAGCCCATTTCTGTGCTGTGCTCTTGAATATCCTGTGGTATTTGTGAGGCGAGTTCACATTTATCTCTTATTAGCTGCTTTGCTGGAAAAATCAGTGCATATAAAATCTCCTGCTGTCCAAGACATATATGTGACAGTTGTAGAACCAACAGAGGTAATTACTGGGTGGTGTGGGAAGCCGGTCTACAGCCTGGCGGGTCAGATAGTCTCAGGCGAGGACCGCAGTTTTGGTAAAACAATGACAAGGGTGCACTGGAAATTTGTGGATAGGCAAGTATTTGGGTAAGAGTCAGGATTCCAAACACTTGTCTCTCCAAGAGTCCTCCTCCCCACCCACAAATGTAAAAAAAATCCTTTTATTCATAGGTACGTCCATGATAATCAAGTTTCAAGGCCCCATTAAGGAAAACAAAAGGTCTGTGAGATATGTGTTCCCTCCCGTCTCCATTCTGGGGGAGGATGATATTGTGTCCTTTCCTGACGAGAGTCAGGAAAATAATTTACCTACAACATATAAACCCATTTTAACGTAGTCTCTTCTTGACTGGAGAGTAATTATGGCCTGTAATTGTCTTCAGGAGCTAGCTCATTACCCTAGGGCACATACCCTAGCAGAGAAGAAGTGGGTCGCACTCTGACCCACACAAACACCAGTTCATTTATAACATAGTCCGCTTACCATTAAAAACACGGGGTTCATCTACCCAAGTGTCCTGGATGTGAACTTGCTAATGACCACGAAAACCCTCTCCCTGCCACCTGCGTCCACGGGTCCAACTTAACCAACATGGGGTTGAACTCTTGAAAAAGAGATCTACCTGAACCCCGTGAACAAAAGCATCTGTTGTGCTATTTATAGACATTTTATCAAAATTCAGTGGGTACAATTAGCAATAGAAAGATTATTGGGTGGTGACTGCCGTGTCACACTGCACGGGGTGAATTTGCATAACCCCCTGTGCATGACAGTCCGTGGGCGTTGCCTTAGTGTCTAGTGGCAATTTTGTAAGAGAACTGCCATTGGCTATACGGCCCCAGTGCTTTGAAAGCTGTTTTGAGTGGATTACTGGTGCCAGACACCATAGGAACGGATAATTTTTTTAAGTGCTTGTCAGATTTCTTTTCCTGATTGTTATCAGTGTCATCCTATATCCTGAGGGGTTTTCAGCGTAAGGTCTGTTCTCTGAACCTCTCACTGGATTGTTACCTTTCTCCAGGAGCGCAGGCAAAATGACACACCTCCTCTGTGGACGTATTACCGCTTGCCTCGGTGCTTTTAACCACAGACGTGGCCTTATTTTGATATGCTCTTCATTTAAAGGCTGCTTCTGCTAGAGTTATTATTTTATTCCTCAGCGCACTGCAAAATGTCTCTCTGAGGGGCTCTGCTACCTCACTGATCTTGAAAGTATGAACTTCTCTCATTTTTTAATTGTTTTCTATTGAAGATTTACTCCTTCTTAGCATAAAAAGATTGTGCATATATAAAATTATATCCCGAGGATCATGCCCGTGGAACAAAAGCATCGTTTTATTTGTTGCTTTGTGTTTTGTTCATTTTTCTGACTCGCTCTTGAGAATGATGCCATGTATGACGAACTCATTCTTAATATGATAGGAAATCTTTGCCCTTAATTAAAACACCCTTTTTCTTATGTAGAGAAGCTCACTTGATGTCATCTCTTTATAGTGGGCCTTGTTTGGGTTTCTTTGGTTTGTAGGCAGAAATAGAGTTAATCCAGTTAGAGGATGACTAGCCAGACTAGATTCAGTGGAATGTTTATATCTAAGAATATCTGCTGTAACCTAAGTGGGCATATGTGATGGAGTTTTTTTATATTCACACGGGGGCATGCACGTGCACACGTGCCCAGCCACGTGCCTACACACATCTCCATAGATCGTGTCTGGCTTTCCAAATAAATCACAAAAGAATACGTTAAGGTGGAAATGGGCATCCTTATGTAAAAAAAAAAAAGAAAACAGAAGATATCATCTTTCAGGTTTTATTGTGGTCTCTCATTTTATTCTTCAAGTGTTTGAGGAGAGCCGAGGAGATGCGTGGGCTGATTGCTTAGTTCTGTGTGTGTATTGAAGAGAAACAGAAAACTCATTGAGGTGTGTGCATTATGGTGATCAGGAATCCAGGTGCTTCAGGCTTTAGAATTTTAAGGATGACTTCAAGGGCGCCTGGGTGGCTCAGCCATTAGGCGTCTGCCTTAGGCTCAGGTTATGATCCCAGGTCCTGGGTTTGAGTTGCATGTCAGGCTCCCTGCTCAGTGGGAAAGCTGCTTCTCTTCCTACTCCCCCTGCTTACGTTCCCCCTCTCACTGTGTCTTTTAATAAAGTCTTTTTTAAAAAAAGAGTTTTAAAGATGACTTTGGACAAAATATTTTCTTTTAGGTGTAGAGCTCATTCAAGGGTCCTGGAAGGAACAACCGAGTTTTATTTTTGCCACTTTTTGCCAAGAGAATCTAAAATTAAGGAATTATTTTACATGGATTATTGGAAGGGCTGCTCGAATTTGTTTCAATACTCGTTGGTGAGCAATCTCTTATAATTCCTTTTTAATCCCACGTGTGGCTTCTGAAAGGAAAATGTTCCTTTCTTCTCTCTGTCTGCCCAATTAATGGTAAGAAGGGTTTGCAGAATTTTAGGCTTGCTCTTTTCTTCTTTCAGACTTCAACTTGGTGTTTTGTTTTGTTTTGTTGTTGTTTTTGGTTTTATTTTGTTTTGTTTTTGTTTTATTTTGGTTTGGTTTTTTGCAGTCACCATTTCGGTGTAAAGTAGTAGGAGTATTATACTAATAGTCTTCTACATGGAATCTTTTAATTTTACTTTAAAACACTTCATAAGTTTGTCCACGGATCTATACAGAAATGTCACACAGCTATTACATAGGTAGCTCTGTCAGGTATAATAGCCACTGAAGCCCAGGGAGAGAAGTGATTCGCCCAATCACTTCCTCCAATAACCGAGTCAGGTTAAAGGCCACGTTTACCGTGCTGCATACTATCCTTGCTGTGCTGTACGTAACAGGATAGTCCTCACATCCACTCTCCTGTGACCCCTTTCCTGGTCCCAAATTGCTCCCTTCCAGGAGGAGTGAGTAAGATAGTGGCCTCGGCCAAATGATCCATGTTTTCTTCAACATTGTACTGACCTTACCGATGGGTAATGTGCTTCTGGGTTTGTGCTCACCCGGTAGCTGGAAGGAGCCACTGTTGTATTTTATGTTAGATTCCAATTTTAACACTGGTCACTAGCACTTGTTACATCACGTGATCCATAGGTAGGATGCTGGCATGCTTTTAATCGTGTTCTCCTCCTTTAACATCTTTAGAACATAGATCTGTACTTGTTGTGGGTATGTAATTGATTCAGGTCCCCAAATGCAAGCACTCATGTTAGCTTTCATATTAACTTTGTGTTAGAAAGAGTCAATAAAATCATAGCCAGAGCCATATCTCATTAGGGACTGATGTATTTCTCAAGGCAAAACTCACCGGATGCTTGGTGTTGAAACTGTCATTCACTCAAGTCATTGAAAAATGGTATCTCACGCAAAAGACTGTAGGACTCTCTGAAGGCAAGGGTAGTATATTCTACTTCCTTTATCATAATGAACAGACCTCGTTCTCAGGACAAAAGAAAATTAACTCATTATCTGTGTTGCATACATTTAAGATTCTCTGTTAAATGCTTACTCCTCTTGAAAACAGAACCATCTAGTAACATAAGGAAATGCGGTAGGCTATTGGATAGGCCGTCAGCTGCTGAAAAGGAGCTCAGTCTTTGGGAGCAAAAGAGTTGAACAGGTTGCTTCTCCTCCAGTTCACTTGTGTAGTAATTTTGAGATCTGAATTTTAGTTTGAAAATGGAGCTAGAAATTCTTCCCTCCTTGCATTTCAGCTAAGACCTTAGCCAACCTTTGACATTTATTCCGTGGGCATGATTACGGATGAGGCCGACAGTTTTTCTACCTCGTGCTCCTCACCACCAGGCAAATATTAAGGAGCGAAGGTGAGGTCAGCATTAGGAAACTCAACAGACACCAGAAATTCACCAGAAATCAAGACTTTGACCTAATTCACAAACCTGCTCCAGTGAAAGAATCTGCTGAGAGCTAGAAGACTCCTTTCCAGAAGGAGGCTGCCTTCCACAGTGGGAGAAAAATGAATGTTCTAGCAGATTCTTCTGCCTTAGAGATTAAACATACAAGCTGACAATGGCCAGACCATATGTTAAAAATAGGACTATTACCTACTATCTGCAGCGACCAGTCCAGGAAACCAACTCATTGTCCTTCATAACCAGCTCTGGAGGCCAGCTCTCTAGAAGCCAGACTTAGAAAAAGTCCTATCAGTATTTCTAGAAGACAGTCCAGAAAGCCAAACAAGAACCCTTTTAATGATTGGCCTCAAATAACTAGTGCTGGATCAGCAACTGACAGCATGCCTAATTCTTGTCTCTGCTTCTGCCTAAGGACCAACCAGACAAAGCCAGATGTGCACCTGTAACCAATCACATGGGGCGACCCACTTCCAGTCCGTCTGCCTACAGCCTCCCACATCAACAGCTTCCAGCCAGGGTATGTCTGACTCTTCCCTTTTGTCCTCCATGCATCTTTCCCACTCTGCTCCCTGACTGAGTCTCAGCCACAGCACAAGAGATGGCAGCTGGCCCCATTCCTATAGCAAACTCGGCCTAAACAACCCGCGTCAGTTCTCATTTGCTTGCTGTTCATTGATTTCCACATGCCCCAAAGTTTCTTTTCCCATCTTGTTGTCGAGCAGTGAAGAATGGGGCTCTGCAAACACACCAGTCGCCTGTGTTTGAACCCAGGCATGGACGCTTGCCAGTTGTGTGGCCTTTGGTAGGTTAGTTAACCTCTATATGTCAAACTCCTCATTGGAAGTGGAGTGGACCCCTGCATTTGCTTCATAGGGTATGTGAGTTAGATGACTCAGTGCCCATTAAAGCAACAAGAACTATCTATCCTAAGTGCTGCTGTGAACCATTTTATCAGCCCCATTACAATTAAATTCTTTGTCCCATTACTCATTTCTTTGACCTGCATCACCGGGTATAAATCCTGATACGATGTAAATCCTATCTGGAAGAGGCAGCACTTGAAACTGTTGACATTTATTCACAAATTAACCTGAATTAGTAGATAAGATTTATTAACCTAGGAAGAATCCTGAAATTTGATATCAGCAAGTCTGGAGAAAGGCTTTACGTGTGTGTGTGTCCTCAGGGGGTGAGGTGGCTGGGGACGTCAGTAGGCATCAAATGAACACCAAAGGCACAAGAGCAAGGAGAGGGCACTGAATTTTTTAGGAGGTGGTTGTGGTTGCAGGGGGAGGATGTTTGGGAACAGACACCAGCACCGTGGAATCTGTCCACTTAACGAGGCCCAGATTCTCATGGTGGACACAGTCCTGGTAGCCTCATACGTTTTAATAATTGGGGGAAGTAGATGGACCCTCTTCTCTAAAGGAATCCAGGGCTCCCTGTGCAGATTCTTCTATTTCTGCTCATCAGGAAGTTATCTCAAGAATTTATCATTGGTAACATTCACCAATTTGGACTAAGAATCAGCCTTTCTCCCCCTGCTGTTCTGTGACCTCCTGTTTAGTCATGAATCACTGCGTGGGCAGGCAGGTCTTCTAGAGTTAAAGAATTCAAAAAAAAAAAAAAAATCCCTTTTGCTCTATCAAAAGACAACCCCAGCTTAGGTATTTTGCTAGAAAACAGGCAAAGCATGAGATTTCTCTTGATGGCGATTGTGCACAGCCCCCCTAGTAGAAAGTTCCCAAGAGGATGTCAGTTCAACCCTCGGAGCCCAGACGTGTGCGCCGCAGATAAGGAGGCACAGGTGTGAGAAGCCAGGAAGGAGCACGCAGCCCTTTGCCGGACATTAAACCAAACCTGTTCCCGTGGTGTTCGGTTTGGGAGTAGATGTATTATGCTGTGTGTGCTGATGTGTCTGCTTCCAGACTCTGCGATGCAACAGCCTGGACTTGATCTTGAAGAATTAAAACTTCACCATGAAGTCTTTCTTCACCTAACTGAGGAAGGTTGCCTCCAGCAAAGAAGTTACAGGGCTCCTCACATCACCTCTGCTGTTCAAAACCAAGACACTGGAGCCACAGGAATTATTACTGCCTCAATCTTTTTTGGAAAGATTTGGAGAGTGTAAGTATTTAAAAAAACAAAAACAAAAACAAACAAACAAAACAACAAAAAGCAAAAAACAAAACAAAACAAAAAACCCATAAAACAAAACAAAACAAAAAACAACAATAAAAAAATCCCCACAAAACCCCAAATAAAACAAAACAAAAAACCCACAAACAAACAAACAGAAAAACCCCAGTGGAGCTGGAGAAGTCCTGTTCCCCCTTTACCTCTGCTGAAATACTCTGTTTCTTAAAATTTGTTAGAACTACACCTGGCAGCTTTCCCTGAGTACCCGAGGGAAAAGAAATAAAAATCGAGGAAAGATTCCCTTATTTAGCCTGGCTTATTTTCTTACTTTCTGCTTCAAGCAGCCAAGTTATTTACTTTGAAAGCTTCTGTAACTGAACATGTATATTTGCTGAGCTATTTCAAATGGGTTCCATTATGCCTCCGCCTTTTTCAGTGATGGCCTTTGCACATAGTTCTAATGCCTGGTGGTACAATTTCTAACTGGGAGGTGTTCTCCAGGTGGGCTGAGTAAAAGCAGTAGCACAGTGTAGAAATAAAAATTATCTCTTCGGAGTTGGTGTTCCAGAGTTTTCCGTGAAGCTCTGGCAGCCAAGACCACGCAGCCCAGTTCAGGGAGCGTGGCCTTCTGGGTGCTGCCCTTGCCATCGGTGTGGTGGGAGGGAACTACCTGTCCCAACTTCTTTTGCTACAGTTGTGATGCGAGAAATCCTAATGGGTGCGTAAAGTATCACAAAAAGGAAGGGTCCTAGCTTTTCAGAAGCCAGGGTCCCTCTAAAGTTAGCCAAGCAAAGGGTCACCTTCTGCACTGGCCAACCCCATAGAGACCCAGGGCAAGAGTCAAACACTGGTCCCCAGTGCTGATCAATGAGGATTATGCTAAATCTTCTGATATAGATTATCTCTTGGTATTTAAAAAAACAGTATAGGTACTGTTACATTTATTTTTTTTTTTAAGATATGGAGCACTGGGTGTTACACGCAAACAATGAATTATGGAACATCACATAAAAAAACTAATGGTATACTGTATGGTGACTAACATAACACAATTTAAAAAAAAAGGATTTTTGCTTATTTGAGAGAGAGATTGAGTGTAAACAGAGGGAAGAGGGAGAGGGAGAGGGAAGCAGGCTCCTTGCTGAGCAGAGAGCCCGATGCGGGACTCCATCCCAGGACCCTGGGATCATGACCTGAGCCGAAGGCAGATGCTTTAACCCACTGAGCCACCCAGGCACCCCTCGGATCACTACTCTTAACTACTTCATCAATGGCTTTAGGGCCAACTCCCAGAAATCTGGAATGTGAAACGGTACTGATATTTTTAAAGCATCTGGATGACTCTTAGGAATCAGTGGTCATCAGACTACTGAGAAACACTGAACTATATTACCATTCTCTGTCCTGCTGCTATTTTTTATAGACATTTGTATTCTACTTGTTTCTTAAAAGAATTTGGGGAAGATTTAAAGAAAGGATGTCAACCAAACAAAAAGGTTAAAATATACTAGGGAACATCAGAACTCATAAGGAGACCAAAAGACCACGAAAAAAAAAAAATGCTTTCTTCTAGTTAATAGGAGAGGGAGCAGTGGTATTTGTTCAGCATGATCAATCTCTTTTGCCTGATATTTCTTTTTCCTTCAGTAATTCCTATATGCTTAGCACACATGGCTGTTTTGAGGTCATTCGATCTCAGATACCAAGCTGTCACTCATCTCTCTTCTTTTCTGTAGAATGTTCTGCACTGGGCACTTGCTCCCTGACTATATTATGACTAGGCTGGGCTTTCTGTGAGGCATACGAGGTTGGCCCTGGTGGTAGATGATGGATGAAAGCTAGGAGGGCAGATAGAGAGATGTAGGGGTTTAACCACAGATATGAGGCACCAGGCGCGGCATGCAACAGAAGCAGGAGGGACTGGTGTACACGTGCGTGCTCCTGTCTCTGCTCGCCCCTCCAGACTCATGCTTCTCCAACCTTCTCCATCTCCCTCTGTTCCCAGGAGGTTGAGCTCTGGGGGCTCTGGGGACTGTGTCATCTGAATTCTCTTGTGCATTGGCTTCCAGTTGGCATCAGCCAATGGGGAATAAGTGCAGGAAAACAGAGGCAGGGGGAAGGGGTCTGTATATTCTGCTGGTCTCCCTACTGGGCAAAGGCGGGGCTGGCAGTGGTGCTCCTCTGCTGAAGGCCACACCCGCTGTCAGCTAACCCTCTCCTACAGTAACAGCTGACCCTTGAACAATGTGGAGTAAGGAGTACCCACCCTCTGCTCAGTTGAAAATCCATGTATATTTCTGATTCCTCCAAAACCTAACCACTAACAGCCTACTGTTGACCAGAAGTCCTAATGATAAAACAGTCCATTAACACATATTTTGCTTGGCGTAAGCATTCTATACTGTATTCTTGTATTCTTACAATAAAGGAAGCTAGAGAAAGGAAAATATTATTAAGGAAATCATCTGGAAGAGAAAATAGATTTACAATACTTTGTTTATATAGGAAAAAAACTGTATATAAGTGGATGTGTGTAGTTCAAAGCCACGTCACTCAAGGGTCCGCTGGTCTCTTGGTGACTCCTCTCTCCTTATCCCTTCATGCTGACAGGTCATAATGGATCCTGCACTGCCCTTAGGGCTTGTACAGGTTCTGCTTTGCCTCTCTGGCCATAACCCTCTTTATGCCACGAAGAGTCCTTGGGGATAAGGCACCATGTCAATTGAAGGACATGTTCTGCCCCCTTCTAAGTCAGGTTCCAAACACCAGAGACACAAAACTCTCTCTACAAATGGCTCCAAGCCCAGCTGCAGGTTCTACCAGGACTTTTTCTGGGCTACTCATGCACCTGTAGTATTTTCAGCCACAGGCTCTAGGGGTGGTTAAGGCTCGGTTGCTTGTGGGGGAGAGTGAACTGAGTTGGGACATGTGGGCTGGGCTTTCCAGGCTCATGCATGTGAGACCCCTTCTTGGGACAGTACAGAGCCAAAGGGGAGAAAAGTGAGGGTACAGGCTGACGGCTCGTCTTCCACCACAAATTCCCAGCAGAACGCCAAGGAGTCCCAGAATTGTTCATTCAAGCCAGCTCCCAGGCCATCAGAAAATGACATTTGGTTAGGTAAGTAGACAAGATGCATTTTATTTCACAGTTTGCCTACTTTATAACTTAAATTTAGGACCTATGGGAGGGAGGTGTCCATTTGTGCTCTTGCCCTGGGCCTCATGCCGTTCGGGACAAGCCTCCTGACTCCCACTGCTGCCAGCCCTGGGCTTCCCCACGTGCCTTGGTAGTTTCCCTTCATGCTGCCCCACGTTTTGGAATGTTCCTGTACTGGTTTTAAAGCCACTGACTCTCAGCTTCAAAACTCTCCCCGCCCTGTCCATACCTTTTTTCGTGATCCACGAGCTGGTCTACACCTCTGCCAGGCCAACTCGTTCTTTTTTAGGTTCTTTGTGCTAGAGGGAGACTGCGAGCCTGGAGGAAGAAGGGATTTCTCCCCCTTGTTTGCTTCTTTCTTTGCCCCTCTGGCCATCACCCTCTTTATGCCATGAAGAGTCCTTGGGGACAAGACGCCATGTCTGTCCAAAACAAGGACATCTCAGGTCCTACAGCAGCTTCACCTTACACGCTGGTGGTGGTATTTTATTCCACAGCAGCAGCAAACTGAATGCCCTTGGTCTCATTTGCTCTTTGTTCTTCCAAAATTGAAGAACCAGCCCCATCATGCCCCTTAAAAACCATCAGCGCCCACCAGTGGAGCCCTTTCCTCTCAAGTTTGGTTCCCATCCTTTCTCTCATCTTTAACAATTCCAGTTGCTGCCTGTAATTTCTCTAGGTCAATCTCATGCACCATCTGAGTTTTTAGTGTTCTCTTTTTGCCCTTTCAGGTACCCAGTAGACATATCCTTAGATTAAATTCTCTGTGTTAAAATAACTTGTGCAATTTCTGTCTCTGATGGCATCCGCCATCAGACTCTTGTGAATGGCCCTTCTTGATGGAGCTGTGCATTACCTGCTGGGACCCTGAATGATCCTCCCAGCCAGGAGTTACAAACCCAGAATCCTATTCTGGAGTCACAGTTAGGTCAAATGATGAGTGTGGCCATCCACAAAACTGACTTGATACTTAATCAGTGGCTTGGGTTTCCTTAAATTCTCCTCAGTGAGGAACACTTCACTTAGAACACACGCTTGCAGAGCAGATGCTATTGCAAAATAGACCACAAGCATTAGGAGGTATTTATGTGAGCAGTTCTTTTCATGGTGCTTTCAAACCCTGTATGTGGAAAGCACATAAAGCATCATTCATACAAATCACTCTAGTAAGACTCCAAAACTTTCTTGTCACCCTACCCCTCTCCAGGCAAAATGCCTTGTTATCTCAAATTCCATCTCATTATAACATGATTACTTAATATGTTGAGTTGCTTATGTGGTGGGTGTGGTGTAAAGCACAGAAGTAAGGCTCAGTATTATGTGCTGGCTTGACATTTGGTACAATCAAAAGGGCCTTGAATGGCTGAACCACAGATTTCCCTCCCCATTCGGCTCCTGTGAAGTAAGGGCCTCTACATAAACAGTCCTCCTTACTAAAGGGACCGGGTACCATTCCTGTTTACCCCTGAGTAGTGTGCCTCAGCTCCCTGTAGGCTTATAGATTTATTCAAACACATCAATCACATCCTCTTGTGGGAACCAGGGGCCCCTCATCCTTTTGCTACTACAAGGCCTACCTCCCAGAGACCCTGGTTCCATTCCATTCCCAAATGTACCACCCTGTGGCCCTGCGTGGCACACAGTGCCATCCTCCTTTGTGCTGTGTCTATGTAGTTAATAACCACAGTTGATTTCAGCCACCTAGTATCCATGTCCTGTGTTCAAAGCCACCATCATCACTCTGGGGTAGGTGCCCTTCCTTCACCAATGAAATGAATGGGAGGTATTTAAAAAGTAGGCAAAACAGATCTCCCCAAATATATACTGGGGCTGATATAATGGGATTTGGTTCATAAAAAATAATTTTTTTTTCTTTCCTGCAAAATTTTCTCTCTTTCTCCTTTTAAAGATTTTATTAATTTACTTGAAAGCAAGAGAGAGCACAAGTGGGTGGAGAGGCAGACAGAGAGGGAGAAGCAGACTCCCTGTTCAGCAGGGAGCCTGATCCCAGTACCCTGAGATCATGACCTGAGCTGAAGGCAAATGTTTAACTGGCTGAGTCACCCAGGCGCTCCTCCTGCGAACTTTTCTTAGTAAGGAGTTCTATACTATTATACTGATTAGTTTCTTATCTGTGTATACAGTCCCAGATTCATTTTAACATTGCACTGGTTAAGAAAATTCTAAAAGATTTCTTTAAGTATCAACTATTCTACAATATGCCTAATTCTACTCAGGGAAAGAATTAAGTTGCCCCCTTTCAAAGTTCATCAATTCTTTTAGACCATAATGATGTATCAGGATGACCTCTTGATTTCTAGGAAATCCCTCAGTGGCCTGAAGTTAACCATTTCTTAAAAACGAACACAAATTCTTTACTTCTCAAAGGTAGGATTTTACTTCCCATGTGGAAAGAGCAAGGGATAAGTGAGGGAAGACAAATCAAATTGGAGATTGGGTCCATATTTTCATAGTGAACCCTTACAAAATCTATCTGTATTTCTCTTTACCCTTCTCTCTCTGGTTCAGATTTTAAAAAGTCTCTTTTCCAAGGTTAACCTAACTTTGTGTCCGTCACCTTGTTTCCTCCTTGGGCTCGTTGGAAACCCCACTTGATGGATTTCTCTTTCTTTCTGAGCTCTCTGCCCCATCAACAAACATACTCTGGTCTCCCAACTTTAAAAGAAGTTCTTTGGATTGCCTCGAATCACTGTGCTATTTTTCACCTCTCCTTTTACCCTACACTTCTTAAAAATGTGTCTGTATTTAGTGCCTGCCTTTCCTTACTACGCTTACTCCTAACCTCTTGCCTTTTATTTTTCCATCCCTGATCTTTTTTGAATGACTGTGAAGCATCTGATCTTGTGGTCTACTTTCTCCCACTCAAACACTCTGTGAAATGGAAGTTGGTTTTCTTCGTTGTCTTCCTATTTTCAGCTGATACTTCCTTGGTATCTTTAATTACCATTAATCTCTCAATTTTCCAAGCATATCCTTAGAGTTAATCTTTCTTCTTTCTACTCTTTCTGGCTCTAGCTCTCTCCTGAACCCTGATACCCCACTTCCTGCTATTCATCTTTTCCTGGATGGTCCACCAGCATCTCAGAGTCAACATACCAAGACATTAACTACATATTTATTTCCTCAAAGAGATCTCCTTGTCTGGGCATGGTGTTTATCTCATTACCTCTGGTTCAATTTCTCCTTCATTTGTGAATCTTACCTCTCAGAGTGGTTAAGCCATTTACCAAGGTCACACAGTTAGGCAGTTCTGATACAACAGTCATGTCAGAGTATATCTGATTCTACTACACTGTGTTCTTTCCTTTATTAGCCACTCTGAGATGGAGAGGAATAAGACCTAGCTTCAGCTCTTGAAGGACTTATAACAAAGTTCAGGAGTAGTATTCGGAAAAAAATTAATGACCCTTAGTAGGTTCTTAAAAATTGTTAGTGTACTTTTCTACCTCCCTATAATAATCAGTAAAGGTTTGTATCATGATTATAAAAAAAAAATGTTCTGGTTCTTCCAAAATTTATATGGTCTGAATATTGAACAGTAGCCCCTTCCCACTGGCCCTTCAAATAGTTTTTATTAAAAGACAAAATAAGTCTGTTTGATCAACATTAACCGTTAAAATAATAAACGACAACCTGAAGTCAAAACACGTCCTCATGTTTAAGCCCGTACTGTAAATCATACTCTCCACATTCAAATGTACTCTCTCTAATTAATTTCAGGTGTTTAAAGCTATATTATGGTAAGTTGTCATGGTTTCGAACAAGTAAAGATAATTTAGCCATCTGCACTATTTCTTCTCAGTTACAAACCCAGCATTCTGAAATAAGATGGATTTAAATCTGCAGAGACAGCATTCAGAGAAAGAACAAAGCCAGAAATGCTAAGTTCATGAAAATTCCCATCAGCCCAAATCTCCCGCCAATATTTGGAGGGTGTCTGATTGAGCATGGCTGCTCTACACTTATGCTGTATTTTGAGTGATTTCTTTCTTCAAGAAAATGATATCTCCATTTAATTTTTTTCCCTCTTGTATCATTGCAACATCTAATCTCCCGATGATATACCAAGGTAGCTCAGAAAGATCCCAGATCTCTAGTGAGCAAACGATTTTTTTTTTCACAATAGAAATATGTGATACCTAAAGGAGATTTAAAATTCACTAACAGGCAAGGACCTACATTTAACAAGTGATATCTAACTTCATGTTGATTGTATCCTATTTAGAGATCAGGACTGCTACACACAGAACAATGCTGCAATATTATTTAACTTGTGTTATTTAATTTGTGCTGCTTACAATATTAAGTTGTGTAATCACAGAAACCTTTGTCACAGCAGAGTACGCCTCTCTCCCTTAACTTGTGACTTTCATTTAAACTATGAGGATTCCAACTGTGCAAATAAAAGCGCTGTTTTGGTAACAGCTTGTGGAGAGAACTCCATGTTTCCCCAGAATGTACTTGAAGAAGATTAATGAGTCCTACATACATGCCAAGTCAATCTGTTCCTCCCTGTCAATCATCATCCCAAGAACAAGCTTCTTTATCTCTGTCTATATGTTTTCAAACAGATGTATAGCTTAAATTTTAATTAAATCATGGAGAAAATGACTACTAAAGACTTTCCAAATGCATGGCCAAGGAGTTTTACAGTAGAATCAACTGGACTTTATTGAGAAGATCTATCTACTCTGGCAGTTCTCAACCAAGCACTGGCAGTAAGACTTGAAGAGACGTTGCCTGTCATTGGAAGCAGTTGAATAACATCTACTGTACTACTTATTCAAATACTTAGGACTTAAAATATTGCATTCTTTCTTCTTTCTTAGCCATCTTCATCTAAGGATCTCCAACCACTCAGTCAACTCCCCACTAGCGCGCTTTCCTCATAGAGTAATGGCTACATCTACAGACATTAATATAACTGCAGTACCATGAGAAGGATTGGAGCACCATGCTGAGAGCCTCCTGAGAACACCAGCTCTTCCTGGCTGACCACAGGACGAAAGAGTGCTATCACAATAGTTGATGAGAATCATGTTCTCTCTACAAGTGGTGAATTTCCTATGAAACAATGTCAACACTTGATCTTAGCCAAAAGGCCGAGAAGTGATCAGTTAAACAATGCCTAAAAGGAAAATTGCAGTTGATTCATTCTGATTCAAAATTATTTAAAAAAGGATATGAGAAGAGAAATTGAGCACTGGAGACTTAAACAGTAGGCTTCTCCTGCAGAATTCACGGGTAATCACATCTCAGCCCTAAGTGAAGATTGTACTGCCTCGTTCCCCATGGACCAGGCAAAGCAGGCTCCATGTGAAAGATTGAGCAGTGGCTGATGTCTAAATCCAGAACTGCCTAAAGAGGTGCCAGAAAGAATGATTCAGAAGAAGACCTGAGGTCAGGATCTTGGGCATGTGGTCAGGTATCAGAGCCTGGAAAACAGTATTTTCCTGTCACAGGGCTGTTTGCGTTGGTTGTTTCATCATCCTAAAGACACTACAAGACTTTGGTCATTATACTACTTCATTTTAAAGAGTGATTCTTAAACATGGCATCCACCAAAAGCATATAGGATGTTAAATGCAGTTTCCTGGAACTTAACCCAGTAGCTACTCGGAGTGAAGTCAAGGAATCTGTATCTTAAAAAGTGTCCCCAGTGGATTCTGATGTATGTGGGGCTCACAGCCTACTTTGAGAGACCTTGAGAAACTGTGGCTTTCAGGAATACCAGTTTAGACTGAGGTAATGTATGATTGTAGGTGAATGCCAAGTTAAATGCATTTCTATTTTTTTTTAAAGATTTATTTATTTTAGAGAGAGAGTGTGCATGTGTGCATACGCATGAGCCGGGGGAAGGGCAGGAGGCAAGAAAGAGGGGTAGGGAGTAGGAAGAGGGACAAGCAGACCCTGCACTGAGCACAGAGCCCAAAACAGGTCTCAGTCTCATGACGAAGCCTAATGCAGGGCTTGATCTCAGGACCTTGATCACAACATGACCTGAAACCCTTAACCAACCGTGCTACCCAGGTGCCCCTCAAATGCATTTCTTTAGAAGATGTGGCTAGCTTATCTTTGAAAGGTCTGGTATTGAATTAGCCATTCATTTCTCGCTTACAGATACTGTACAGGGTAAAAGCACAAAGAGACACAACCATGATTTTCTGTGCTAATATCAGCAGAAAACTACCACTTGACCATCATCTTAATTAGCTATTTTGTATTATAAATACCATGAGCAATCATCAGCAGCAGGTGTAGGTCCACCCTCTAGTTTACTCCTATGTAATTTGAAGACACAACATTAAAGAGACAATTCTATTCTGTATATGGGAGAAAAGAACAGTACAATTCGGCCCTGAAAATAGTTTTTAATAAGAATTAGTGAATAGCATGCTGTATTTATTCACTGCTTCAGAAACCTTTCTTTATTCAATACACCCAGCCCATCTCTGCACTCACTGTTTTCAAACAGCTTTGTAGGTAGCCACGTATCAATATACAATAGTCGTATAACAGCTGAGAAGGGTGTCCACTCTCTCTGCCCTAACCTTCCCTGAATTCTCAATCTGAAGGGCGGATAGGGCTCCTAGACACCCAGAGAAACAGTTTTCCCTGGACTGTAGGTGTGTGTTTGTAGGTGTGTGTTTGCATGGGTGTTGGAGGAGGATGCCACATAGGAAAAAGAAGTAAATATCCTTTTGCTCTCCCATTAAGACAGCAGAGCAGCTCTAGAAATTCTTCAGCTCTTACAAGTCTTGGACAGTTTCTTGAAAATGTGGGTTCTCCCTTGATTTCATTCAGCCCTGATGAGGAAGACCTTGGGATAGAGTGCCTCCGTTGTCCTTGCAAGGGATTCTTTAGTCTTCTGACTGAGGCAGGGGTAGATTTCATTTACTTTAACTGTCCACTGAGGAACCAGATAGGAGGGTGGCTGGAGGACACACTCATAAATGTAAGTGGTCTCTAAAATATGGCTAGCGAATACTTGACTAATTTTTAACACTGCTGTGCAAAAAGAGCAGGACAGCTGTTTAATATTTTATGAAGCAAGCTCTGATGTGGAAGGCTGACAGAATTTCCACTCACCAGCAAGAACACACCAGCCCTACTGCACATGCCACCTCTGAATGTGACAGGGCAGAAATAAACAGCACTACTAAATATCATTCAGCCTAGCATTAGACTCTGTCCAGGAGGGTGAGATGGACTGGATTTGCTATAATGCTAATTTACATTGCTTTTAATGAACATACATGTTCAGCTCATAGACGAAGAAGTGCTATTGTACACCTAGCTTCTTTCTACCCCACTCTGGCTGATAAGACATTCTCCAGACATTTGTAATTATGGGCAATTTGTAATAATAATAATAGCTGCTTTTTATTAGATGCAATAAAAAATCAATTCTACATTCAATTACCATTCTTGGCTGTGCTATGATAGATAGTCCTAGGTAAATACTAGTGTCAAAATAAGATTAATAATAATGACAATAATAGAGTTTTAAAGGACAAAATCCCCCTTTTAAGATCAAAATATACCCCTTTCTTTAAGTCCCTCCCATACCACTGAGTCATGAATGAATGATCTGCATTCTTGTTTCATTTGTTTGATGATAAAGGATCTTAAACCAGTATTGCCACATGTAATAGCACAAATCTTTTCAAGAATGTGACACCATAGCAATTCTCACCACTCATTAAATAAAGGGAATGGATTGAGAGTACAGGCTAAGCATCAATTCAGCATGGACACTGGCCAACATTGTAGACGGACCCCTGCTGGAGGTATATAGATAGGATTTCTCATCCAGAAAGTCATTAATTTAGATGGGGTAGATTAGCATATTCATTTCTTAGGTTCAAGAGTCAGGTTTTTAAGCTTGAGACTTCCCTCTTGTTATGTAGATTTGTTTATTTCACAGGAACCCTCCCATATTAATATTAAATGTCAATGTCAACTAGCTGCCCACCTGATAGCGAGGAAGGCCAAAGGAGTCTGCTGTCCCCTAATCACCTTTCTAACCCGCCTTCTTTTTGCATTCAGGCAATCTTTGTCTTTTGCTCTTTATGTCTTCCACCTTAGTATCGTCTTCTCCCAGAGAGTTTGGTGAATTCACTTACCCCTTCCTGGTGCATTGCTTTGTGAACAAAACAAAAGAAAACAAAAAGGAATGTATCACAAGCTGTGTAAATTCAAGCACCTATGAGCTGAAGTAAAAGCCAGTGACGTGGTTTTGGTTAGCAATACTGCATGGTGAGCTAGAGCTGCGAAGGTCTGGGCTCTAATGGGAGACCCTCCAGTAGCTGTGTGATCTTGGGTAAGTCATTTAACTTCCCTGGGGACTGAATGAGACAATGTATGGGGAAGTTCTGTCAACACTGAATGAAGTTCCATATACATGTCACAGAGTCAATTGCTGGCTCTTCTGAAATGAGCTTTGCTTGAGTGAGGATTATAGAGTCAGGTCAAAGAAATGTGACCACTTAGGATTCCTCAGTGTAATTCCTTCATGATACTTTGGCCCTGTCCATGCACTTACTCCTGAGGGCATCAAAATCCCAGAACAGCTATGGAAGTAACAGCACTGTTCTTCTTATAAAGAATTACTGTCTACCATTGGATGCAATAATTGTTTCCTCAATTGCTGAGATTTCCTTGGACATTAGCCATAATACCCTCTGGGGTCCCAGCCATGTAAGAAGTTAGAGACTCACAAAAGAAAGACAAGTACCATCTAGAAGAACTCAAGTATAGGAGTTACCTAAGAAGAGTCAAATAAACTCCATGTACTCTATGGTATATATTATCTTTAAAAGGAGCATCATGCATTAATACATTATTCTGCCCTGTGGTTTGGTTAATTAAGAATAGTCCAGATTCACAGCTTCACATGTTTATCATTGGAGTGTGACATCATTGAGTACTGCAGTGCTGGGAGACGGTCAGCCCAACATTAACCGACTTGGTCTCCTTTTATGTAAGTGGGTATGCAAAGAAACACATCTGGATCTTTTTCTGCTTGTAATGAAACCATAACATTTTGCTTAAATAGGTCAAAATAAAGTGCTACAGATGATTTATAAACTGTGGTACAAGTTTAATATATCCTGTCTGATGCTAGTCTAGAATATGCTTCTTTGCTCGGATGACCACAAATCCAGCTCCTCAGTGCTTGTCTAGCCATGATTTTCCAGAAAGAGTGGCAGAACCAACCCTATCTGTAAAGAATCCATCCAACTGAGATTGAGAGGGATCCATCCAATTGAGATGGATCCATCCATCCATCTCATTATATAGAAAATGAAAGCTTGTCTTCCGTATGACATCTGTGTAATAATGAAGATAATTCATTTATTTATCCAGCAAACATTTATTGAGTAAAAGAATAGGAAGTGGCAAAGTACAGGGTTGGTGGGGGATGAGCTCCAAGTTGATCTGTGGAATCTGAGATGTCCGAGGGCCATCTGGATGGAAATATCCAGCAAGCAGTTGGATAGACATGTTTGAACCTAAGGTCTGGTTTAGAAGCCATCAGCATCTTCTGTGTATGAAGTCACTCTGAAATTAAATGAGGTGGCAAATAATGATGGTAGAGGGAACTCTATCAAACAGCAACAATTAGGGGCGCCTGGGTGGCTCAGTGGGTTAAGCCTCTGCCTTTGGCTCAGGTCATGATCTCAGGGTCCTGGGATTGAGCCCCACATCAGGCTCTCTGCTCAGTGGGGAGCCTTCTTCCCTCTCTCTCTCTCTCTCTCTGCCTGCCTCTCTGCCTACTTGTGATCTCTCTCTGTCAAATAAATAAAATCTTGAAAAAAAAAACAAACCCAGCAACAATTAAAGGTGTACAGAAGTAACTTACTAAGAAGTCATCAGACAGGTAAGACCGTCCCATTTGCTCCTTTGTAACATGACTGTGATATTTCTCCATAAAACTTTATCTGAAGTTTTGATTCCAGACAATGTATCTTGAGGGAAACCTTTATGCACTGAATTACAGTGGTTTTTGACTAGAATACTGTTTACATGTGACAGCTTATTATTTTTGATTCTATACTGTTTCTGCAGTGATAGTTGGAAGAGAAAAGGGTATATACTTGGCTAATAAACAGATTTTTACCTAGTAAGTCCAGTAGACAATTCTTTAAAAGGTTAATTTTTTTTTTTTAAGAAGCTGAGGAACTTAGAAATGTGGCCCCATTTCAGAACCCTCTATTGTTATGTCTAGAATGATGATTTTCATCAGAAACATATGCCTATATTCACACATACATACAAAGACTTAACATTCACTGTGCACATGACATATTTGTAGGCCTCTAAGCACTAAATAAGCAGTAGATGCTGACCCTTTCCTCACAAAATCCACAACCCATTCTTCTAAACAAAACTGAAGTTTCATTCCAAGTTTCAACACTACTTTGGTAATTTATTAGCTCAAAAGGATGTCCTCACATCCTCAAACAATGTGCAGCATCATCATCATCTGAATCCTGCTCTAACAGAAAAATGGATGACAGGGCTGGAAATCTCTTTAAAAAGCCAAGTCGCCTTTCCTGGAAGTATCAGTGAGAGGAATTCCATCACTTCCATCACTTCTGTTTCTTAAATCAGCATTTCTGAAAGCAGACTCTCCTTTGATCAACTTATAATTAAGGTCATGGATTCCCTTTGGTGTGATGGGCAGTTTCATGGGGTAACAGTATAAAAATGGCCATGGACCCCGATCTCAACCCCACGTAATAATGATTGAACATCTATTTAAGAGTTTGTCCATCTTGTGTTAATACTAAGCAGGAAGTTCCTTTGGCCTTAAGATCTCTGAATCTCCTAGATTATTCTTATTTTAGACTTGTGTATACACATACAGAAGGAAAAGCACACTTACATGTACACACACACCCAGAACTAATATACTGTTTCAAACTTCTATCATGAACTTTGCCCTCTGAAACTTGTTTGGCTCAAGTGTAAAATACCTCTTGAGGGTTCCCATATGCTTCGCCATTCCAGTTCTTTCTTCTTCCTTTGATTTTATTTTGATCTTTCCACATTTCTTATTATTTTAATTACCAACTGTCTATAGAAGACCTCCTTCATTAAAAGACTTTCCTGCCAAATAGGAACATACAGATTACAAATCTCTCTGTATGATTTCTATTTGTTCAAAATTTAAACCAACTATGCCTTAATCATTAATGCATGTAGTTTATCTATAGGATTTTGGCATCACAGAATTTTGCTGACTGAAGAGTTTGGAACGGAAGCTGGATAGCGCCATTCATAGGTGTAAGATGCTCTTATTTTGTGAGATCAACCAGATTGAAGTATGAAGTCTTTCATTTACTGAATGAAAATTGTGGTGATTCCTGGGCTACAGGGTTGGAGGTGCTGACCCCACTCTCCCTACTCTGGAGCTTGCTCCTACACCACCAGATAGGGACTGTACTATGTGACTTTTTATTGGTGCATCCCCAGTGCTAATTATAAAGAACTGTGTCAATGAACATTTGTAAGTGAATGAACGCTGAATGGAGGTTGAGTGGATGCCTTGATGTTCCTAGCTCAGCGGCAAGGATGAACTTCTTATTTTGACTCCAGGAAATGGAAGCTGCGGTGGTAAAGACTAAGGAGGTCTCCCAGGCGAGTTTTTCCACTAAGTTAACAAGGTTTCACTAGCTCCCCAGCTACAAAGTTAAGTGTACATAGCACTATAGTATGATGCCTCCAAATTCTGGGGATGATTCACCTTCTGACTGCTGATCAATAAAGGTTGAAGGACAATGGACCTAAGTGTCCATCTTCAGACTAACCAACTCTTAGAAATGGTTTCAATGCATGTAACTAAAGTGCCTAAAATGGTCCCGATATTTCTTTGAAAGATATATGTATAGTCAAGCCTCAAAGTGTTACTGAAGAATGTTGTAACCTAGTAAATTGCACTACAACTTAATGGGTTGAAAGAACTTCACGGTGCATAGAAAAAGGGAAATTTGACAACAGGAATATGACAGTGCTTATCTGTCAGGTCACTGCTGTCTACCAGCAGCTCCCTGCCTCATCTCCCAGAGGCCGACTTATGCGGCTCTCCCCCAGGAGGCAACATTGTACACAAGACTCTAGGATCAACCCTTCCTCTCAGCAGGGGAGATTGCAAAGAGTTCGAGCCTTTTTTTATCTTAACATCCAGCATCTTTTCTGTTTGCCTGGTTCTGTCTTAAACTTGACCATTGTACAAACGTCTCCAAGGAAGAAATATGCTGAGTTTGATTAATAATAACCTTTGTGACCCTGATACTGACCTTTCAAAAACAAGGAGTGCCCTATAGGATATTACATATTCTGTGGGAAGATGGTTCCAATGATCCCCAACCTTGGGAAATGCTGTATTACTCTATCTTATTTATGCAGACTCAACAATTCAAATTGGAATGTCCACGATTGAGAAGTGATCATGATAAAGAATTTGATTGTGCCTATTAGACTGCCACAATTCCCACTGTTTATTGAATGGACTTCCCAGACTTCCCAAGCCAGGAAGCTCTACTTCTTGGGTCCATGCTCACCAAGCATCCTACTGATAGTGAATCTGATGCCCAGAAACCTTGATACCAAGAAGTGTTGCAGAGAGTACTTGCAGGCATTTTGGCAAAATTAGAATCTTATATTATATGTGGAGAAGGACACGTGGGACCCCAAAATTGCTGGGATTATTTAGCAGTATTTCCCAAAGCTTCAGCAAGTGTGAAGGACTCACTCATTTTTGTCATCCTTGCCCCAGACAAGTGACATCGCCAAGATGCTGCCACTTTCTAAGAGCCTGGCTGGGCTTTGGCCATTCACTTTCATTAACTGCAGCCCAATGTGGACCACCACTGCCCAGTTGTCCCTATTCATTCCTTCTTCATTATCTGTGAGTTAGAGAAGGATGTGAAAAGAATGCAGAGCCTCTAATTTTTCTTTGTTAAAATAACACATTTGTTTATGGCTTTTTATTTATTTATTTATTTTTTAAGTAGAATGGACATCTTGGTAGGGCCCTGGGAGTTCCATTTAGGTGATCAATTACATAATGAATTAAATGTCACGTACTTTGCTTCAGTTAACAGTTCAAAGAGGTGCTATAGATTTTATCAAGTTTAGCGTGCGAGCAAACAAACAAAAAGCAGAAAGAGACCCATCAGGTCTGGAACAAACTAATGGTTGCCAGAGGGGAGGAGAGTTGGGGGATGGGCAAAATGAGTGAAGGGGGTGGGGAGACCGAGGCTTCCAGTGATGTATAAATACGTCACGGGGATAAAGGATAAAAGGTGCAGTCCAGCGAATCTAGTCAGTGGTAGTGTAGTAGGGTTGTATGGTGCCAGGGTATCTACACTTGGCCATGAGCGCAGTGTAATGTACAGACTTGTCCAATCACCATGTTGTACACGAGAAGCCAATGCAACACTGTGTGTTCAGTAAAAAACAAAACAAAAACAAAGATCAATGCAGCCACTTCCACTTTTTACACCATTCTAGCTCCAACTTATTGGCTCATTTACATGATGAGTCTAAGGCCCCCTGGGAAGGTAAGAGTTTAAAATATTTAGGTAATAATGGTCCTATCTTATCAGGTTATTGAGAATAACAAATCAAAGACAGATACAAAGGACTTGGCACAGCGCATGGCCTGGGTTAGTAATGCAAACTATTTTACCTGTTCTTTTTTTTTTTTTTTTTTAAGATTTTATTTATTTATTTGGCAGAGAGAGAAGGAAGCAGGCTCTCTGCTGAGCAGAGAGCCCGATGTGGGACTCGATCCCAGGACTCTGGGATCATGACCTTAGCCAAAGGCAGAGGCTTTAACCCTCTGAGCCACCCAGGGGCCTTATTTTACCTGTTCTTAATCTGAAAACTGAAATGACAGAATCTCCACTCAGCTTCTTAGGCCCCGGCCTCCCCTACCACACCCCACATCCAGGGCTCTCCACGTCCACCCTGAGCTCCCACGTCGCCTTCTTTCGTCAAGTGCCTGACATCTCATGGGGCCACGGCAGCTCCATTTTGGAACGTGATATTTCCATGGCTTCCACCCAAGCTCTTGCCCACCAGTGGCCGCCCCTGCCGGTTGTATTTGGTCTGGGGCTAGTGACTCTTCTCTGACTCATCTTTGCCCCTCCCCCAGGGTCAATGCTCTGGTTTCCAGTCACTGACATCCTCTTGCTCAGAACCAACCCGGCATTTGCCTCAGACTCTACCACCTGAAATCTCTTCACTCCTTCAACAGAATTTTTAACAGAAACTTGCATTTCAGGAGCTGGTTTTGTTACCATAGCACTGTGGCTCTTGTCAGGGCCTGATTTGAAACCACCTAGCTTGACTAAGTAGTTACTAATCTGTTTGGTTTCCATTTAAACTTCCCTTTTCCCCCCACCATGTGCTCATTACTGTGGTTTATATTCAGCTTCTGATGATCGCTAACCATTTTTGTGAAGCCTAGAGCATAATAGGTATTAAAAGCTCAAGCCTTCTGATGCATCTGCTGTTTGTTTTCCCTCCCTACTAATTAGCGGGTCTACATTCTCCTTTGTCTTGTTCCTAATGTATTTGTGAAATATTGTCTGGCTGCCCTTTGTTTCTCTTGCTAGTTGCATCTCGCATTGTGCTTGGCTTTCCGGCTGCCGTTCCCATATTCTACATGCCCTATTCTCTTACCCTTGCCTTTAGCAGTGTGCCCTCATTTTGCCTTTGCATGTCATTTTATCCTGGCAGCTTAAAACTCAGCGTGGGTTTTGCTTTCCATAGAATCACTAGCTGGGTGAAAGCTTGAGGACAAGCTCTTAAGCACTGGAGAATAGGAGTACTGGGCTCTACGGTATCTAGTGCTTAGCACAAAATGTAAAACATTCCAGTATGTTTCGGAGAGTTGACCTGCCCGGACCCAGCAGGCCGGACAGTTGGCCATGGTGTTAGGTCAAGATCTGGATATTCTAAGGTATTCAGCGGTAGTCTTTGTTGACTTCCGTGAAAGTTGGACAAGGCATCAGGTAGGAAAGGGGCATTCACTCCTCTTGCCCTCTCCTGCTCCCATGAACACACTAGTAGAAATTGCAGATTTCCCCACTGGTCATTAAAGAGATGCTTACAGATTTTGGGGGACGGTCTAATGTTGTCACGCTATTGTTAAAATGTGAAGCAGGCTCAAATCTTTTGTCCATGACCTGGCTTGGTGCTCTGAAAGATTTAATAGGCTCAACTGCGAGGTGAAAAGTAGATCAATGAAGTCAATAACTGTGGCACAGATTTCTTTAGCAGGTCATATGATGGGGGGCCCATGAGGATGGTCATGGCCCCTTTTCAGCTTAAGCTTCTTCCACTTAGTAACAAGCAAGAGGGTCGGGGTTCATCCAGAGAGAAGCACTCCTTACCTCCCATGGGCTGTGGAGCTCCCTTCCAGCCCTCTGGAGGAACCAGGACAGTCACCCACCCATGTCTCATGTGCTTTTCCCGCCCAGTACTTGCTGGTTTCATAGTAAACACAAGGGGGAGCAACCCAGACCATCCAACTCAGGATTCTCACTAGTTTTTGAAGCTGAGACGGACCTTATGGTCTGGCCTAGCTCACCATCGGGGAGATGGTGTTTGTAAATGGAACAAGCTGAAATTGTTCAGCTACAAGAAGGCATTCTTGAGGAGAATAAGGCCTGGCAGGAGCACCGTGGGCATTTCTTTCATTTTTAGCACTCTGCTTTCATGGGCTACATCTGTCAGGACTATTTTTCTTTTCTTTTTCTACCACTAGGAAGTCGGATCTGCTGTTGACTTGTGAAGTTCCAAAGCTTCTCTAATGTTATCCTAAATGACAATAATGTGGACACATCTCACCTACCATTACATAAACTGCCAAAAGTAATGGCGTGGGTCATTTCATTTATTACAATTCTGATCCATCCACTCGTGATCTGAATTCCTTTTTTTTTTTTTAATTTGGCCCAATATTAGGCTATATTAATTTGCTTAGAAGATTTATCCAAGGTAGTCACACATCCTCTTTTGATAGGATCTCCTGAGCTTGACCCTTTAAAAGACAATTGTTTCCAGAGATGAGTAGAGGCTACGCTTCACAAACACAGAATTTGTGCACAAAATAGCCAAGTGACCTAGAGTTTTGCTAAATTCTGTTCCTGCATGGAACAGAATTGCTGCGTGGCCTACCTCCTCCCAAATCCATGCCAGGCTGCCCTCAGATTGGGATGCATACTGAGCCTCAGATCGTCTTCGTTAATGTTATTTAACTTTTTGATAGACTTCCTGGAATTGTGCTTATTTTTTCAAAAACTTGACCCTTATTCATCCCTTTTCTAACACTTTTCGGACTGATCTCCTGACCAGTTCTTGGCCATGTGGAAAGCTCTGTTGGGCTCACCTGAGGCGCCCAGCTCCCAGCAATGCGCTTCCCCATCCGCGTGGAGAAATTTATTTTCTTCAAAGATGGCCTCTCAGCTAACCTCTCCTCGTTAGCTTGGCTTGGCTCACCAATAGGATGGTCCTTAAAAAGAGTCTGCTCCTGAGTATGGAGCTTCCTGTCTCTTCTGTTTCGTCCCGATGTCTACCAGATAAAAGTACATGTTAATACTGGGTGCAAACATGGCATTTTTTTCAGATTCTGTGTATCATTATCTTCCTTTAAGAATTTTACTGAATTTTAGTTAGTAATTCATAGCTCAAGATAATAAGACAGAATTCCTACTCTTGTGGTGTTTGGAATTATAGAATGACTACCCTAATAGAGCTCATTCACATCCTCTAGTACAATCCTCTCTCCGTATCTATGAGGAGCCCAGAGCCCAGAGAGTTTCAGTAACTTCTCTGAGGTCACACAGCAGCAGACCAAGACATGGAAATATAATCGCTTGTCTTTTACTGTATTTTTTTTCTAGCACAGTTTCGGTTTCAGTCCGACATAAATAATGCACCTGCATATTGGTGTGAAATCTGGGTTCAAGAAAGCACACTGTTTGTATTAGGGCCATTCTAAGTATAGCACTGAGCCTGGGAAAAATAATCATAGTCTCACAACTGCTCACAACAGCTCCTGTTACAGAGAAAGACAAAGAAGCAACGACAAGGGGAAGCATCATTTGTGGGGTGCTGGTAGAGTTGGGCTGGGTACAGCTGAGAGCCCCCTATGTAACAGTGACATGAAGCCGATAGACACCAAGTGTGACTAGGCTGTCTGCACAGCGGGGTGGGGTTTTGGGGAGGTAGCGGGCGGTTAAGACACGGTTTGTCACCTCTTCAGTGGAAATGAAATGCAGCTGTGCCAGTGAGGCCATTGTCCTTCTGTGAGAAACGGGCACCCCCCAGGTTTGGGCACTGGAAAGCCGGAAAAGGAAATGCCATTTTATAAAGGATTTTCTAGCACATTAACCGCATAATTCCTCAGCAAGATTGTGAGCTCTGTGCAAAGTGCAGCCCTCTCCCACATAATTGCCGTAGTGGGACTGCTGTCGGGAAGGCTTCAAAGCTCCTGTGCAGAGACTCAGCTGTCTTTCGGCACCTAGTGAGACTACGCCCTCCTGGCTACTCGCGTCACCTGTTTTTTTAAGGCTGCCAATCAAAATCGCTTCCACAAACTGGGCTAATTTCATGAGACAATCTGACATGAGCCCTTGCCGATGTCTTCAATGAACTTGACGAAGGGATCCAGGCTGCAAATGTAAAATATGGGCTCTGCGTGTCAGCCCAAACTCCAGGAGAGAGTCACATGTCAAAATATATTTCTTATTATGCGAGCTGAGCTGACCAAGGTCAGGAGTATGAAGTTTTGACAGCCCTCCCGTTTTTCTTACAACGATGCTCGGCCTTTCCTTCTTCATAGCCAGAATTCGCATACCAGGAAGGCAAAAATGAGTAAATTGGCTAAAAATATGGGCTCGAGGTAAAAACAGCTTGGGCCTGGATGGAAACCGGCTTCTCCTCTTAATCCTGCAGGCTGGTTTCCTCTCAGCTTGGGAGGCCCGGGTCTCAATTCAGTTTTCCGCAAGCTGGCACACCATTCAGTCCCTGAATTAAGGATGCCTACCTCCTCTGACCACAGGGATGGCGAGCCTTGGCTGAGACAAATGGCATAGGGTTAGCTCTCAGTACGCGTCTGATGTGTTGTGTTGGCCCTTGCTTCGTAGGAAACAATAACTAATGCATGAATGTCTCCATGCACCCATCCCAGCTGGTTTAGCATTAAACCATGAGTGAGGACAATGGAAAAGAGGGTAGGGGCCCTCCAGAAGACACCTGTTGGTACTGTGCCAAGGAACGAAGAGGTAGACGGAGACTTCTAGGGCTGGGTATGTATGATGGTGGTGAATGAAGATACCAGGCTGGGAGACATTTTACGAAAATGAGCAGGGTGTGTTGGAACAAATGATTCATCTGGGAGTAGGGAGGAGACTTGTCCCCCTCCAAACTTCAGAGGAGTCGGGGGAGGGAATGCAAACATAGCAGAGGTGAAGTTTGCATTTTTTCATGCTGCTGAATATTTATTTTCTGCCATCTTTTCTCTCCAGATCTATGGACATAATTTACACAGGACCCCGAGGGTAATTAAGCCAGCAATTCCTTTGCCAGTGAAATGAGAAAAGCCAGTTCTCAGTAAATTCTGAATTCCACTATGGATGTTGTAGAAACAGAACTAAAAACAGCTGTAGTTTATCTGTGCTGCAGAATTGACTGTAATTTGCTGCCACTCTTACCCTTACCACATAGCAATCAGTGTACAGAAGTACAGAATTTTAAGATGATGAATGTTTTATTTCTTAAAATAAACAGTAGCAATTTAGAAACACATTTATGTATTTTACATTTTTTTATATAGTAAAAGTATATTGGAAACTTCCTTAGTGTCAAAATCCTTACATGCACTTGTCAAAAATATCAAGATGACAAGCTAATATGGAATTCAGATTTAAATAATAGACTTTTCAGATATAGTCCATGAAACTTCTGATTGTTGTGTTTGCACTGACCAAGCAATGCCTATATCTTACCCATGAGCAGGTGTCTTAAGTGTTTCAGACTTATATGCCATGCATTCCAAGTGTTAGCGCTGGACCAATATGTGAGTTCCTTTTTTTAGTTAACTTTCATCCATCTAGAGAATTCCGGTCACTGAATTAGTTTGCCGGGTTGGAGTGACTCTCTCAGTTTAATAAACTGCATGCATATACTTGCCACATTTGTAGCTCTCTCACATAATTTCATCGGAACTGGTTATTACTATCTTCCATCAAATCTAAGATGCATGGACTTGGAGGGGGGGGCATACTGTTATGTCATTTATCATGAAACAAACAACAAAAAAAGTGCTGCCCACAAAAATGTGTTGCGGCATAGGTTAAAATGTTTCCCCACTTCAGTGATGTTCAATGAGAAAAAAAAAATGTTCTTAGAATTCATGGAGTAGGGCATGTCCACTTTTCAGAGGAGAAAACCAACACAGTGACTGATCAAA
Organism: Mustela erminea; assembly: GCF_009829155.1. Classification (NCBI taxonomy): domain Eukaryota; kingdom Metazoa; phylum Chordata; class Mammalia; order Carnivora; family Mustelidae; genus Mustela; species Mustela erminea. Next base: position 136,124,056 of record NC_045619.1, read on the forward strand.
GTTCACATAGCTACTTAGTGACAAAAACAGGAGATGAGAGTATTCCTGACTCCGGAGAGCTTTCCAGCTTAGCTTGTCTAACATTGTGACCTTGAGCAGTCACGAATTTTCTCTATGCTACGTTTCTTTTCTTCTTTGTTCCAAGGGAAGTTAACAGTGATAATAACAGAGTGTTAGTGAGGCACAGTTGGATCCTGGACTATAAAAGATTCTTTGATTTTTCAAATGATCCTCTGCCCCCTTCAAGGTCACTTGATTTCTCTTTTACTAGATTGAATGATGCTCATTTTTTCCTAATTATTTAATATAAATGTTCAACTACTATATATTAGTGTTTTAAGACTGTGCGGTAGCGGAAGAGAATTCAGCTCAAATGAATGACCTTTAGTCAAGGCAACTGAGGATTCGGGAAGATCTCATTGCGTCAACATGGCTGGTGTTAGCACATATTGTAATTGAGTGACTTCATGAGTTTTACCCAGCTCATGTGGGCCAGATTCATGATTTATATCAAATCAATTGTGGGAACCTGATATGTTTATAAAATGTGATCAGATGCAGTTGTGGAGTTCAGTGTCACTGTAATAGCTCAGGGGGCATTTCATGCGCTCAGTACCCTCTGTCCTTAGCAGCTCTTCTTAAACTTGGTGGGGTTTTTTTGTTTTATTTTTTGTATTTTCAGATCTCCTTTCAAGTCAAAATGCCATAGGCAAAGAAGTTTGGTCCTTGCCATTATCACACATTTGCATAACCTGTTATATAACTCCTACTTTGTCATAAATGCTAATTAGCAGGGCTTTGCAAAGCTTCCAGAGGTTATCCTGATTTTGCTGATGAGGAAATTGGAGGTAAGATTTATTTGGGAACAGGAGTTTGAATCACACCAAATGGCGACAAAATGGTGGTTTTCAGGACTTAGCACTCACGTTCTGGATTTGTTAGTTCTCTGTTTAAGTCTGGCTATTTGTTTTCTTTGGAAAGAGACCCAGAAGCCATGTCTCTTGAGGAGGCCGCTCCCTTGGCGCCTCTACTACTCAGGCCACATCGGCTGCTCTCCTCACCAGACAGGGAAGCCCGCAAGCCCATCCTGTTTTCTCCCAGGCTCCTGCTAGGTTTCTGTTCTCAGCTAGGGTTTGAGCCCTGCCCTCAGGAGGCTTTCTGAGCTGTGAAGTTCCCAGGACTTAATCATTCTCTTTGCCCTATGCTTGTTGCTTCCTGTGTTACTATTCTTCAAATGCATTCCTGAGGAGCAGGAAACGTGCCTTTTATTTTTCTCTACCCTCCACCTCACCTGGAGTGTGCTGAACATAACTCCCCAACAACAATTCATAACCAAATGTTTATTTGATTCAGTTACCATCATCCCTCAGTAGGTCAATTATGTACGTGCCCAACCCACTGAAAATGAGTTCCCTGTGTGGATCAGTCTACAGCTGCAGTCCAAGGCTAACTTTTTCTATAAAGTTCTCCAATTCTACTCTTCCAAACCGAGTGTTCCCATCTCTCATTCCAGAATATTTGAAATCAAGAACTCTATATTTGTGAATGTCCCCTGAGGATCTAGGGATAACATCTTCTAAAGTCCTCGGGGGTTCTGTGTGCTTGGCAAGGATGTGAATGAGCCTGTCAGGAAGGCAACCATTAGCAGTAGATGGCTTTAGGGTGTTTGAGTAGGTGATGGAAAGTGAGAGGTCTGCTGGCAAGTAAAAGAATCCAGGCTGTGTTTAGAGAAAGAACTTGGGCTTTGCTTACATACCTTACTTTCGCCCCTTCTTTGGAGCTGATTTAGAAGGTGACAGGTTCCAGGAGCACCTGGGTGGCTCAGTAGGTTAATCCTCTGCCTTTGGCTCAGGTCGTGGTCTCGGGTCATGATCTCAGGGTCCTGGGATCGAGCCACGCCTCACACTCTCTGCTCAGCAGGGAGCCTGCTTCCCTCTCTCTCTGCCTGCCTCTCTGCCTACTTGTGATCTTTCTATCTTTGTCAAATAAATAGATAAGATCTTTAAAAAAAAAGTGATAGGTTCTGCAGCACAGGTTCTGCAGCCAAGTGGAATCTGAATGTGTGTATTTTTCAAAATTAAGTTTTTGAAGAAAGCACCTTTATGATTTAGATTCATGATATATATCTTTTTAAATTAAATGATATTATCATCTCAGCTATTTTGCTATAATTTGACCTTTCTACTATATGTAGGTAGCTCTGCTAAAACAATCCTGGAACCACAGAATAAATTGAGGTTTTTGTATTTTTCTTATTTTGGAGGTTCCCTTTTTTTTCTCTCTCCCCCATTTTATACTGAATGAAGGAGGGTTTCAATTAATTGAACAGAAGTATTTGCTATTATGGATTGATGGACTTTGTCTTTCTCTTAAAGAAAACTTTGAAAAAGAAAGTAGAAGAGGGAAATCTTCTGACCCTAACAAATTGGTCATGCCGGGGTAAAGGAATGCTGCTCTTTCAACACATCAGGACTAGTAGGACTAGCTGTGAGGATGAGCTGGTGGTGACATCCATCATCCTTTGATTACCAGAGTGGGCAGAGTGATGTCATTTCTTAAATGTATCACAGAAAATTTATGGGAAAAACAAAAAGGGAGAAAAATCTATAGTACCCAATGAACTGTTAAGGTACATAGCATCTGGTCCATTATTAATGCTTTATTTAAATCTTTTAATAGACACTGATTATTATCATTGCGCCATACTCAGAAAGAACAGGAAATGAGAGTGAGCTTCCCAGATGACCTTATGTATCTGCAGAAAATAACCACCTTCGCACCCTTTTCGTTGTGTCAAATGAATCACTGAACTGTTAGACCACAACTTTAGGCAACAGGCAGCTTCTTATGAAGTAGGAGGCTAAAATCTTCAGAAGACTATTTCTTCTAAGCCGGAAAGGGAGGCTAGAGTGTTGATTTGACCACCCACTAAGACTAATAGCTTATCTTTCTACCTTCTGGTGCAAAAGGAAATTCAAAAAAAGGACTAAAGAGAAGATTGTGTTTTGTTTAGTTTTTAGATTTATTTATTTGAGAGAGAGAGAGAGAGAACATGCTACAGAATGTATCCACACATGGTGGGAGAGGCAGAGGGAGAACCCCCAGGTAACTCCCTGCTGAGCTGGGATCCCAACCCTGGGCTCAATCCCAGGACCCTGAGATCATGACCTGAACTAAAACCAAGAGTCAGATTCTCAAAAGACTGAGCCACCCAGGTGCCCCGAGAGGACTATTCTTTTTTTTTTTTTTTTAAGATTTTATTTATTTTATTTTATTTGACAGACAGAGATTACAAGTAGGCAGAGAGGCAGGCAGAGAGAGAGGGGAAGAAGCAGGCTCCCTGCTGAGCAAAGAGCCCGATGCGGGGCTCGATCCCAGGACCCTGGGATCATGACCTGAGCCGAAGGCAGAGGCTTTAACCCACTGAGCCACCCAGGCGCCCCGAGAGGACTATTCTTAAGAGGAGAATAGGAACTACCAAGCAGCAGAAACCAAAATATCTTTAATTGATCCTGTTAAGAGTTCCCTGTTGTCAGGGGAGGGGGCTACTGAAACTTGGTGTGAGGCATTCCACATCCTGTCACTATAGATGCTGCCATCAGAAGCCATCAGAAGCAAAAATGTCTACTGAGTCCCTCCTACAGGAATAGAGAAGGAGGTCATCTTTCATCACAAGCTGCTTGCTTCACTTATGCCCCGGATAAATCTGCTTGTTGATTTATTTAAAAAAAATGAATAACCAGAAAGAAAGCTGAGGATAACTCACCAGATTCCCACGGTCCTTTAGGAATATGCCCATTTCAATATCCCCGCGTTTTGAGGTTACAGTTGCTGGATTCAACAAGCATCTATTTATGGATAGTCTAACGTTTATCACCTCTTCTTGGCTCTACAAACACTAGTCAGATGAAAAAGAGATGGTTCTCACATCCCCAAATCTTTTAATCTTTTTGAAAAGAGAAACTATGAGAATGAAATATTAGGCCTCTATAAAGAAAATAATAATAATAGCAAGCCTTTACATGGTTCCTCCTGGGGGCTGTGGCCTGTTGCAAGTGGTTGACGTATATTTACTCATTTGATTCTCACAGCAACCCTTGAGGCAGGTGATAGTATTATTTATGTTTGTTAGATCAGGGAACTCAAGCATGGATCGGTTGGAAGGTTGAAATAAATTATCAAAGCTTTCATGATAGAAGCAGCACCCCAGATACATACATACACACACACATGCATGCACACACACACACACGCACACACGCATGCACGCACATTTTTAAGTAAAACCAGTCGTATGAGACTCTGATTCAAACCCCTTGCTTTCCCTCCCCTGTCATACAGAACCCAATCCAACCCTCCACATGGGCTTACTGAGCCTCCAAGCTTGCTGCTGCCCACTCCTCGGAGCTCTTCCAGCCCCGCCTCTAACTATCTACCTCTCCTTAGTGCCACTGGCCTTTCCACTCTGGAGATGCCCCATGCTCATTATCTCTTCAAGTCTTTGCATTTGTTATTCCACCTGGGAGGCTCATACCCTAGCGCCATGCGTGGCTCACTATTCAAAATTCGTATCTCTGCCCAGATACCACCTCCCCGGACACAGTCTGCAACGGTCATCTCACTGTTCATTCCCTTACTGCCTTATTGGTTTTTTTTAAGTGATGTTTATCAGGATCTGACGATTCATAATTTATGTGTTTGTTTATTGTCACTGCCATTAGACTATAAGCCCCAACAGGGTAGGGATTACATCCGTTTTGTTCACTGCTACCATCCCCAGGGACAAGAACACAGCCGAGCTCATTATCGGTGCCAATATAATATTTGGTAAATGAAGAAATGAACAAATTGATAATCTATCACCTTGGGGAAGATAAACATTTTGTCGAGGTAAAAATACGTTTTAAAAGAGGTTGTTATTTTTATCTCTCTCCCCCTATTCTTATGTTTTTCAGCACAACCTAAAAGAATTCTGCCAGGGGCTTGCTTGATGGTTGCACAAGGGCTAGAAGCCACTGACTTTCCAAATCAAGAATTAAAGGATAACTTTTCAACAGTGAAAATGTCTAATTTTTGTTCATGATAATAGCCCTTAGAGGTTTGTGACTAGGAAGCGGATATGATGATGAAATGTATATCCAGAGGGATCCTCACTAAAATGAAGTCTCCACCCAGAAAGATCTAATAAATCAATATTCAAGGTGACTCTGGCTCAGATAAGTATGCCTTCTTTTCTAGAACAGGGGCAACAACATCCAGTACTGTAGTGCCTGGGGAAGGAGAGAAGTTCGGATGCCAGATTCTCCCTTGTTCATGTAGAAATGCCTATGCAGATGCTAGACCTCATCTGTAGAAATAATACATCATGATTATTACGCATGCCTTGCCCTCTTAGCCCACTCTCACCCATGCTGATGAGGTAACTGAAAACAACAGTCTTTGAGTCCTTAGGAACGCACCCTTAAGATATCGTGGAGATTTTCTCCAATGGAACTGCCGTGGTCACGGTCTCACTTTTCCAAGACAGAACAAAAGCCAAGACAGTGGCTTGGCAGGACACGTGGCAAAATCTTAAAGAAGATTCCCAAAGAATGGCAGGGACTCTTGGGGTTATTCTCTATAAACTGAAGCTCTCCCCCTGAGACAGGCTGGGGGTTTCCTATAGTGGAATGCCACAGACCTGATAGAATTAGAGCAGTTTACTCAACCAAGAATGGGTGAGACCGTCCCTTTCCAACCTCACTAAAAGCGCCTCCTGATTCTCCCCGTACCTGAAGTTATTTATGAAAGGGAAATCAAACATGCTGGCAAAACAGTAGAAAACAAAATTAAACAGAGCCTCCAGTCCTGGAATGTGTCTCATTTTGAGGAACTGCGTCTTTCTCTCTCTAGGATGACCCAACCATGTGGCCACCTTAAGCTGCAAGTCATTTGATCTTTCTTATTTCATTAATTTTCAATTAACACGCTGCTCTTCCTTTTGAGAAATCTGGGTGAAGGCAGCATTGAAATCCTATGCAATTGGACCCAAACACAGCCAGTATCCCTCACTGACATTCCTCCCTGTGGGATATTGGGAAATCTCCCTGAATAATTCCTAATGGGAGCCACGGTTCGGATGACTCTGAAAGTGTATTAAAGATGGCTGAGGCAGCTCAAGACCATGCTGAGGCTCTCTGGTCTCGGCTGTTTGGCTTAAGGATTTGAGGAAGCAAATAGAAGCAGCTGCACTAAGGATTTTCTGCAATTATGTTCATGCAGATTCTGGAAGTTGCTTATTAGGTCTGTCACTTTCAATCCATCTGGTATTTTCATGTTCAAGTAGTATTGTGAGTTGCTCAGTGGGGTCAGTGGTTTTCCTTTTACCTGCTAGACAGCCCTGCACAACCGTAAAGGCTTATCTGCTGGAGGCAGGATGCACAATTTGGCTGCCTACTGCACAGCACATGAATTTTTGATTTGTCTGTGTGAGACAGCACAGACACCTCTTAGGAGTTCCAGTTTGGACCAGTTCAAGATTTAGGTAACATTCCCAAATGGTTCTGGGCTTATTTATTTTTTACTTTTATTTCTTTGCATGTGTACTTTCCTCCAGGGGCTTATGTAACACAAAAACCAAATGTAAGTGCTATGGAAAGCTAGCTATTTCCGTTTTATTTTATCACCTATCTGGTATTGATTCAGAAAGTTACAGACTAAATTAGGTGGTATCCCTGGGATAGGGCTTGACACATTCAGACTTCTGCCCTATTTAAGGGCTCTCAGTAATAAAGACCATAGCTGATCCCTAAGAATCTGCTAATTTTCAAAACTATCCTCTCTTCTACATTTCTCCCCAAAGTGCTTTTAGAGCATCAATCTTCATTTGGGCGGAGGAAAACTGAATTCAAAGACATTCAAAAAAATTCCGCACGGGTACTGCACATCTGTCTCTTCCCACCACTTCCTTTCTTTCTCACCCTACTACCTCAGTGTGCCATAAATTTTCTATGCAGGTTTGGCTAGGCACTTATTTGGAAATTTTGTATCTCTTCTTCCTTGACACTCACTTGGTAACTATGATTATGCTACGTCATACCATATCCTCGGGATTATGCAATTATGAAATTATGAGAACTTCCAACTCCCAGGCTTAATCCTTAATATTTTATGTACTTTTTTTTTTTTTTTTTTTTTTTTTTTTTGTATTTGCAGCCAACTTCTTGAGACTTTGAGAACTCTTTTTTTTCCCCCTCCAATTAGACATAGAAGGGGTCTGGGCGAGTTCATTGGTTTTCATGGGTTTATTTTATTTATGTTACCTCACTTATACTCAGAGTTTAAATCTGCTAAAAGATGATAACCAGAAATGCCCTGTACTTCTTATAACATATACTAAAATAGTGCTAGAGCAGGGAGCGAGGTTGATTTAGGAGGATGGAGTGGTTGCTTATTTTCTTTTATGTTGGCGATTGTGAAGTGGGTCCTACAAACATACACCGTCTGGCTCGTGCATTTTGCCAGATGGTTTCCATGCTCTCCTTCCCAACAGGGGTGGGGATACACGGGGTGGGGAACTGGAGTGCAGGGAAAGTGACTCCTTTACTTATCACAGTGCTGCTTGGAAAGAAAACAAAACAAAACAAAACAAATAAGCTCGCACAATTGGTGGTGATTTCAGTGAAACACTGGTGAAGCTTTTGCTTCTCAAAACCGTGGTTACCGTGAAGTATTTCTGGATGATCGTATGATGTATGCTTAGATGAGGCCTCTCATTTGACCTACAGGGCTACAGGAAATAACTGTAGCCAGTTTACTGGTAAAAGAAAAAGAGAGAAAATGGTTCATTTTAACGTAATGTTGAAGTCCTTGAAACTTGAGGCTGGAGAGGACTGAAATTCCTCTCTGTCAAGTCTATGAGCTAAATCCCAAACATCCCCAAATCTTCCTTGTCCAATCTACAAAGCATATCCCTCATCCGGAGCTACACGATGGAACTTAATTTTAACCAGAACAGGACACGGAGCGGCATGGTGAATGAAAGGTACACTGTGTATGCACTCTTTCAGAGTTCAGGACAAGAACTCATGCTTCCTGAGAATAAAGTCCATCAAGTTCTGTAGCCTCCTCTCTACCTTAATGGAAAGGAGGTAAGTGTGACGGCCGTCTCTGGCATTCAAGCTCCACCAACTGATGTCTGGCAGCCACTTTGGTATTCCTTGAAAAGCATCAAATATTGGAAGAGCATTTGATAATATTTGATTGGCTTATTGTAAAGTCTTATTTTTATCATCTCACACACACACACACACACACATGCACACACTTGAATGTGCTCATTCAACATGAGCATCCCGAGGATTTGATAATTTGATAAGATTAGAGTGAAAGCCAAAAAAAAAAAAAAAAAAAAGGCATGAGATCCAGTGGTAGAGAATTGATGATTTCCTACTGAAATGAACAACCTGATGCAGTTTTTTCCTTTGATCTCGCTGTTGCAAGAGGCATGACAATTGACTCATATGTAAAATATTCTTTTAAAAAATTAGTAAATACTAGTTTCTGCTTCTGGAAATACAGAGTAGATGTACGTTTTCTTATTCTTCTGTTGGAATCCCTGAGCATTATATATAAAACAAACATAAGAAGATTGTGATAGAACAATTAGAAAATCAGCAAGGATACAGAGGAACTTAACAACACCAACAACCAACAGATATTTTTAGAACAGTCCACTCAACAACAACAACGGAATATACATTTTTTTCAAGTATCTTGGAACATATATAAAGATAGTCTATATCTCATGGCTAAAATGAATTTTGATAAATTTAAAAGAATTAAATTATACAAAGTGTGTTTTCTAGTCACAATACAATCAAACTAAAATCAGTATCAGAAAGATAAGAAATATCCAAACATGTTGAAAGTAAATAAC